>NW_022985169.1:656043-1165983 GCF_010093535.1 Lindgomyces ingoldianus | reverse complement strand
AATTCACTCTTTCCGTAAGAACGAAACCCTATTACCGTCAGTAACGCCTAAAAAACACTACTGACAGTAACAGTTACGTTCTAATAAACACCATGATTGGAATCGAATTTTGCCTTGTTCGTTTGGACGGCTTCGAGTGCAATTGGCGAGCGATGGAAATTATTGGTCAGGACGTGGACGTTCAACCATGCGCTCCGTATGCGAATGTAGAGAACATATCCGTTGGGTAAAGTCTCCCAACCAGGGAGGTCGTATTCTAGTTGCTCAGGAGGGACCTCCGCGCTGCTCTGAAGAAGAGTCATCGTTGATGTGGGAAGAGGGACAAGGATATTACAGTACTAGGACAAAAGTTTGGTACGCTAAGCCCCAAGACGAGGTTGGAACATTTTGAGCGCAATTATCAACAAGCAACAACTTAGCAACTATATAGTTAATTAAGCTAGTTTTTAAAGTCTTAGTATTGCAATATACTTAATATTTTGTTTAATACCCCCGCGCGCGCTGTACAGCCTGTAGACGCTAAGGCATACTGTATACAAGCTTTTTAATGTATGAATTAGTGTGTAACGATTCGTTTGAATCGTTCCATTCAAAGTTACCGGGCGAACCTTATATCCGAAGGTTCCTCGTATCGGCTCCGACCCGGCCCTGCCCGCTGCTGTACCCCTATTCCCCCAAGTATTTAGTCGCACCTCTCCCCTTCGCTAGCTCAGTAGTTTTCTGATATCCTTTTGCACGAGGCCTATAGGTGTCAATGATATTCCCAGGTTATTGAGTCCCCACGCACTCCCATATGCCTCTGAGTGGATTCCTGCCGCATTCGGACCCATTGTCTTGCCTGCGCCGTTACAAAGGTTGTATAAAGAGATATGTATGTAGAGCTTCTTCTTATAGTAGTTGTAGTATGTGTAACGGCGCAGGCAAGACAATGGATCCGAATGCAGTATGAATCCACTCAGAGGCATATGGGAGTGCGTGGGGACTCAATAACCTGGGAATTCCATTGACGCCTATAGGCCTCGTACGAAAGGATATCAGAAAACTACCGAGCTAGCGAAGGGGAGAGGTGCGACTAAATACTTGGGGGAATAAGGGTAACCGCGGAGGACAGGGTCGAGTCAGGGTCGGGGCCGATACGGGGACCCTTCGGATAGGTTCCGGGCAACCCGAGATGGAACGATTCATGAGAATCGTTACAGCTGTTAGTGATTAAAGTGTCTATCTCTATGTAGTCTAATTTCTTAAATAGTTCTCTAGGTGTAGTAATCACACTGTCTGTACAGAGCTTAATAGACAAGGCCTAATTATCCTTTTTCTTCTAGGTTAGGAATACCTGATCTGGACTTTGTGCAGGTTTCCTTTGCCTTCCACTTCTCCTAGTATCCACATCTTCCCTTCGCACAGGTGCGGCATCACTCCCCTGGGAGACTTGGTCTAAGATAGGTTCTAGTTCAGCCTGTGCAGCATTCTTGCAGGGTTGTCCTCTCTTCCTCTTCTGCAGGGGATCCCTTTGTACAGGGATTAGTTTATTAGGGTCTTCTGTTACAGGTAGGTGGTCTTCCTGTTCTCGAGACAGCCATTCTGATCATCGTCGATACTTTGTGCCGTCTGAGCCTTGTCGTCCGCCGCGTCCACGCTCTTCTGCCTACCACTTGGGTCGGACCAGACCTTCGGAAATCCCGACTCCAAAGGCGGACTAATTGGTGGTCGGTGAGCTAGGTAATTAACAAGGTGTTCCATATAGACCCTCGAGCGGTGGTCCACTGATAAGCCTTCATGAACATTCCGGGCGCATTCTTGCAGAAATCGGGCTACTGCAGCCTCCGCGCCACCGCCGTACTTTGGTAAGGCCTTTCCTGGACGAGACTCTCCCGCGGAGTCCGTGGTCGGCAGTCCTTGCGCTCTTAGGTTATCGACGCGGTCGAAGTAGTTTTTCCTGTTCTCTAGTAACTGCATGCGCGACAGTACCCCTAAATGATATTGAATCCGTGATCTGATTGATGACTTTGTTTTTTTGTCATCTCCCATTTCGTGTGCTTTTTCTAGGGATGCACGGAGACTTTTCACATCGTTGCGCTCCTCGAACTTTTGGAAATCTTCTTGGCTAATCTCTGTCGGAGCGCCTGCGTCCCTGCTCAGAGACATGTTGCGGAGGCGTCGAAAGAGGCTGTCATTGCATCCAGCCCTAGGCCCAAAGACCAGACTCGTGAGACCTTGGCGAACTCGCGTGGGCTGATAACTAGCCTCAAATACGCCGGTCGTGTTGGATAGGACATAGTTGCGCACGGCAGGGGTGAGAGAGCCTATCGAGGACAAGAACGAACTTCAGCAACCTCGGGGCTCCTTAGAACCGAGGGAGAGGTGGGAGGAGAAAAGGGGCTAGAGGGCGCTTTCATGTTGTATGCATTCAGTGTCGTTCTGGCTTACCATCAAGTGCGCCTCCAGCGCCACCCGCATCGCGTGGAAGCGCGGATCCCCCCGGGAACCACTGACGAGCCATAATCGATGCCACAGATCGTGAAGTGTGTTATGGTCAACTTCGAAGATGGGGCGGTCGAGCATCTCTTCTTTCCATTGCAATGGCACGAAGTCTACATCCTCAAGATTCAGTTGATAGAGTAGCGCTTCGACGGACCGAAAGCCAGTCTTAAATGCATTGTCCTTAACCGCAAATGCACCGACAAGGCTAGCGAGGCAAATGAGCGGATACGGAACGAGAGTCAGAGAAAAGGATATCCTGCGAATATCAGACTAACGGTTCTGGTGGCAGAAAGCAGATACTCACTTTTCCGCCCTAGAGGCCTCCATAGAGGCCCGCTTTTGCTTGTTCTTTGGAATTGTGGGCCTAACGATAAGCATTGTCTTCGATGAGTCGTCTGGGTCCCGTACGACGACAAGAGCGACGTCTTTATAGGCAACGCGTAATATAGTTGATTTTCTAAAACCACCAATGCCGGCTAGCAAGAAAATACCGTGAATGGAAACACGGACGCGGGGCTTGCAGGGTACATCGGCTGCACGCTCCCACAGCGTGGTCAGGAGGACGGCAATGTCCTCATCAGTCACCTCAACCTTGTCGAAGGTTAGAGTAGTCGCAAGATCAAACTCTTTTGCGAGGTGCTTAAAGATCCACTGGAAGATGTCAGCGTCTGCATGCACAAAATGATAGGGGTAGTGGATAGGGGAGGACACACGTTAGAGATCTCGTAGATAGGTCCCTGGCCCCTCTTGTTTGCATGATCTACGAACTTCAGCCGCCACAGAGGCCCTTTCTCTTCACATCTCTTCTCTTTACGTCTCTTCTCTAAGAGCACAGTGCGGTCTGCTTCAGCAGTAATGTCCCTCCAGCGTTGCAACACAGCGGATGCCGTAGTCATGGTACGTCTCAATTCGTATTCTTGTGATCCGAGGATCGGGAATGGTCGTACCGACTCTACAACATAGCTACGGAGGAATACTCGGCAGTAGTCCTTTGCCTCGTCGCTGTTGCGGCACAAATCTAGCCAAACGCTGTCTGGGTTTATCTTAAGAACTTCGGAAGCGTACCTACATAGACAACGGGTCAGTAAAATGAACTGCGCAAGCATCCCAACTGGAGGAAAACCATTTCCAATACGCCATGAAACTTTGCGAGCGCGATCTGTCACCCTTGCAACTTCGGGACAACCGTCCAACGGGTCGTCTTTCAACGATTGTAGGGAAGCCATCGCCCTCTCCGTGACTGACCCTAGATCGTTGGGAAGCCAGCAGCCGGCTTCGGAGGCGGCCTTCTACCTCCATTCATCGCCAGGTTTAGCAAGAGCTATATTATTAAAAATACGGGCTTCTCGTCTAGCTCCAAGTTATGATGTGTGCGGAGCGACGGTAAGGAGAGATTTGAAACCGTAGGGCCGAGGGTGATGATGAGAGGCGCGATCTTGGTTGCGAAAAGCGAGCGGGTTATCCGTTCGGATGACACAGACACAGAAAGGATAGTAGAGCGATAGGATGGGTGCCTTTTGATCGCTTGGATGGCAAGGATATAAGCAGGCGGGTGAAAGTCAAAGGGGCCCAGAAAGGGCCACATCTAGCGTGGGCTGCTCTGCGTCCACATATTTTTAGAGGCTCGCGCGCGCGCAATTGAGTAAGCGACAAGATCAAGCGGCAGGGGCCGGGGAGAGAGAATGAGTATGGTGTGCAAGGGGGGTGACCAGTAGTAACAATGGACAGCCGGAGAGGCAAAGATGCAGGAGGATGGGGAGGGCTGAGTCTTCACAAAAAAAGAGACGGCTGGAGCACGATGACGAAGACGCTGTCGGAACTCGGAACAACCTTGGATACCAAGATTAAAAACATGACATAAGCGCAGTATAATACAAAGTTCGTTAGATTACGCGAGGCTGACACCCTGGCTTGGCGGTCAGTCGTTATGCCAATATAGGCGAGTTAGCTCAAACTGTCTTATACTATAGCAAATCACGTGCCCTAGAGAAAGGCGCCTTGTTGAATATGTAAGTTACGACGTTAAGACATTCGCTCATATATGTTTTATGATTATTTCATATCATTCAGGGCTCTTCCTACTTAAAAATTACGCAAGGATGGATAGTCTCTTGCTTATTTTTGTTTGAATCATAATGGTTGTATTCACTGTTTGTCTAGTTGTAGTTCGAACTATGGTCTTCCTTCAAGAAGGAAGCGTCAAGAAGCCTTAAGGCATCTCTCATAGCGTCGGGATTCATTGCTAAGATTTGGCCGTTGCAACTGATGGATAGAAATAAAAAGTGACTCAAAAGCAAACAGGAATGGCAAGAGTAAAGACACCATTGTCGAAATGAGCTGGGATTTAGGCGTTTTATGCATTGTCACGACCGATGATGTTATTTAAAAATCGATCGAAGTAGAATAGTGACGTTCACCTTTCAGTGGATCTTAGCAAACTTACCTTCCCCCTAGAATAGGTTGTGCCGCGCGGTATTCGAATAGGGTACAAGAGCGTTGTGATTTTGTTAGTAGTATGCTTGTGGTTGGAAGCGAGAGAAGTTGCTAAGAAGGATCGTTGACGCGCCTCGAAGCGCCTCCGCGGGATTCCTGTCAACCGAGCTGTACAGGGTAATTGAAATCTCAGATTTGATTTAGAGAGGATGCTAGAAGTGAAGGCCTCATGATAAAAGGGGTATCGCAGCAATTGTTCAATTCTCCTATCAACGTCAATACAGCAAACGATGAGATGACTGGCCTGAGACGCGACTGCCGAATCTCCCTTCCCTAACGAGCCTAGCAGCCAACGAAACGTCAGGAAGTCTGTTGACCTCACGCCCCAAGATGCACTCCAAAATCGTCGCTACCGCCTACTTCAAAACCACACCAGGGTATATCGGAAAGAAACCGTAACGCCGACACTTAGAAATCGTTATTCATGCAACATTTCCTTTTCAAAATTACTCTCTCCCTTCCGAGCAGTCCTGCAGAATGGATTTAGAGTAGCTGTAAGAGCCTACACGTCGGGATCGCTCTCGGCCTTCGCCTCCGGCTCTGGCAGAAACTCTTGAAGCTCCCTCATCCGATTGCGGCAATGGATAACCATAATGGCGATTGCGAGACTATTCCAGACGTCGTAGTCTTCTTGGCCGAAGTCAAAGATGGCGACTGTCCGAAGAGAAGGATTAGCGGCCATGGCGTCGTAGCTGACAATTGCCATAATAGTGTGCGAGGCAATGATTCCATACAGAGTGGGTAGATCCTGACTATCGCGGCAATTAGTTTCTAAGTCCTCGGACTCGCTAGCTGGCTGCGTGGAACGGGCACGAAACGCATCTCGCCAAAGGGCTGCAAGCTTTGCGAGCTTGTGTAGCATTTTCTCCTGTAGAATAGCGGGAGAAGTGTCTTTGCTGAGGCTGACGATGTCGAAAAGGGAGAGGCTGTGCCATATATTTTCGAGCCCTCCATCTTTCACGGCCCACTTGTTGTACTTGCGGACGGCTCGGCGGAGGTGATCCTCTGCTGTGCGGATCTCTACCTTCTGCAGGATAGCGTCACGGGCACGGCCTCCTAGCTCGAAGAGTTCTTTTAGTGCCTTTTGGGCTGGTTGCAAGTTAGCCAGGGAATGATTCTTGTATACAAAAGGAACCTACCATGATAGTCGCGACCGAATGTTGGCTTGATGAACGCCTTGTCCATGTTAGGAGTGAACAGATTCGTCGGCAGCATAATGAAATCGTTCATCCATTCCTTTGGCATGAGTGGCTCGAAGCCCCGCATACCCAGCTTTTGGAAGAGAAAGACTGCATCCTCTGTCCACCCCACGGCACGGAGCTCCCGGCCCTGCTTATCACGCCTCTGCCGCTCAGTATCCGCGTCATAAGCTTTCTGCTCATCCATATATTTTGCCTCATCAACGACAAATGTCTCCTCATTGGCGTCGAAGGCTTCTTGGTCGTCAATCGCCTCGACCATGTCATCGATGAGGGTGTCGCCCTCGAAATCGGTATACGGTCGTTCTAGGGAAGTTGGCGAGGGCAGTCGGTCTGCCTCATCCGTGGAAGCGCTTGAGCCAGGAGTTTTGACATGCCAACTCTTTACTCGTGTGGTAGGGCTCATTGACTCGGTGCGTCGCTCTTCCTTCTTGATAGCATGAGGCGTTTTGACTGGTTGTGGGAGAGCCGGGACCTTAAATGGTTTCTCCCGACGCTGCTGAGTCTTGCGCGGCGAGACATAGCTCCAGAAACGATCGGAAACGTCTCGTAAGAATACCATTCTTGCACTAGGGCAGCCTTCGCTCTAGAAGGGGTGGGCGCAAGCGCTGGCGGAAAAGCTCTGGTAGGAGGGTTGTGACGCCGATGAGAGGGGTGGCGAGGAGATGGTCAAGTATGCGTGGTACCGTGCGGTCGAGTTGAGCTGAATAACTGTTAAGCGGTGATTCTCGCTCTCATTGTTCACCTCAAAGTCGAAGGGCCCAATGCGGGTGGCTGGGCGGGCTTGGCAGATTCGATGCGCGAGCATGTGACCAGCCACATCTTATCAGATCATCAGACCATGCGCGGAGAGGGGCAAACCTTGGAACTCGTAAACCCCACCAAAATTTCCGCGAAGATCAGGAGCTTTCTTGACTGCCTACGAGTTGAGAAAGCGACTGGACTCCGTACCAACGGCAACGATGGCCGTCCCAGACGCCCCTTCCGAGAGCGACACTCAGGTCCCTATGCTTCGAAAAATTCTCACTTCCGAATCAGAACCTCTCGCGAGACGCTTTCGCTCTCTCTTCTCCCTGAAACATCTGGCTTCCCTAAAGCCCCCGACCGCTCAGACGGTGCCTGCCATCGAAGCAATCGCTGCTGCATTCACGTCCCCCTCTGCGCTGTTGAAGCATGAATTGGCCTACTGCCTTGGCCAATCTCGCAATGACGCCGCCGTACCATACCTGCGCCATGTCCTGCGAGATAAGGCCGAAGACGCCATGTGTCGGCATGAGGCTGCCGAAGCATTAGGCGCTTTGGGCGACAAGGGTAGCTTGGATCTACTGAAGGATCTGCGAGACGACAGCCAAGAGATCGACGTGGTCAGGGAAACATGTGACATCGCGGTGGACAGAATTGAATGGGAGCACGGCCTGCAAAGGAAACAGGAGCAGCTCAAACAGAGGTGAGCAGGTTGCCGTGCAGGGTCAGACAATGAAGACTGCTGAATTCAGTACCAGCGATTTCGCATCCATAGATCCCGCACCACCGCTCCCTCGCACGGCGCAGACACAATCAATACCGGAACTGGAGAACACACTGCTGGACACATCTCTGCCTCTATTCCAACGCTACAGAGCCATGTTTGCTCTGCGCGACTTGTCGTCACCGCCTGACCTCCCGACCGCCGTCCCTGCCATCCAATCGCTGGCCCGCGGGTTTGGCGATCCGTCTGCACTCTTCCGTCACGAGATTGCTTTTGTCTTTGGTCAGCTGTCACATCCTGCCTCAATCCCCAGTCTTGTCGAAACGCTGAGTAACACAAAGGAGGCGGGCATGGTTCGACACGAAGCGGCAGAAGCACTGGGAAGCCTTGGCGACGAGGAAGGTGTCGAGGATACGTTGAGAAAGTTTTTGGATGATCCAGAGCAAGTTGTACGAGATAGTGTGATAGTGGCGCTCGATATGGCGGAGTTTGAGAAGAACGGTGAGGTAGAGTATGCCATTGTGCCGGAAGCGGGAAAGCCAATCGAGGTATAGTGTGAGGCTGATTGACAGCCTCTGCATGCATTTCCAGGAGCTTAGGTCACACAAACTGATTTTTGAGAACAAAAGTGCTGATAGCTTTGGTGCCTTAGTTGTTGGTGCTCCACCTGCAGAAATGTGAGTGAGCGATACGAAATAGAAAACGTGAGAGCAGAACACACTTGTGCCCGCATTCACACTTGTAGAAGACGGTCGTGCCTTCGTCGGCACTGCGCAGCTGCTGGGTGTAGAATCGCACCTCCTCCCTGCCACACTTCTCGCAGGTTTCGCTGATGATTGCATGGGTCTGCATGTTGGCCTCTATGATGGTTTGCACTTCGGATCGCTTTGCGCGCAGCGAAGAGGGGAAGGCACCAGGCTTGGAGCGAGTGACGACGGTTTTGGAGGACGTATCTAAGCGGGGCATCAGCGGGACGCCCATTGGGGGGGGGGGGTGTAGGTCGAGCAAGATATACCTCTGCATGAAGCTCCGCAAATTTGGCACGTCAAGATGGCATTTTCCTTGCCAGCGCTGCCGTCCAGAAGGTTCCCACAGTCGGTGCAGAAGACAAGCGACCCAATTGCTGCCATTGTAGCGCACTCTCTGGCCGATTACTTGTGCAGATCTTTTTCTGAGCACCTGTGCAGTATGAGTGAAGGGAAGGCGCAGGTGACTTCGCGAGATATTATTTAGCACCGCCAAGCCACTAGAGGCTAGCGCGATAAGATGGTGACCCTGGTCAATCACTTGCGCATGTCCTTCACTTAAACGATGCAGAAGCGTCGGGATTGCGCAGACTGACACTAATTATCCCCAGTCTATGCTGGCGCTCTGTCTGGTCGCACTCCTATGTCGGCCATGTCCTCGCCTCCTCTCTGATCATTGCACCTACAGTGCGACCGTTTCCCAAACTTCGACCCTAGGCGTTCTGACAACCCTTTGTCCTAGACCCCGCGCAGCCCTCCGTCGCATGCTCCTGCTGGAGCTTGTACTTGAGACAACATGTCTGCGTCGAACGGGAGCAGCTGGCACACCGCCAATGGAGCCGCTTTACCCTTCCGCCCACCAACGGTTGAGGAGGCCCTCCCATATTCGCCCTTCAGCTCCATAGTCCCTTTCTCGTCGGGTACGTCTTTAATCTCACTTGTCGTCTGCGGCTCTCTCACCTCAATCGCTCAGCAGCGTTAACATATCGCAGATATCATTCCCTTCCCCTCCGCCAAACCACCCACGCCTCCAACGACCTTAACACCGGAGCAGCAGGACGCCGCGAAGAAAGCTGTGGGAATACTGGATGCTGAGATAAGAGGCCCGCTCCATAACTCCCAGCATCTACAACCCACTCTGTTAGAGCTACAGAGTCTGCTGAACCCGGCCGACCTTTCTCAATTGTGAGGACCTATGTCTCTTCTCTGAGATAGGATTTAGCTGCTGATGCTCTCATAGCCGGTTCAAGTCACAGCTTGTAACCCCACCTCCAGACAGTCCTACTTCAAAGTCGGTCACAAATGGATCTACAAACCCCAAGATTCCCGCTCTCAGCTACTTCGCCAACATGCTTCTGAAGAACACGGATGTGTCTCACTTGCGTATGCTTCTTCGTTGAGATTATCAGACTTCTTGCTTATCTAGTTTAGATTCTGGAAATGTGTCTGCTGGTTATACTCGACCAAACCAAGTTTCCTTAAAGCAATCATCTTTTCAGCCTCCAGCGCGCTCAATCACCAAGCCAGTACCTGTAACCACCGACCATCCATCATACAACCAAACCTCAAGCGTTCAGTTTCAATCGAGCCCATCCTCCCCTTCTGCTAGCACTACCTCACAACGAACTACCAACACACCCACGCGACCTGGACCAGCTGTGATCATTTCAAAGCAACCCTCCGCTCAGCGAGAAGAATACCAACGGTACGATCATATTCAGACCGACGACGGACTGTCCAAGAAGCGAAAACGGGAGGGCAACGAGGCGGACAACGAGGCGCTGTCGATGCGGTCCCAGCAGCGGGAGATTGCCGACCAGAAGACCAACGAACTTCTGGCTTTGATCGCAACGATATCCGAGGCGAAAGAATTCGGGGACGAGTCAGGCATGTTCGCAACTATCACCACCGACGAGTCAGAATTCTCCGTGCTCGAAAGCGACACATTAAAGCGGCTTTCCACCGCAGTCATGAACGTCATTCGCTCCGGAACATTCCCCAATCTTCCGAGGGAGGAGATTTTGCGGATTCAAGCCCTTATCGAGCCATCAATTGCGGCGACAAGTCGGCTCTCAACTGACCCAACAGAGGGTGAGACCCAGGACTGGCTCTCTTCTCTTGAAAAGGCAAATTCTGGACTTAGAGCATGCCGGCTAGTCTTAGAGACCATGACCAAAGGAGGCGATGAGCAGCGTATATGTTCTGAGGACCTTGTACGAATCATCATTGCTGCATTGAAACATATCCTGGATTCGTGCCTCATTCCCATCGTTGAATCTCGTCGCCAAGGTTCTTCCTCGGAGCTTTTCGATCTGGCCTCGCAAGCCAAAAACGCTATTAATCCATCCCTGACGCTTTGTGGAACCGTGCTTGGTCTTCTGGCAAAATTAATTGGTAAAGTCACCTTAACCGAGACTGCTCTGACTCCGATCGAATATGTTTCTACCGGTATCATATTCGTACAAAACGGCGAAAATGAGAAGGAATCGGCCCTTGGAATTCAGAAGTTCGAGCTGTTCCGCTCCAAAGCCATGGACGTCCTAGCACAGATATTTGCTTGTCATCTAGATCAGAGAAGTTTCATATTAAATGAAATTCTCAGTAATCTGGAGAAACTGCCCGAGAAACGGGGAAGCGCTAGACAGTTCAAATTAGCCCACGGAGTGCCAATCATGCTGGTTTCTGCTCTTTTCATGCGCATCGTCCAGGCCGCGGCAAGTAAGACAACACAGGAGAAGAGAACCAACATCCAAGCCAAAGCAGCCGGTATAAGCGAAGAGGAAGAAGAGGATAGCGACTATGGAAAGGATAATCATTCTCCTACGAGGAAACCCAAACCTACTCGTGACAGCCAAAGGGTACGAGGAAGGCTCTCACAGCATCTTGTTGAAGACTCAAAATCAGTTGCGACCAAAATCGCTACCTTTCTTGTAGATCGAGCGATTAGTGTATCAAAATCTGGCGACAAACCATTCCGCACGCTTCTCGATCTTTTCATTGAGGACTTCTGCAATGTGCTCGGGTCCCCTGAATGGCCTGCCGCAGTGGTCATTCTTAGACAGCTCTGTGCCAGGATGTACGTGGTGATACCCGGGAACAAGGAATCTAGCGTTAATGACAAGTTCATGGCTCTTACCGATGTGGGCATCATGGCTTGTGGAATTACGGAATTTCGGAGTCGCATGAAGCACCATAGACGGACCCTTGACGTTTCTCAATCCGAGATTTCCGATGAATTAGTACGACTCGCCGATGATGTTTTTAGCAACGGCATCAACAATAAGGACCTGCTCGCCTTCGACGGGCCGCATCGTATTGTTTTAGAATCCCTTCAAGACTATATGAAGGTAGGGAGCCGTGAGGACCCACACTTTCAAGCGGTCAATGGGTGCCACATAACGTATTGGGATCACGCCTTTTGTAACGCCTTCCTACCCACGGAAGGCGAGACTGAGCCTTTACCCCGGACAATCGAGCTCCTAGGCCGCAACTTGAACAAAATGGTCCATAATCCGGAATGGTTGCACGATGAATTGTGAGTTTCGCGATTTTCTAGCATGAAGCAAGCACTAATTCCTATCCTCAGCGAGTCACAAGGCCCTCCAATCTCAGACTCTCAAAGTCAGCTTGCCGCTGGAATAATTACCATGCAAGATCCATTTTGTCAAGTGTTTCCGAGATTAGTCAAACACTTGATTGACAATGCATCCTCAAACCCATCACCGAAACTTAAATCGCGAGCGATGACAAGCCTCTCACAGTTGATTGAAAAGGATCCAAAGACCCTTGACGAGCAAACATTTAATGCACTCAATACATTAGTGAGCGACAGCTCTCCTATGGTGCGAGAGAATGTCCTCGCGATGATATCCAAGTGTTTAGAACATAACCCATCCCTAGAGCGCCTTTGCTTAAAATCAGTTCTCCAACTCGTGGACGATCCGGCTACCGGTCCAAAAAAGAGAGCGATTAAAATTCTCAAAGACATGTATCTTGGCTCCGTTCCGAACGAAAGGAAGCTCGACATAGCCTGCCATCTCCTCGTACCAGTTCTCGACGATGACAAAGGCGTTTCCGACTTGACTCACCAAACTCTTGAGGATATCTGGCTTGCCCCCCCCAATGCAGCTGCTAGGGTAGACGAGAACCAGTTGAGACTAGACCGCCGGAATCGAGTCTCAATGCTTGTGCAAATCGTTCAAAAAGTTGAAGAGATCCCCAACAAACTGGAAGCTTTTGAATCATTCTTCTCCAGTGCTGTATCAAACAAAGCGAAGAATCCGACAGCAAACTTCACTATCTGCAGGGAGCTGGTTGCGGACATGGTAGAAGGTGTGATTGGCACGGACCTTGTGGCAGGGGAGAATTCCCAGGCTCGAATTCTCAATACACTGAGCATATTTGCCAAAGTGAGCCCAAGACTGTTCACTTCGGCTCAAGTACAGCTTTTAAAGCCGTATGTCAAAGACCTTGCCACCACCGATGATCTGAAAGACTTCCGGCCAACATTGGTCATTTTTCGTCACGTCTTCCCCGCACTCCCATCCTTGCAGGAGAGTTTCCTGGAGGAGGTCCGCAGTTCGCTTCTCCCTTGCACAGGCAAACTGGCCAATTGGGCGGCCCAGCACTCCGCTTACAAATCAACACTTCTGGATGTTGCTCATTGTTTATGGACTGTTAGTCCTTTAGTTACGAATGGCGTCGACAAGCTGCTTGGTCTCATCTGTTCGGCCATGGCCCAGAGCCAACTGCTCCGGTCCAGCACGAAGAACCAAGCGTTGACAGCGAAAGACAAACTCAAGATCATCACATACCTCCTCATCATGGGCGTCTTTGGCAGAGTTTGTGATTTCGACAAACATATCGACCTTTTTAGAGGAAAGTTGACAACAGTTTTAAAGAGGGTACCATCTAAGGAGAATTCATCTAAGCTTCTCACAGAATGGAAGGGGAATTCTGTCCCGATCCTTCTTCAAGAATGTGTCCGGCCGTTCACTATGCAGCCTTGGGATATGAGCGTTCGAGAGCATGCTTTGGGCAGCCTTGGAGAAATCTGCCAAAACTCCCCTTCGCTATTCACTCGTGCTGATGTTAAGCAAGCTTTCAAACTCGTTTTCCTCAATGAGAACTATGAAGACAACACCGAATTGAGGAGAGTCGTTCTTACCCAGTTTCGGGAATTCTTTAGCACTGCAGAACGTCGTTCTGAGAGTGGTGCCGAGATTGCAGTCGGCGAGGGGGCTGTTCGCGGTTCCGACCGATTAGACTCATCTTTCGTTGCGAGCGACAACGATACCGCCCCCCTTCACCTTGGACCAGCGTTTCTGTCTGACATTGTGGCCATCGCTCTTGGAAATCCCAACGATCTCGCCTTGATAGCGACCGATATCATCATCAGTATAAGTCGGCAAGGCATTGTGCACCCGAAGGAATGTGGACCAGCCCTTGTCGCCCTGAGTTCATCCTCAAATCTTCAACTCGCCAGCAAGGCGACCGCGGAACACCAAAGTATCCATCTTAAAAATGAAAGGATGTTTGAGAAAGAATACATGGCTGCTGTTGCTCTCGCTTTCAAATATCAGCGAGATGTAGCCAACGATCCCCATGGCGCAAGAGACAAGACATTCAAGCCGAAGCTCCAGCGTATGAACGAAGTTCTGAAGAGTGGCACTCCAAAAATATACAAGAAATTCCTCATGAATATGTGCAAGAAGATGGACTTCGATCTATCGAAGCTGGACACCTCGAATCCAAAACACCAGGCAATAGTATCAGACCAAATTATCGACAGCGTCGCAGAAGGTGGCTCCCATATGCATATTCCCGACGTTCTACTATTCGCTCGCTTTTGCTTGGAAAACTTGGGTTTCTTCGACTATGCTCATATTGATGAGGTCCAGGTTCTCATTCTCACCATCCACGATATTGTGCTCAAGCATACTGGGCCAAGCGTTGCCCTTGCTATTGAGAATGAGATCTCTAAACCGCACCTAGAACTTGAACAACCACCCGTAGGTCTCGACATCAATGGAGAAGGTTCTTCAACCTACCAAGCACCGCAGAATCCCACCGCAAGCCCTATACCCGAAGCCCGACTTCGACAAATCACTGTAGCAAGCATGATCCTTCAGATGATGTGGGACACACGCGCTTTCCTTCGCAAACAATGGAACATGCTTGGCAAGATCACGATCACGACTAAGGACGCGAACAAATCTGCTGTCAAGAACAATCTCATCTCTGGCAAAGAGCTCTGGGAAAAATTCGAGAACGTTATGTCTGCACTTGAGAATACAGAAAGCATGACAAGGCAGTGTCTCGCATTCGGACGCTTGATCGAAGTTGACTTAGAGGCTAAAGTCGGAGATGAAGACCTAGACGCGAGCGAACAACTTGCCAGGGCCGCTGCAGGTTATGAGACCCCTGATGATAACGGTGCTGAGGATGATGCACCACCGACGAGTGGACGGGGCAGGAAGAGGAAGTCGGAATCGAGGTCATCGAATACCCCAAAGAAGCCTAGGGGCCGGCTGACTGGCAGTAAAGTCAAAAAAACGAATTCGAGGACTCCAGAGGGAGATGATGACTGGGACTGAGGAGCACGCCTTACAAAAACTGTATTCTACGAACTTGGAAGTGGATTTGGAATAGTGCGTATTTGGGCTCACAAAGACGTCGCACTCACCTTCTCTCTACGCTCGCGTAGTGTAGTGGTCAGCAACGCGGACAAGGGTTTGAGAGGTTTGGCGTCTTGCATTTTTATTACCTGCATGGGCGAATAGGCATATTTTCTTTAAAAGTGGCGGCGTTGGTGGTCTCCTGGGAGATACCCTCTAACACTACATCGTCATAAGGGGTGTGCACAGGCGTTTCTTGCATTGGCAAAGTTCCCCTCTAGGACGTCACGAGTGGCCATGGCCTGGCGTTTGGCACTGATGCCAGTTCCTTTTACATGCTACTCTCGAAGAGAGTAGTCCAGCATGCAGAATTAGGGCATTTAGGCCAGGTAGAGCATTCATATACCCGCATACTTCTGGTATCTAAGTTTATAACACTTTCCGTCGATAACACCCCAAATCCATATAACTGGGAAGTGTCCTACAAGCGTGCAACAAAACACCGCATTCCTGATACCAACGCTATGATGATGCGAAGACCTCATCCCCCTCCATATACTCCATACCCCACCCGACCTCAATCTCCTTGTTCCATCTACTTCACCTCACAGGCAACTGATTCTGCTGCCACTCGGGATCTACCTTACTCTGCTTAAAAAAGCTCTTCCCTTTCAACCATTGCCTGTAAGCCTTATACCTCTTCTTCCCCCCATCTTCCTCTAACACGTCTAATGGGTTCTCAGCGACTTTGAGGAATTCTTCAAATTCTTCGATGTCTTCGTCTGAAACCTGGAATCTGGTTGCGGGGTTGGTGGAGCCATTGAACGTGTGAAATTGGGATTGAGATTGAGTGTGGGTGTGGGTATCGAGGTGGAGGTGGTGGTTCAGATGGGTGTGGGAATGGGAATGGGGATGAAGATGATAATGAGGATGTGAGAATGGTATATTAATCGACAACCCAGCAGAAGATGTCGGCCGCGATAAAGGCAGTGACCGAACCGACGCCGAATCAGCATCAACTGGCGTCCTAAGCGCGTCCGCGGTCGTAGGCCTCGTACTCGCTGCGTCGCTCTGCGCGCCGCCACCTCCCCCTACTCCTCCTTCACTCATACTCAGATACTCGTAGAACTCCAATGCGGCTGGGTCATCGGCACTCGGCGTCTCAGTGCTCACGACGAGTGGTAGGTTCAAGGGATGCTCGATGTAGCGCCAGTATTCGTCTTCTTCTGCTACGGTGACGCTAGGGTTCAGACTGTTTTCATGGAATTGGGCGAGAGTCCATTGGTTGATGAGAGCTTTGTCGGCGGGTTTGAATGGCTTTTGGAATGAGGTAGAGAGACCTGTAGACGTGAAGTTTGAGAGGGAGTGGAAGATGTCACTTTTAACGGGTGCAGAGGGTGACGGCATCTGGGTTTCGAAATGCGGGTCTCGTAGTATGGATTGCTTGATAGGCGAGCTGGTTTCGGGTTGATGAAGAAGGTTATCTTTTCGTCGTCGCAGATTTAGATTCAGGCCGTCGCGGGTGTCTGTCTCGCTGGATGGATCGACGATGGTGACGCCTTTGCGCGGAGGCTTCTTTTCGACTTTGCCAGGGGAGTCTTGGTCGTGTTGTCTCCGGCGGATGACAAAAGGTGAGAGATCTTGGTCACGAGGTGGGAGGGATTTATCGGAGGCATGCCGTGAAGGCGAGTTCAATCGAAAGGCGAAGATTTTGAGGAAGGAAGATATGGCGAGAGGACGATAATATTCGAGCCAGTAGTCGTCATACAGACTGACACCACCCTTCTGAGTGAGCTGTAACTGTTTCCTGATCGGTCTCATTGAAGCAGGAAGCGAGCGAGGCTCGAGATTCCCCGGGTTGTACCAATTAATGTAGTTTCGCCGTGGCTTGTACAGCCAGGATCGTGGGTCCGCATGGTGGAGATAGTGATCTGTCGCCAGGTCCCACAGCATAGGCTGGCCTTGAGCGAATGTGTAGATTCCAAGGAAGAGGTTGTAGGCTTCCTGCCGCTGTGAATCTAGGAAGGAGTTGTGATAGTAGCGTTTGAAGCTCTCGACCATATCTCGTGAACTGCTTTGCCAATGGTTTATCTTGCGATAGGTAGCCATAGTGTTAACTAAATGAGAGCCTCCGTACTGTATTGCGATTTCGTCTCCGTGTCCATGGAACATCCTGGTGAAAATATCGACGCAATCTGTGTCGTACTCCACTGTATTTCCTGTAATAACCCCAAGGGCTTGAAGCTGTCGACCAAGGGCGCGCTTTCCAACCACGAACTGACAAGCATTCGTTCTGTCTAGGCAGTCAATGCAATTAGTCCTTGCAACTCCATTTTGCACTTGTGGGGTGTCGAAATTGCTGTCTCCGTTATGGAAGAAGCCTGTCTTTTGAAGCACCTTCTCGGCAAGCTTTTCCAGAGTCTGAATTACATCTTGACCTCGCGTCTTGGACGCCCTCGCCATATCAAATGCCTCATACAGAATCTTCTTGTCATCAGGAAGTGACTGGTTGAGGTACCTGATGGCGTCCTGATACTCGTGGAGCAATTTCGATTCCCTTGGTGTCCGTTCTCGCGCTTTGATAAGATTCAGGACATACACAGGTGCCCCGTACCTCTCAAAAAGGTTATCAAAGTGGAGGGCGGCGGCGCTGTAGAAAGGGTCCACGAGGTTTAAGTCGATGTCTGGTTTTGGTGTGACACCGGTGCTGTCTTGTGTCCAATACAGCGGAATACTTCCTCGGTGCTGCACGTAAGACGTGTAGGTCGGGCTCGCAAAAAGTCGAGGCCCAGGGGCATGAAAGGAGGTGGTAAGGCCTTCAGAAAGGATTTGCTCCGTCTCTACATCGTTCGCTACGTATCCTAGGTCATTCGCTCCACGTTTGAGAAAGCGTGCGCCTGCGAAGAATCGTGACCGCCTTGCTATGACGGTGATATACACCTTTCGGCCGAAAACGTCCAGAGGTGACTGATCAATGAAACCATGAATAATTGGGTGGCACCAGTCATATACACTTTTCAAAGCTACGCGTGCAGGCTCCAGCAAGTGGTGATTCCATACAAACATATCTTGAAAGTCACGAGCTGGGGGTTTCCGACCTTGGGTTAAAGCTTCTCGTTCTCGGATGATGTTTTGTTGAAGGTTTCTAGTGATATTGTAAGAATAACTGAAGTAGAAAGATCGTGTGAGGTCCAGATTATTGAGGATGCTCAGAAACCTTGCTTCTTCTGGGTTCCGGTCTTTTTGGAAACGAGATGTTGAGCCTGTGGTGAGTGGAATGAGCTCCGTGCCATCGACTTGGAAAATATAGTGGCCTCCGATCATCGCCATTTGTTGTCGCTTAGTGATGAGCAGCATATAGTAAGCTTCTGTGAACCTGATAAAGCCCAAAAGACCCCAGCTACTACACTTAAGCTTCATGCCTCCAGAGCCCTTATTGCCATCGTCAATTGCGTTGAGAAGTTGGTTCATCTCCCGCTTGTCGTAGACAATGTCATCTTCGAAGATATTCAAGTGCCCGGGAGGTGCTGTCCGATCAATCTTCAAGACCCGGTAATGCTTGTCCATGATGTCGGCCCCCACCAAATAGAACCTGGCGCTAGTTTCGTAAAGAGAGAACTTATACATCCTATTAATTCCATCCTCGCCCACCTTCTCATACGCAGCTCCTTTATTCCACTGCATGACCGCCGGGCTCGTCGATCTCTGGAAAGAAATTGGAACGGCAGGATCCTCTTCATCACCATCGAAGCGGATCGACTCCGCCTCACCCCTTGGGATCCCCGGCCCCTTCTCCGTATCGATCTCTAGCTTGAAGTCGTTGACAGGGCCTTCGTTGCTGATAGCAATCTTTGGTGTGCGGGCATCCAGGGACGATTTTTCGGATTCCTCAGGGCCGTTCATTTGGATGCTGTCTTGCGATTTGTTGGCCTTTGAGGAATCGACCAGCGAGCTTGGCCGCTCGCTTGTCTCAGCGTTGAACTTCGATCCATCCATGCTGGAAGTCCAACGAAGAAAGAAAGCTTTGGAATTCTAACCGCTGTCATATAGTCGTGGTCATCGAGACATAGTTCTTTTTCTAGCACATAGGAACCAGGGCGATGACGTGGATCACGTGGAGGATCCCAATACGGATCTAGTTGTGGGATGTTTCAAAGAAACTTTGGGGCTCCGATGGTCGTAATGTTTAAGATCGCGTCTCTGTGTTCGCAGCCTAGAAATGTTGTTGATGAAGTGCACCTGCCCAAGCGACGCTTGCCCATTTGGGGGCTTTCGAAATCGCTGCCAAGAAACGACGTCAATGTGCATAGGGCTGGCTCACGTGATCGTATGAATCTATCAAGGTTTCCAAAACCCCTTGGAGGGTCAGATTTGGCGAAGGAATCATTGGTAGGAGTAAATTTGATATTATTTATATGGTGGATACATAATTGAACTCTATAATATAAATTCAAAAGGCTTCCGCTCACCCTTCACAATCCCTCCCTCCTCGAGAGGAACGCCAGCATACTCACCACCTCGACCCTTCTTCGCTTTCTGGATCATGTTGTTCTGGATCCCCAGCAAAACTCTCAGAACCGCCGCCAGTACTCCAACCATAAGCATGAACACCGCGCAAACCCCCATACCTCTAACGTACCACGGACCGTCTTCCTCTGGAAAGATGCTGGTCCCAACCAGTGGGCCCATTTGCCCGATAATATTAAGCATGGCCATTCCGGTGCCTTTTTTACTGTCGCTTTCTTGATTGTTGATGGTCCATGTGATGATGATTGTGATGGCGGAGAAGAAGCCTGCAGCAGCGGGGTACAGAGCTAGGTAGCGGATTGTGGTGTTGGGCGACTCGTAAAAGCCGGAGATAGCGATGGTGGTGTAGCCAGCGGAGGCGAGGAGAGAGTGGAAGATAATGCAGGCTGAGCGAGTTTGATAGAGGTCCGAGATGTATGCCGTAATGAGCACTACCACGAAAGCAAAGAGATAGGGTGGAGCGGAGAGAGCTTGAGACATGACTGAGGAATGGCCCATGTCTCTGATGATGGTTGGTAGAAAGACCGGCATGGAGCTAAACGCTACGTTGCAGCTGAAGAACATAAACTGTCAAACTTTAGCACGCGCTCATCCGAATATAGGAGGAGGAATGCATACAGCTGTGAGGTAGCATTTAGGGTCCACGAGGGTCTGCAGAACTTCGTAAAGTACCACGCCCCTGCGTTGTTCCCTTCCAATCTCATGCTTCTCACCATCGTAGCCCTCCTCCTCGTCTTCCTTCTCCTGCCTCAGCCTGAGCACTGCGACTTCTTGCAGTCTCGGGCTCAAAAACTTCGCCGTCCCAGGCCCATCAGGAATGAGATCCCAAGCCCAAACCGCAACTAAAATGCTCGGGAATCCTTCGATGAGGAATAGTAGCCTCCAAGGGCTGAGCGGTCCATGCTCTCCTAGTTTCGTGATGACCCATGCAAGAGCGCCTGCGAAAGATGCCGAGAGCGGGCTAGCGGATATAAACAGTCCTGTTCTAAACGCTAATTCGTCGCGCCGGAAGAAGAAGGACAGGTAGAAGGGAACACCGGGTCCAAATGCAGCTTCTCCAACTCCAAGAAGAGCTCGGAGAGCTAATAAGAAGCCAAAAGAAGTAGAAATGGCCTGAAGGGAAGCTATGATGCCCCAGGATAATATGCAGATAGATATGTAGATATGCGGAGGGACTATGCGGTACCTAAAGTTTAGTTAGTGCATGATTCTTGTTGGAGGTAGTTGGCAACGGAGATTGAGTACGGATCCATATAGTAAAGAGATCAAGACCAACATTAATGTCATCCATTCGAAAGCAATATAAGTAATATAGAAAGCCCACAGCAGCCATTCATATTGCTGCGAGCCCAAATGGAGGTCCTTTGCAAGACCTGCTATTCGTGCATTGCCAATGTCTATTCAACTGCTGTTAGTCAAGCACCCAAGTGGCAGTAAGAGCGACATAGTATTCCAACGAAAGAGGGCAGCCCTTACTTGACCGGTCCAGAAAGCTCAAGCAATACAACAGCGCCATAAAAAGCACCAGCCGCCTGTCCAGCTTCTTCAACACAGCCCGATTCTCGTCTGGGGTATAGATCTCATAGCTCTGTACCGAGCTCATAGAAAAACGTTGCGGACTCGGCAAGAATGCCGCGTCTTCGCCTGCTCCCTCTTCTTGTGGTACTCCCAAAGTATCATTCCTTGATGAGGCATTGCCGCCCTTAGGCAAAGTCATTAACTGGTAGCTCTCTCCCTCATACATCCCATCTATCATCGGAAGTCCGTCGTCCGACTCCCCGTCGGAGGGCGTGAGGTGTGTAGACGCATCGTCAGTGCTTTGCGAGCCTGACTCTTCGAGTCTATGGAGGAGTTCGGGAGACGACGAGGGTAGCATCTTGCGAACCGATCGACGAGCCCCTTAGCGGAGGGCAGGGGCGAGATGAATTGAGGACATCGGATGCTGTAACGTTCGATGGAAAAATATCCGCAGTTACATGAGCGGAAATCGGAACTGTCGTCTGGAACATGAGGCGTTTACACTGACCTCATCTGCAGCATGCACAATCAGAGTCCGTGCACAATTTCCCCAGATTTGCATGAATTCGGAGCTTGTATCCCACGACATTGATGCATCTCACTCCACATTGTTATTTCCCTTTGGTGGAGGTAGATCCTTACTCAACCCTCTTTCTACTCTTCTTATTTACAAAAATTCGCTTTGAATCTTAAGTGTGGAGTACGTCAAACACTCCCATGTTAATCAATACCGCATTACCCCTTGCCGGATGCCACCGTATTGAAAATGAGCGGGAGACACAGTCTCCGTTTCTCTATATTTCTCTCCAAAAGCTAGTTCGAATATAGTCAGTATAAGTACAAGAAGTCAATCTCTTACTTCCCCTCTGTCCTCCATCCGCCCTCCCCCTCAACCTTCAACCCCACCGTCTACAATCCCAAGTGCTTATCAACAGTCGCCTTCATATCCTTCGCAATCAACTCATGCACCCGAGTAGTAGGCTGCACAAAATTCATCCAAAAGTACTTCCCCATATTCCCCTTCACCATGCAGTCATTCCACGTCGCATCCCCCATGCCATCACAGAAATCCGTCAACGGCGCCGTAAACCCATTCGCCGCCGCCTTGTTCAACAGATTCGAGACGAAAGAGAAGGAATCGTAGTAGATAGCTTTGGTACCGAATTGCTGGAGGGAAGTCTTGATACCAGCGTTTGCCGAAGAAATAACCTTGCCCCATGTTTCCACGCAAGAAGTCGATGTACCGCAGAGGTACTTCGCCGTCACAGGTGCAAGATGCTTGGGATAGATATTCGCAACCAGGACGTACGGCGCGCCGGCATCGATTAGCTTCTTCACCGCCGCACTTGTCTTCGCCGCAGCGTTCTGCGCAAAGTCCGCGTTGTGCGGATCGCCCTCCCAGAAAGCATCTGTATGCGCACTGACGTCGTTTTGTCCGACCCAAATGAACTGCATCGACTTCTTGATGTCAGGGTATCCTTTTCCGCTGTAATTTGCGATCTGATCAATGAGCGACGCGGCTCCAGCCGCGGACTTGGTGTACGCGTTGTCGAATGTTGCGCCTCCGGAGGCCCCGCCACAACATCCTCCAAAGGCATAGTCAGTTAAAGGAGCTTTGAGGAGATTAGAGAGGTATGATACGGCAACGGGACCATTGGTCCAGGTGCCGAAGCCGTAGACGGTTGCCGGATCGCCTGTGATGCCGTGGGCATAGCTTCCGTTGCCATTGTCGCTAAGTTCATCGCCGAAGGCTACAAGTCTAGTGAAGGGGTACGCGGCTCGAGGTTGGTTGGTAGTGGGAAGGGCGAAGGTGATTTGGAGAACTGGGGCAACACTTAGTGCTGTCACGAAATAACTCAACATCTCGAAAGTCCAAAAGACTAGTCTGGCTTGCAGAAAAACGGGTTTGAAGATATCAGTCTTGAGAAGCAATGACGCTCTCGACCGGATCTCAATTGAAAGTAGAGAATGGAGGCCCAGCAATTTTGGCAGAAACGAATGACGATGAATAAATAAATGAATGAATGAATGAGAGCATAAATTGGAGTTTTGGACGACGAAGGTATTGCATTTTTCTTTCTATTACAGATCGCTCAGCCCCAGAGCAAAAATTACACAGGATCTTCCGATGCGTCTCGTTTCCGAGTACTCCTGAGCGATTGTTTCACGCGATCAGCCACAAGGATTTAATGTGTGTTTCCGCAACCAGGCTTGGACGCCTTAACCATAGTTACAACAGATATAGGAAGCTGAGAAACAAGTGGAAAACAACCCGCGGCAGTCGCTCAGCCACAAGCAATTGAGTCCTTTGGAACTATTACAGAAAGAGGAGGATAGACTCGGTTATGTTTGAGGGCAAGAGTTGGAGGATTAGGGAGTGCGAGCCAAAATGATCAACACGAGCCTCAAAAGCTTAAGTAGTGTGAATGAAGCACGAGCCTTCACACCGGAGCTCTATAAGAGTTGTAGCACCAGTCGTTCACATTCTCTCCATTATACATTAAGACTTGAATATTCCTAACATCTGGAAGGCTATTCGAAACTGTGTGACCGCACCCAATTCCCCAAAGAGCCCCTTGATCAAACGCCACACAATACACAGCTACTTCCGAACCCTATCCAACTCCAATCCAGCATTAGGCAGCCAGTCTTACAGTGCAAGTTGTATCCCACGATGACGGCGGGAACTTAATACCTCTCCCACGAAGCTTTCCTCTTCTTCATGCCCCTCCTATCAAAATTCCAGAAACAGTTTCCTACCCACCAACATCTGCACTCCCGTTAGCACAATCCCACACCGCTTTCTCATCCTTCTCCCTCCTTCCCTTGGTGGGCATCTCCTTCGTTAAAGACAAAGGATTATTTCAACACTTACTGGCACCATGTGATTATGAACACCACCAGAATTCCGCCGACCAACATTCCGCCCATCACTTCTACACCATAATACCATGCTGTACCTGTTGAATGCAGTGGCCTGGGCCGCCACTGAGGGGGTATCATTGACTCGTCGATGGCGATGATATTCTGTATACTTTGCGCTGGTCGAACGGAGGTGACGACGTGGGTGATGGAGGGCAGGGCCGACGCAAGGGAAGTTGGAGTTTGAGATTCGGTGGGCTCGGTCATAGAAACGAAGTGGGCAGATGTTATGAGAGCAGTCATTGAAGAGTCGGAGAGGGCGAGGATAGATTCTTCGGCTGGTTGTTCGTCGGCCATGGTTGTGGTGGACGATGAGGTCGTAGAGAAAGCGAATTTCTGAAGTGAAAAAAATCAAAGTCGGAGGTGGGGAAAATGCGTTGAGAATTGTTGGGCTCCGTCATTTGAGAGAGCTGAAAAGTGACAGTTACTTCACGATGGTAGAGCATGTGTGGAAACATGGAACAGGTCGCCAACAGAAACGAAAACTGGCGCAAAAAGACTCTGAATAAAACAGTGTCAGTGGGGCAGGCGGGGGTTTTCTTGGAATTGCCTGTGACAGATGAATAATTGAATTAAAGACACCGATTTTCTCAGCTGTCCTGATAATAGTTATCCTAAGTTGAACTCATCAGCCATCCCAGCAGCTCTCATGAACTTCTCGCGAGCCCTGACTGCCTTCCTCATTTTGGCTGCCTCCTCGTCCGCGCTGGTACTCGAAGGATCCAGATTTATCTTCCCCCCTGTAGAGGGGTGGTTGTCTTTCATACCAGTTCCACTAACCCCTTTCCTACTTTCTCTACCAGCACGTGTCCTAAGGCCGGGAACCCTCATCCCACTAGGTCTATCTCTCAAGGCGAAAGCTTTCGCTAGGTGGCCTAAATGCAGGTCTTCGGAGTTGAAATATACTCGTTCAGCGTGAACGTGCGTTCTGTATGCTCGAAGATGGCTTTGATACGCCCGTGTAGCGGACTCCGTTCGTGCAGGAGATTCCTTGACCCATCGTTCCACATTAAGCTGCAAGTCTGTAGCTTTATCCATATAGGATGTCTTGTCCTTTGATACTTGCCCAGACGTAACGAGGCCCTTCTTTAGAATCTCCTCCGCATCCTGGCGAGTGAGAGTAACGCCAGTCTCACTATCCTTGCGGTCACTCTTAAGAACCTCTACATAGCCTTCTTCGCACCCTGGCATGAGGAATATGCAGGCCCGACCGTCGCGTCCCGCCCGCGCAGTTCGGCCAATACGATGTAAATGATCATCGCGGGAAAAAGCAGGATCGTATTCGATGACGAGATCGACGTCGTGGACGTCGAGACCGCGTGAAAAGACATCTGTAGCTAACATGACAGACGGCTCCTTAGTCTTTGTGAAATGCAAGAGTGTCGACGTTCGAAGAACTTGTGGGAGAGATCCATGGAGCCGGTATGCCGTTACGGAGTGGGTTTTGGGGGACAGAACTGGTGACTCTGCATATGTTACTGTGAGCTTGGTGGGATCAGACTGAGGGACGCCTTTGATCTTCTTAGGCCTTGTTTCGGTCGTCTCGTCACTTCCCACATTCTCCTTCCCGTCTTCTGGCGGTTCGTCCGCAACCACTTCTTCCAACTTGTTAGTGAGAACATCGAAGTGAAAATCGACGGAATCGGCACAGGAGATGAACACGATTGCCTTCATGATTGATCCTTTCCTTACGAAGGTCCGTTTTAGCATGCTGATGAGAGATACTAGGCGGAGCTTTGGGGCAACTACAGCATAAGACTGCTTCAGTTGCGCAGGGGCAAAGAATGTGCGGTCATCTTTCTCGGTTGCACCTTGCACCTTCTCTGCAGGATCACCCTGGATGTGGACCGCATCTTTCAAACTGATCTGCCCTAGTCGCTCGACATCCATCTTCATTGTAGCAGAACAGAGGATCGTCGTCCTCTTCTCCGGAAGCCCGGGAATGTTGGAAGTCTTCTTCGCCCGCATTCGTAGGTTGAGACTGCTAACAATTTTCTGGATCTCCTCCTCAAATCCAAGCTCCACCAATCGGTCTCCTTCGTCAAGCACCAGCCACCGCACATTGCTCACATCTAGGGCTTGTGTGTGCTCCAGGTGGTCTGCTAGCCGACCTGGCGTTGCGACGAGAATATTGAGGCCCTTCCGCAACCGAGCCTTCTCTGACTTCTTCTTCTCGCCACCAATGACTGTTCCAGCCACGATCCAATGCGCACACCGCAACAAGTTCTCCAACACTTGCGCGATTTGCTTGCTTAATTCTCGAGTTGGCGCAAGCACTATCGCGAAAAGACCAGAGTCTCTCTGGACCGCTTCATCAGATTTCCGTTTCTTCATGTTTGCGGATAGCTCCATGAGCCTCTGCACTATTGGCAGTAGGTATGCCAGCGTCTTCCCTGAACCAGTTTCTGCCTGTATAAATGCATCGGTATCCTCTTTTATCAACTGTGATATTGCTGCTTTCTGAATCGCTGTGGGAGCTTTCAGGTCCATCTTGTTCAGTAGATGGGCAGCAAGGGTGGTCGATATTCCAAGGGAGGTGAAGGTGTCAAGTTCGCTCCTGAGCGGCGCATTAGAAGGTTCAACCACGATGTCGTTCTGTGAGTCGTCTTTTGGGAGCAACTTGGTCGTCGAGACAGGATTGAAGGAGAACAACGACGAGATGATCTGCTTCCCTCCCTTAGAGATATGCTGCTTCTCTCCGGGCGTCTTCGTGGCAGAGACCTTCTCACTTGCCGCAGGTTTAAACTCTCCACCAACTCGCGGCCGTTTTGCGTGTCTCTCAGTCACAATATCTGGGCTCTTCGATGCTCGTGTTCTTCTTTCACCGATTGTGATACGATTCACATTCGCCGAGGTCTCCGATCCGGTGAGTCGTCCAGTGGCTCTGTTGTGCCAGTTCTCGGCAGCCTTCTTTGCGGTCAATCGGTCCCTCCAAGTGCCACCTTTGAATTTTGGCTTGTTCAAAATACCGCCGACGGGGATCGAGAAATTGAGGAGCATGCCATCGTCCGCCATGATTGCCCCGCCTCAACACAGTGCGATTGTTGGAGGGTAAGGGTTGATGGTTGGTAGATTTCACGCACAATGCCCAGCCCACTTCGGTCCAGAAACTTTTCGGTGGAGCACGCACAGACTGCTCACCTGCATGGTGCATGACCTTACCGTGCACGTGACTGTTATGAAATGTTCACTGCAGATTGCAGTCCAAGATTCGATTCTTTCCCCAGTTTGCACAGATGGCTTCGCTCACTCACTCGGCCAGCTCCTCGGTTGCCGAAGAGGGTTTCCACCGCAAACTCCATCCTCCACCATCTCCCTGATACCAAGAACGGCGGCCTCCGGACGGCCTCCGCATCTCCGCAACACCATGGCTTCTCAGTTCCAAGCCCTCCGGTACTTAGCTAGTAGACAACCTCAATTCGACCCATTGAGTCGCGAGGCTGATACGTGACAGTGTGCACCAACCACCACTGCCCTCCCAAACGGCTTTCACCTCTTTACTCCGCTCCCTTTGTGAGACGAGTCGTCCGCTTCCTCTCTTCCTCTTCCCCACGACGCTCCCCTAAACCCTTTGCTCCGCACACCCAGGTCTTCCGTGATGTCGACCCACTGCGAAAATGGCGAAGGGACCTACTCCTCAACAATCGCACGCTCGGTCTTGTGCCAACAATGGGAGCTCTTCATGAAGGGCATCTTTCCCTCGTCCGTCAAGCAGCTGCCGAGAACACAGACGTCTTTGTCTCGATATACGTGAATCCGACACAATTCGGCATGAATGAGGACTTAGCGTCCTACCCCAAAACATGGGAAGCCGACATGAAGATTTTAACCGTGCTGGATAGAGAATTGGCGAGCTTGGGAGCAGGCCGTATATCCGCTGTGTTTGCACCGAGTACCAAGACTATGTACCCTACTTTGCCTCCTGACAGCAGCATCCCCGGCGCAGGATCGTTCGTCGAGATCCGCCCCCTAGGCCAACTGCTCGAAGGTGCATCCCGCCCTGTGTTTTTTAGGGGCGTGGCAACGGTTTGCATGAAGCTCTTCAACATCTGCGCTCCGGACCGCGTCTATTTCGGTCAAAAGGATATTCAGCAGACGGTGGTGATCAAACGCCTTGTCAAAGACTTCCACCTCAACACCGAAGTCCGGATTGGACCAACAGAGCGAGAAAAAGATGGGTTAGCATTGTCGTCTCGGAACGTATACCTAGGTACTCGCCGGCGGAACGTTGGCATTGTGCTCAACCAATTGTTGCGGAAAGCAGAGGCGCAATACAACGCTGGCAAGAGAAAGAGGGGCGATATCCTCTGGCCTGCTAACGATCATGCGGATAAGACTTTGCTCGAGCAAGAAGCTTTGGAACCGGGCAAGAGAGCTAGATTTGAAGTGGACTACATAAGTCTAGCCAATCCTGAAACAATGGAAGAGTTAGAGGAAGTTGATGAAGCGAAGGGTGCTATTTTGAGCGGTGCTGTGAAGATGCTACCCCTAGAAGATGCAAAGGAAGGCGAGGAACTGGGAGTTGGTGGCGGCCAAATACCTGTTCGACTTATTGACAACATTGTCCTTGATCCGGTAGCATAAGTTTCCGCGATGACAGGTATACGATTTTCCTCAGACGGCATGTGTCTACGGCTGTAAAACATTGGAACATCATCCATTTACTTTATCTTAACTCTAGACATAAGTTCCTGCATCTTCTACTGCTCAATTTGGGGCAAGTTCCCATGAGGTTGCAAATGCCTGTTCCAAATAAGTCCCTCCCACTAGCCACCCTTCAGCATTAGTTTAGGGAACTACCATGATGCTCAAACACGGCAGCGGCAATGCACTCACCTATTTGCTCAGTTTGAACAAGGCTTGTCTCTTCTTCCTCCGCTCAACCTCCTTCACCATCTACAAAACATCTTGACACCATCCATTCTGTAGCATCTTAGCTCATGTCTACATTTCCCTTAGCGCTCCACGCTCCCTTGTAAGCGATCGCCATCCGAGAAGCACGTCTCATAAGCCAAGTATCCACAACATCCCACCGCAAGTGTTCGTTATGCCAGTCACTGCCACAGGATTGTTCTCTATCGACATCCACCCACCCGCACCTACTTTTATACCCCACGCCTTGGGGCACTCAAAATATACCAAATTTCTACTGACCGCCTCTAGATTAAACATGTGTAACTATCTCACATGGAAACCACCCTGCGGCAAAGCAGAACACGTCTTGCGGATGAGCTGGAAATGCCCCGACGCCTTGGCCAGCAGGCCTTGTCCAGCCCCCGTATATGCGATCTATGACATAGACCACTGCAGCTACTGTCCAACAGGACCGAGGTGGTGCCAGCAGAAAGCTATCCATGATGATGAAGGACACGGCTCCCTTTCACTCGATTATGAGCCAGTCTTTTACCTTCTTAGGCCGGATATGTATCAATACCCCTTCAGCGAACACAATCATGGCAACTTCGCTCCAGCCCAACAATCTCCTATCACCCCACTCAGTCCTGCTCACAGAAATTCTTGGTCCATCGAAATACCCCGAAATCCCTACATGTCGACGTACTGGGTGCGGCCTGGGGCGCCACAGCATTCGTCGCCTCCATACGACCTTCAAGTCGGCTTCAATCCTCCGCCCGGCATGTACAACCACCACTACCACCACCACCGATCACCCAGAGCCGCACCTCCAACTCCTTCCATCGATTCGGCAAACCCAGGGGCTCCCTTCGAACTTCTTCCGTCGCACCAAAACCTCTCCGTGCTAGGCTATGAGCTTTCATACGGGTATTTATTTCGTCGGTCACGGCCACAAAGGCTTTCGGACAATGATTTGGCGCTTGTTAGTGATCCGGATATGAATTCAGACCCTAGATGGGGTACACTAGAGAGTATAACTTCGACTGATGTGTCTCAGTCGCTGTTTGCGGAGCCCAAGAGTCAAATCAAGTCTGGATCTACTACCTCTTTATCACTTCCTCCTAGGGACCGGATGCCATGTCTTAGAGGAGGTGCCACAAACAGCGGATACGCAGATTCCGGTTATAGCTCAGACTCAAGACTAAGGTCAGACGGAGGTAAACCATGGCACGAACCTAATCCCAGGCATGAACCAAAACCAAAGCATAAGTCCAAACCAAGACACAAATTCAAAACCAAGAGTGAGGACAGTAACAAGCAGGAACCTTCGAAGATAACCGCTGTGTCAGGACAGCATGTCCCCATACCCAGTCCACTAAGGCCAAATGTATCAGACATACCACACCTACTCGATCTGAAAGTATGGCATGATTTTCAACAACACTGGCAGTGGTTAGAACATGGTCCTAAAACCTCTCCAACGCGGAAGCGGCGCAATACCGAGAACAGTTCCTTCAAACTCCCCTCATGGCTGCGAGCCATGCGGATACTTCATACCGCAGCCCAGTACGATAGGCTAAATCCTCTATTTCTGCAAGAAATGCAAACGCTTGGCCGTGCGGCATTGGAGACTTGGATCTCTTGGGTATGCGATAGCAAGTTCTCTAAAGAGACTATCCCGCATTCAATGGTGCAGGTACATGTTCGCAACTGGTAGAAGTGGGGGAAGCTTTTCATGCGTAGGGATCATAGAACTGGGGCTTGGTATTTTTAGCTAGCTGATAGAGTGGTTGTGTTGGGGTGAGTGAATGAGGTAGCGGATTGGACGTGGAGACGAGGTTTGGTGACAGGGCATATATTGATAGAAAGGGAAGTTTAGCACGTCTTCCATGTTTAAAAGGGGAAGCCGGTTGCGGAAAAGAAGCATCGTTGAGTAATGGTGTTGGTGTGGTTTGGTCTGGAATTGGTTTACGGGAACACGCTATGTTTTCTGTAGTTTTTACTAGAGATGCCTTGAACTCAAAGTTCTTCCCCAGGATGCTGCATCCAGACAATTTTATAGTTGGTGGGGTATGAGCCATTCTCTTCGTCGCTTCCAATCCATCTATCCTCACCCCCTTCTCAAATCCCCGCGCCCACTTCCATTCCTCCCACTTGCCTCCCCCACATCCTCTTCCTCATCATCACCACTCTCCTCAAGCACAATTTCGTCCCCATTACTCCCCTCCCTCACCCAAGCACTCGCCACACAACTCGCTACAGCCAATACTGCAAGACACCAGAACCCCAACCCTACAACTCCAATCTGAAGTCCCTGTCCAAACACGGCTAACGCCATAACAGGGAAAATGCTACGACTCAGATGTCCCAACACCGTTGCTGCCGCATGAATAGTCCCGCGGACAGAGGGATGCGGTGTACAGTCGTTAATAAGGAGAGTAGTGGCGGGTGTGACGCCTGTGCGACCAAGAGTGAAAAGCAGCAGAACCGCTGTCATAGAGACCCAGATGTAAGCCGTTTTGTGGGAGATTTCAGGAGCGGAGGCTACAAGTGAGGGGTACGGTGCGAGGAGGTATACGAATGGGAAGATAAAGAGCGCAGTTCGCCAGATCTTGATCGTGCCGAAGCGGTCTTGCAACATCGGATACAGACCCATTTGCAAGATCATGGATATGGCGCCGAGTAATGAGAGCGCGAAGCCCACGTCTCGGGGAAGCATGCCTAGACCGCCGGTAAATTTGAAGGGAGGGGAGCGCTGGGAGGGGTTGGAGGGCCCAGTTGGAGCGGTCAGGAAGATGGCCCAGAGGTTTGAAAATGTGCCTAGGTGGCCTGCAATGATGAAATGCGAGACCATGGTGCACACGACATTGAAAGTCCAGATTCGGCGGAAGGGAAGCTTGCGTTTGCGCTTTGGTTTTGTAGGTGTGGAAGCAGTGACAAGAGGGGTGGTTTCTGAGGCCGTGTAGTTAGAGTTGGAGGAAGTGTCGGCAGTTTGCACAGAGTATGATTTCTTCGAGAATCGGGCCTTTAGTCTTTGGGATATGCGTTCCAACCAATGGCTTTGGGTTCCCTGTAGGCTCTCGAGCGTTTCTTCCATGAACAGGATTACGGCAAGGGCAGCCAGGAAGTAGATCAGAGCAAGCAGAAGGTTGGGCGCAAGATACGGAACTTTAGATTGAGAAGCATCGCGAGTATTCAAGCTCAAGAGTCCACCAATCAATGGGCCAAGTAGCTGTGCAGCACTGGCGCAGAGAGGAAGGAGTAGTAGAGCTCTCGTTCGATATCTGCATACACTTAGCATCTAGGAGAATTCAGAAACAGACCGGAGCCTTACCGTTTCTCGGGGTTCAGTTCAGCAACTACGCATCTCGTAATTGCAACATTATTGCTCATCAATCCCGCGAACACCTGCCAGAAGATTGCCATAGCAAAACTCCTCGCTAGACCGTATCCGATATAAGAGATACCTAGTATATCCGTCTCAGCTGAGGGGCTATCTAATTGGGGAGTTAAACATAATGTTACCTACCGCAACTTACCAACCCTATAAAAAGCACCACCTTCCTCCCGCCCAAATCCGAATCCGCCAACCGTCCCCAAATCATCCCTGTGAAGACTTGAGCTGCAGTTCGTGTACCAACCAGAATGCCGGCCTGCGTAGAGATGGTGGCATTAGATGCTAAGGGGTTGAAAAATTTGAGTTGGTAGAACATATATGACTATTTGAATAGTCAGTGATGAGAGGAGATGAGATGTGATGTGATGTGAAATGGGTTTCGAGAGGCAAGTAGAGCTTACTTGGATGGAAGTAATCGCTAAAGGGTCTGCTATTCGGGCTAGACATAGCACAGCTAACTGTCCTTTCTTTGGGAGGCCCCAATATGATGCTTTTTGGTTCTTTCCGTTATCGTCAACCCTTTCTTGGGGCGGAGTTCTAGATGGGGGTGTCATTTTATTCGATTTACACGTCGTGAAAAGTGAATGTAATGGTTCCAACACGCCTTTTCAGAAGAGGAGGATTGGGAGAACAAAAGCAAATCCGGAAACCTAGAAGTTTCTGTACACTTAGATCGAATTATAGCCAGCGACCGGATATGTCAGCGAATTGTCGATTGTCTCACTGGTTGGTTCGGACGCAAGTCCGAAAGCGGGGTTGAGATCTCCGTAGAATCAGCACGATGTCCGAGCGATGCCCGACTCCGCCTAACTTTCCTAATAGGGAAAGTACCAAAAAAGTGTAGACAGTGACAGGAATATTTCCAAACATCTTGCTAAAATTAGGGAGGATGCCAACAAGGTGCTAAGTTCTGTCCGAAATTTGTCTCGACCAGAAAACACGATGTAGGTGCCTGGCATTTCACGCTGCTGTCTGACGGCTGGAGAAAATTTCTGTTTCAACTCGGAGGACAAGGCCACTGTCTCGATCAGCCAAGCGGCATATGCATCCTACTCTCCTTAAATGAATAATAACGGAGATCATAGAATGGCCCCTAAAACCAGAGAGAGAACTAAACAATAGCTTCTACTCCAAGATATAAATCTGTCGAGCATAGAAATATAAGGTATTAACGATCCCCTCGATTGTACCCCAGTCCTTATGTTATGATAGTAGAAAGATTTAATAGACAAACAACTATAGCCATATCTACGACAAAATTTTGCTAGGTAGTGCTCTATGATCCTAGCAGATTAGTGACGACTTTCGTGTACCTCCCACACTCCCTCCGTAATAGAGATCTTCTAAATCAAACATATGCGCTAGCGACATGTGGTTGCCGTAAAGTGAACAACCCCCGAGTACTCCCGCGACTGTAAGCTAGAAATCCGTTGTCTCTCATTGCGTGGCTATACTAGGGGGAGGATCCTCTTCTAGGGTTCATCGTTCGTCGTCTAGAAAGAGGGAGGTGGACAGCCAAACAAGACCTTGGAACTAAGATGTAATAACGTATACAAATTATCACTAGATAACGTAATACAATCGGGAGCTGTAAAGGGGTATCTAGAAAGAAATATTCCACCAAAGACTCGAAGCGGTTTCGAAAGAGCATGCACCGGTCCAAAATCAGCTCCTTATAACACTAACATCGTCCTAGAGTCATGCGGCGACACATGAGACTATAGTAAACATCCCGTTTTATACTCCTTGAAATGAAGTTCATAGACGAGTCTATTCATTTACCATGTCGAGTCGTAACGTCGTAGCGGCCACCAACAAAACCGATATGCTATAGAGAAGTCGCGGTTAGTTCGTCCCAGTATATTGCAGAACCGGATCGGAGGCTCATGTATGTGTGTCGGCCTCACCGAGCAGGTGCCCTTTCTCAAGAACATCGCCAGCCTCCTCTTCATCAACTTTTCTCCATTTTCTCAAACCAGCATACGTCCCGTATTTGACAATATCCTTGGTCTCGCCCGCAGCTCCAAAACAGCAATGCTCGACGTTCCCAAATGGTCCCTCCCTGTGATCATCTTCCAACAACACACCAAATCGCAACTTCGTCTCCCTAAGCTCTTTCGGAAAAGGGTCACCTCCAAGACAAGCCCCAACGCTCAATCTGTCAATTGTCGGATTCCGCGTCGTGACCATAATACGAGAAAACTGCGTATCGGAAGCCACACCGTTTTGAAAAATGGACCAGGCGCCAACGATTATGGAGACAAAAGCGACCGCGACAACAATTGCGTACCCAACCCAAAGGCCTTCTCGGTGATAGATGTAGACATTCATAGTTTTCGACTTTATGCAAGGAACGCTTTCTGTCTGCGCGATGACAAGATGTGATTCGCTAAGCAATGTAATGATCATGTCCTCATAGACCGAGGAGATTCCCTCCATTAGATTGTGTAGCGGGTACGATGTACCCGCCTCCACAAGTCGAGATTCGGAGATATCTGATTTTGTCACATAGTACGGAGGGGTATAAGCGATTGATCCACGGAGGAAGTTGCGCAGGAGAGAGCCCATCGCATGGTACGCAGCAGTCAATTTGTACTTCCCAACATCCGTATTTGGTCGTACATAATTGGAACTTGGACTTGCTACTACGTCACTTCTGTTCTCTGCGTTTACCATTGTATCGACGATGGGAGCTATGAAATTTCGTGATTTGCGAGTCGCGCTTTGGATTGTTTCGTTGAATTGTATATCGAAAGTGTATTTGGTGTGGTGAGCGACGCACTTGAGAATCGAGGCTTCATGAACGTTGCCCCATTTCTTGCCCAGTTCGGTTGATCGGTCGTAAGGCGTTGAAGTATTTCTGGCGTATCCGATCCAGAGCACCGGTTCGCTTTCAAATACTCCCAAGCTGTCTGGGTAGGGAGGCCCCTGAGCTGGGGTGCCATCGTCCTTTGTGTCAACTTGTGGCGATGCATAATCCCCAATGTCGACGGAGCTGTAGTAGAGAAATTCTCCTTTCGGAGCGAGCGTGCTAATGTTAAATGGCGCTCCTCCTGCAATAATCTCTTGGGTGTTAGGGTTGCTAGAATTGGCGATCTCGTCACATTTGTATCCAGGTCCTTGGAAAGAGATGGAGTACTCGCAGTTCCATCCCTCGCCACAGGAGTCGATTGAGGCATTGGGGTATGTTGCGGGCTTCTTGAGATAGACACTCGTGACGGTTAATCTCCTAGCATTCTTTGACGGCTGATCGTAATAGTCGAAGAATCCTGGCATTTTCCCAGTAGTATCCGTAGTATTATAGTATATAATTGAAGACCCGGGGAAGTTACTTTCGTTTCTAAAATTGAAAGACGATTCGTGCGTGAAATTGAGCGAGGCGACAGCGGGACATTGTGTATGATTGTACATCGTCCGGGGTTCCGATGTTAGCGATGCTGGAGAGAGGACACTGGCTATGGGAATGAGCCAGCTGCAAATGGCCATCACCGTGGCAAGCTTCGCATTTCGTACCATTTCCCAGACAATAAATTGCGTGGGGTCCTCTGTCGCAGAGAATAAGCCATCGATGGCTTTTATCGTCATGGTTTTATTTCGAAAGGTGGTCCATATTCTCTGCCTGTAGCATAGAATAACGGTGCCTACAAGAGTACTTTTAACAAAGAATGCAAGGGCTGTTCCATATCTTATCATCCTAAGTTGAGCCTCTGCAGGCTTGCCATCCAGGTGTACGTAGAAAAAATGGTGTCCGAGTGCGCCTATTAGGCCGGCCACAAACAGTGCGAGTATGATTGCCGGTGTTGACCAGTGCACCTGCCATTGTGCCAATTCTCCAGCCCTTCTGTCCACTAAAGCCTGTGTATCTGCATCGTGTGTTTTGTATGGGTATAGCCCAGAAAACATTGAGTTGAGAGAAGAGGTTCCCGCCGAAGTGTGCGTCGTTGGTGCTCGACGTGGCAGCGCCGCATATTGACCGCTTGCCCCATCGTCCCGCGATCCGGGAAAGTATGAGCCTGCTGGTAGGCTTGACAGTGATATCTCTCCCGGTGAACGATCCCTCTGATGTTCGTCGGATAGGTGGATCTGGTTCGACATTTCGATGGGGTCCAGCGGCGGATCGAACGGGTCGTACCTCTCTGGTGACACACTCCGTGAGGAATAAGGCGACAGATTCCCTCGCTCAGCCATTTTCAGGGTGGATTCGGAGATTTGTGTGATTGTGTTACGGACATTCAGCAACGGCGAAGCTCGGGTCTACGTCAAGACTGCATGACGGGACCAGAGTCCATAAACTGCGAGGTCACGGGTGCTTACCTTCCTTTCACAAGGGTGCCAGCAGCGACCTGAATAGGCCAACTCTCGGAAGGGAGGAGGTGGAGGCATAGCAGCAGAGGGGGAGATGCTCCCACTTCGTGGCTGGATAAAATAACCAATAACACCCATGGCGGAGGAGATGGCGAGACCGTCCACGACTCCACCAGCCACAGGGTAGCTAAGCATCATAAGCACTAAACTACTGCAGGAGGCTGAGCGCCGCACGCCTGGTCGACAAGAAAGCCGACCGTCTCCATTCGGTTGCTACTCGCCGAATTTGCCTGCAAGAGTTACGTATACAATGTCAGACAAGCCCTCCATCATGTCCTGCTGTGCCATCCATGTCTTCGGGGCCCAACATCTTGAACTCCAGGCCAGAATGACGGACGAAACACGTGCGGACGCGAAACTCAGGCACTTTCTCAACTTAGTGCACTCGCTTGCACAATGCACGTTTGTGTGGAGAACGCCTGAACAGAGGACCTGTTCCGGCTCAGGCAGCCACATCAAGGTTTATTCCTTTCTCTACGCTACTTTGATGCAGAGCTTGCCAAAATGCTTCTGATCCCACATGTATTCGTACGCTTCCTTTGCGTGTACTAGATCAAACACCTTCTCGTCCACAATTGGGTGGATGTCATTGGCTTCAATAGCGCGGTTCATGTCCTCGAATTGAAGTCTAGAGCCAACAAGCAAGCCCCGAACCGTGCAGATGTTCATCTGTGTCAACGTCAGCCTTATGTCATCTTGCCATAATGTCTAAACGTACCAAACAGTCCAAAAATGTCGGTTGTTCCTTGGAAAAGCCTCCAATAAATCCAATTATGGAGATAACACCATCGATTTTGATGGCCTTGAGGGACTGCGCCATTGTGGTCGGGCCTCCAACTTCAACCACATGCTGGACACCCGCTTTGCCAGGCGTCAAGCTCTTTGCTTCCTCGCCCCAGTTTACATTCTCTTTGTAATTTATAACGTGATCTGCGCCAAGCTTCTTGAGAAGATCTGCTTTTTGCGGAGACGAGGTCGTTGCGATGACTTTTGCGCCTGCCGCTTTTGCGAACTGATGGACCTTTAGCACAAGCTCCAGTAATCAGAAGGAAGACAAACCTGCAGAGCGAAGATGCTAACCCCTCCAGTTCCCTGTGTCAAGACAGTGTCTCCCGGCTTTAGCGCTCTGCTCTCTAACCCATACAGAGCGTTCCAAGCTGTCACAGCCGCACAGCTCAATGTGCTTGCTTCCAACCAGTTCAAGTTGGCTGGCATGTGAACAAGCCCCTGCTCGTCGAAGGCGGCATATTCACGAAGAGTGCCATCCACGGCACCTCCAAGCCCTGTGGCAATAGAATGGCTATCGAGAGATCCTCCAAGATGTCCTTGACTGAAGAGCGTCACGACCTTGTCCCCGGGTTTGAAGCGAGTGACGCGGGACCCGACCGCCTCAACCGTTCCAGCACCATCCGAACCCGGGACTACGCCATCCTTTACGCCGAAGGGATATTTTCCCTTAACACGATTAAACTCTAGTCTGTGGTCGACCGTTCAGGATAATTGGAAACATACCTTCGGTATAATGAGATCGCGGTAGTTCAGAGAAACGGCATGTACTGTTAAGAATTAGCATTTGAAGTTGCCGAAAAAAATAGCGGTAGAAGAGCCGGTGGACAATACTTTTAACAAGAACGTCCTTGTCGCCCAATTGCGGGACGGGCGCCTGTTCATTCAACTTCAACGACTCGAATCCGTCCTTGCCTTCAATAGTCCACTGCTTAGCGGTTGAGGGTGCCATTGCGAATATAAAAGAATAAATGAAAGCTTGAGAAATACCACTTATGCTTATCAACTTTGAGCGAGTGGGGAACCCAAATATTTAAAGTTTAAATACATATTTATGACGTGGGGTGACGCAAGTCGGACAGGAGGGACAGTGGTACATGACTGACTCCAAGTGCCGTCTCTTGGGACATTTCTAAGCCATCTGCAAATGTGCAGCATCCTGCATTCCTAGATCGTGGGGGGGAAACACAGGGCACAAGGAATTGCTGCCTTTTTCGCTCATCTCGATATGTCAGCGGTGGGCTTGGAAAACGGAAATAGCCCGGGCTCGGGTTGTTGTCGGGGGTAGTTCGCAGCATTCCTTTGAACCCCCTCTTGTTTACTCAACTCCAGCAAGACCTTTGAAGCATGGCAGCCAAGTGCAGTTTGAAAAGATTGCATTAGTCAAATAGTCAGCCTTAAGCTTAAGTCAGCTATTTGAAATCGACATCGCACAGCATTATAGTGCTAATTTTCTTAGCCATTAGAAGGTACTCAGGGAGGAAGCTCTACACAATATGACCAAAATTGTAGCACATTGTCTCTCCTAAACGCTGCTTTCGAATAGGCCGTTTAATGGTACTTGTGACAAGCACGTTAGTTTCAAGTGTAAGTTGGAAATCTAACTGGTATCCAATAGTTCTACGAACCAACCCCTCATCCATGACCGTCAGCCCCAAACGCCCGTCCTCAATCCTACCATGTGCGTTGGATTAATCATGTATTTCTAATAATCTCGTAATGCTCCTCATACAATATCCTCTACAGGACAGTTGGGGTGAAGGACATAGACAATATTGGAGTCTGACGCAAGGCCTTGCCCTTGCTCATCGGCGAGTCCTTCCCCACGGATTTGCATAAGGTATTGCTCCTACAGGGTAATGATTAATTCAGAGAGTCTTTGTGTTCCAACGATAATGCCACTTACCTTGACTATTTTCTTGAGCACTTTCTTTGCCAGAACCCGCTCTTTGTTCAAATCTTCTTGCGTGTCCAACTCGCCTTCTTTCTGCTCCAAGTACCACACTAACAACTCCTCCTCTTCCACCCCATCCTCAGTGGCGGTTTGGTCCTCGTTGACTCGCTTGACGAACATATTACGCATGGCCACGTACTTATCATGCGTGATCTTGGTCTTTTCTCTTGCGGGTGCAGCTGGTGTGCGGCTCGCTGTCCTTGCCCGCGCAGCCTCCCCACCATCATCCTCCTCCTCTTCATCACCCATAGGAGCATCTCCGTCTTGGTGTGCTGATTCTGCGGCCTCCGCTACCGCAACCAGAGCCTCATCATCCTCGTCCTCAACTTCAACATCATCCTTCTCAACACTAATGATAGATTGTCGGAGGAGGTTGTATGCTTCTTTGACAAATTCCGGCGTGATCTCAGAGACACAGTTCGCCTTCGCAATGGCTTCTGAAAGACGAATCATACTCTCGAGTTGACGGACCGTTATGCGATAGCTGTTTCTGCCAATACCGCCCTGTGCGTCGTCTGCCCTGAGCTCTTTATACTTTTCCACTAAACTAACCTTCGCTTCGTCGGTAAATTCGGGTTTGAAAGTCCTCGCAAAACGAATGTAACGTTGTAACTGCTCAGTGCTAAATTCAGGCTCGACCGCATCATCTCTATCTTTGTGAATGCTCACGATATGCTCTGCTAGATGGCGATCCACATCTTCGTCACACTCATCCAAAACGACGAAAAAGAGATCAAAGCGAGACATAATGGGAGCAGACATGTTGACGTTGGCGCGGAGCGTAGTTTTTCGATTGTATCGTCCTCCAACGGGATTTGCGGCCGCTAAGATCGAAGTACGCGCGTTGAGCGTTGCTTGTATCCCTGCCTTTGCAATTGAGATAGTCTGTTGTTCCATGGCTTCGTGGATGGCAACTTGGTCCGAAATGTCCATCTTATCAAATTCGTCAATGGCGCAAATTCCGTTGTCAGCTAACATCAATGCACCAGCTTCAATGGTAAATTCTCCAGTCTCTTCGTCCTTCACTACAGCAGCGGTAAGACCAGCCGCTGAGGATGCCTTTCCGGATGTATACACAGCGCGAGGCAAGAAGCTGCAGATGTATTTGAGGAATTGCGACTTCGATGTCGAGGGATCGCCAACGATACAAATGTTGATGTCTCCACGTAAAGCCATGCCTTCGGGAGTCTCTTTTGAGACACCGCCCATAAGCTGAAGCAGGAGGCCTTTCTTGATAACCTGGTGGCCGTACACCATCGGTGCAATGGAGTCGACCAGTCGCATAAAGATGTTCGGCTTGTGCACCATATCTTTGAGGTCTTGGATTTCCGCGGGCGTTAGGGTACCAAGATATTCAGCTTGAGCTTCTTCACCAGTGGCTGTTGTTTCCATCGCTTGGGCCTGGTTCAAAGAGGCAAGAATGTTGGCAGCTTGTCCAGTCATGTGGTGGTTGGCTGATTGGCCGGGAGTAGAAGTGTCCGGCGTCACCATACATGCAAGAAACGACATTCGATATGTGAGATCGCGGACGCCGAGAGCCTTAAGGCCGCTCACCCCAGAGCCACCCACGTCGTTCCCTCGAGATGTGTTCGAACTATCCCTCATCGCCTGAGGCCGTACGCCTGGGACTCGGAACTGGCTCACATCAGGGATGACAATGACAGTTCCTGTGAAGATACACTTTTCTCCGGCCTTGGCGCGATCCACCATCTCTCCTCGCAGGATGACATCCATTGTTCGGGGCATGCTTCCCGTTGGGATCTCGGAACTGTTCTCTTGAATGCGAACTTTCTGCCAATCTACAAAGGTAGATTGCCTAATGTCGAGTCGCCAGCCTTCCCGGTTCATGCATGTGGTGTTTGGGCATTGTGTCGGTTCTGTATATTTGAAGGTCTGTTCAATGTTGGGAACAACGGTGTTGCAAGCCTCGCATACAAAGGTAGCCATTGAGAGCTCAGGTCGCACTTCTGAGGTTCTTGTGACTGTCCCTGATATAGACAGCAAGCGTCCGATCGAGGTAGTGCGCAGCTGGCGGACTCGCGAGACTAGCGGGATGTTGTAGAATGCCAGAGTAAATATCTTGTCCGTCTGCTGGTTGGGTGTCTTCTCGTTGATCGACTCGTTTTGGCTTGTGGCGTTCCCAACGTTCGATGGGGCGGTGACGGAGGATGTCGATGCAGGCTGGCGATGCTCGCGAAAGTACTTTGGTTCGTACTTCGCAATTAGGTTGTGGAGAGAGCGGATCATATAGGGGAGAAATCGATAGTATTCGCTGGCAACAGCAGCGGCAACAACACCGTCCTCATGCCGGAGCAGATGAGTGTAGTCGACATAGAGGGTTGAAAGATTGTAAAGGCGGAGCCCTCTGATCTGGGCAATGTAGTACTTGTCAGTGGTTGGGACGCTGGAGGCAGGTAGCGCTGAAGCGGTTGGGTCCTCAGTATAGCTATCATCTGTCAGAGTCCCCAGTACTATCAACTTGGTCCAGCTCACCTCTCTAAGAACTCTTGAAACCGCAGCGAAAGCGTCTCTCCAGTCACGTCGACAACTTTAGGTACATCGGTCCTCGGCCCGTTGGGCCTCCGTCCTGGGCCTCTTGCTCCCACGACTTCATCATCTGCAAATCCTTCGATGTCGCTGTTCGCGCCAGCGCTTTCGGAAGGAGGAGCGCGGGGTCTGGCGGAAGAAGAGCGGATTTGCGACCGCCGTGCGTTTCCAGGATCGCTTGACGGCGTTACTGCAGCGTCGGAATGGAGGACAGCATCTAATAGCGATGACATTGTGGGCAGAAAAGGTGGTGTGTTGTTGTGATGCAGGCAAAGATGGAAGTTATGGTGTTCAGGAGGTCTTCGCGGGGGACGTGTTTCGGCAAAAACGCGTCGCGTTGGCGCGCGCCACACAATTACCCTTCCTGTTTAGGAAAGGCTCCCACACCTCCAAATATAACCATGGACTTTCTACTTCATTTGGTTCACATTTTGGCACATTCGTGGGAATCATACACATCTTTAACAGTCTAATGATCGGGCCTACGTTTTGTGGTCTGCAGACCGCCTTCAGCTTGCGTGATCTCCGTAATTATCCTTATCTCACTCAACATTTAATGTGTTGTTGGACAAGGCAAGAGGTGGGCCTTGCAGGAGACGTCCCTCACGCCAGTTGAAGACAAATCTTAGACATGCAGTAGCGAGACCTTTTGTGGGTCGTTCGATAGGCTGATGCTATGTACAGTCTACCACGCTATGCAGGAGGATTTGAGCGCCAGAGATGCTGTCTAAAGGAAGTAGTCTGGAGTCCTGCGAGATACCATCGGCTCTCCAGCTCGAGGGCAAGGATCGAACTGCAAGCTGAGCCAGTATTAGCAATGCGCATCAGTGTAGGATCTAGAGGAACATACAAAGTGTACTTCAGATGCTCATCAATCTCCATGATTGCCGCTTGGTTGCCACACCTGTAACAATAGTTTGGTGCTGTATTTGTGAGCAACTTGGGTGTGGAATTACGAGGGACAGGCTTACCAGAGAAGATGGTCACCACATTTCTATCCTGAGACCAATTGTACCCCTCCATCACGAGCTGATGAGCTCTTGCCACCAGGGTCAAGCCGTTGTTATGGTTGAAGGCCTCTGAGATGTCCTGCCCAAACGTATAACCAGCGCCACGAGGAGAGATACCCCAGCCGCACCTATCGTCAGGATCTGACCAGAGCAGATCGCACATCGGTCCTTCGTGCGGTACCTCTTGTATCCTGTCAAGCGCACGAATATTGTCCAGGGTATCAATGCTAGGGGAAAGCCCGCCGTGGAGACAAAAGATCTGGTTGTCAATCAGGGCAGTAAGCGGCAGATAGTCGAACAGGTCTGTGAAGTACTTCCAGACGTTCGCATTTCCGTATTTCCGAAGACATTCGTCGTAGAAGCCATAAACTTGAGTGATCTGGCGAGACTCGTGATTCCCTCGTAGGATTGTAATGCGTTGGGGGTATCGAATCTTGAGAGCAACAAGGAGGGTCACCGTCTCAACGGAGAAATAACCACGGTCAACGTAGTCACCTGCATTTGGTTAGCCGCCAGTCGTCGCAGGCGCGGGTATTGTTTACCCATGAAGAGATAGTTGGTATCAGGATTAGGACCGCCAATCTTGAACAGCTCCATCAAATCGTGGAACTGGCCATGTATGTCTCCGCACACAGTGACAGGGCATTTCTACGGGTCGTGAGCATGTGCTTCAGCACTTGGGGGCATATTCAGCGCTCACCACTGGCTGTACGTTAGACTCCTCCTGAAGTACCTCACGGGCCTGTGCACGCGACAGCTATCAGCCCATGCCACACTTGTCATTCATACAGTATCTTCAACTTACTTTGTCGCACAGTCTCTGTACATCACTCTCAGGCAACTGCTTGCAGTTCATAAGACCCTCAATCCAACCGTCTAGCGTTGGAATGGACGCGGGCTCGGTGAGCGGGATTGACGATAGCTGCATGGGCTCAGGCATCTTGACATCCTCCATATTAGTATCCATGACTGCAGTAACAGGACGCCGTGGAAGGTGAAACTGTGGGTATCGCTGTTTGTGTTGTGAGGCTTCTTGTGAGGGGGGTTCTTGCCGCGCTGAACTTGGCGCGCAGATGACGTGCCTGGTCGGAGGCACACGTTAATGAGGGAGGTTTCGAGGTTGAAAGAGTGTGTCAGCGATTTGCACTGGACAAGCAAGTGGGGATTGTGTGAAAAATTAGGTTGGAGTGGAAGAATGCGGCGTGAAACGGGGGGTTTCGAGGTCGCTTCCTCTGTTGGCACTGCAGACCGCTGGTGACAACCCTGGAAGCAAATTGACGGAGCGCATTAACCTATCTCCGGTGCCCTGGGAGGAAGCTTGGCACTCGGAATGGCGCAGAGCCTCATTTGCGGGCGCCGACACTCCGTCGCTAAGCAACGGTTGAATATTCTCCCCAGAAACCGGTCTATCAGCTTGACTCCATATCCACAGATTGTTCTACCACCCTCAGCGAGCTGCAAGCAGGCGTCGAGGCTTCCTCCGACCGGAAGCGGGTTGGAGGGGCTTATGTGCACGTGCCATCCAGCCCCCTCCTTACGTCAGCCAGCGCCCGAGCTTGAGCTCGGCTTGCTTAACTCGCGTCCGTTCTCGACAGCTCCTTCTTCTCTCCAACAACACTTCCATCTACAACGCAGCTGCACCACGGCCATGGCGAAGCGCGCCCACGACTACGCCTTTGCAGTCGCGATGCCTGGTGCAATTGCAATGGATGACGACGACTTTCTCCTGTCTCCCCAGAGCCAATTGATCGACTTCGCGCCGGGCGCAGCTACCCCGACGACCTCCTACTTCACCACGATCAAGAACATGATCCCCTCTGTGGGCACCGTTAGCACCTTCATAGCCAATGGCCTCCGCCGTCTCCTGCGGACATCGACCCGCCCGCAAGCCATCCGTGCGGAGCCTGTTCAACGCCCCGACGGCGCCCGCAAGAAAATACTCATCGATGCTGGTCTCGCCGACGCCCCTGCCACTCCCACGCGCATCGCGAAGGTAGCAAACTCGAAGGCGGTCATTGCGCAGAATAACAAGCGCTTCCTCACCAAACAATCAGAGTCTCGACTCCAATTCGACTGCGTCAACGTCCCAGGCGCATGGCCGTCCCCGATCCTCAGTCCTCTTGATTCCGCCAATGGTTATGACAACCCCTCTCCATACGTCCCCCCACCCCCGAAATTACTTACCGACTACCTCCCGTCATACATCTCCCCACCCCCAAGCCCAACCAAGGGCCCGCAGGACCTCTTCACTCGCGAATTTAACACCGTCGCCGCCGCACAGGCAAGCGCGCCTTCCCCAAGACAGTCTACTTCTGGTGATCAGGTCACTAGACAGCAGCGACTTCGCGCAAACGGCCTCGAAGCCGCTACAAAGTCTGGTGCACCAACTACAAAGAATATCTCACCGCCGCTCAACAACCGTATCAAGACCTTAAGGAAGAACACCACCTCCAACAATAAAATAGTGCCCAGCAAACATGCCTCCAGCAGCATTTCCCGAAAAGACACCCCCGCCCAAGCGATCACCACCAAGCCCCTCGAGAATGCTCAGCATTACACCATAACCAACAATCGCGCTAACGCAAAGAGGGCCAATGAAGAATACAGGAATAAAAGGGCAGAGTGGGAAGCTGAGAGGTTCAGACAAGAGAAAGCCGAGCAGAAGGAAAAAGAACGGAAGATATATGCGAAAGAGTACGCGGTCGCGTACGACCAAGTCGTATCCTCAGCCCCTCCACTACCCACTTTCAGCGGTGAGGACCTTGGAAGTCTACCTGATGCCCCATATTGTGAGGAGTTGTCTGAGCTCCCGGATGCCCCACCGCGAAAGACAGTCCGACTGGCAGATCAAGCCCACGTCAAGCATTTCTTCCAAGACGATAGGATTTGCGACGGGCTTGATTCGTTCATAGTCGACGTCGTCCTTTCCCCGCCTCAGGATGTGACCCTTCAAAACTACCTATCTCTTCCACAGTTGCAATCTCTCAGCACTGATGGCCTATCTTCAATTCCTACGAACACCACCACTCAGCAATCTCCTCTACCCAAGGAGGCCGCAAGCAAGCAATCTGCAACCGTTGGATTCACAGGTGTTCCACAAGATATATTTTTCGGTTCGTCAGATGACGAACAAAGCTCTCTTCTCGAGGCGGAGCCTTCGTTGGATCTTATCGATGGCATCAGGAAAGGAATCGAGCAAGGTCTCGCTATCACAACGACGAAGAAGGATGTTGATCAGCAGTCCGACAACGTCAAGCCAATGAAACAGACCAAAGGGCCGCAACAGTCGACTAAAGTTCCAATTCTGCCGTCTCTCACTGTTCCGCAGTTGGCTCCTCTTGTCCCGATTCAGAAGCCGTTGGTTGCGCCCCTCTGCGATAAGTGGAAGAAGGAGCTGGACGCCGCTGTGCAGAAGACAGACTATGGAAAAATCTCAATGGACCTTGTCCAGCATAAACTCAACACTCACGATTTCGGCACCATCTTGCCCGACTTGTTCAACGGAGGATCGTCTTGGTGGCTCAACGACAACGTTATCAACGAATATCTGAGCATTCTGGTTGACCACATCAAAACCAAACAGGGCTATAAGCACCGTAGAGGAGGCCCAGCCCCTCCGGTCCATGCCTTCCCGTCGCAATGGTGGATAAATGTGAACGACGATATTAAAAAGGTGGAGAGGTGGGCCACCAAGAAGCAACTCGGTGGCAAACAACTCCTCGATGCCAAACTTCTCTTATTTCCAATCTGCGAAGGGCATCATTGGCGCCTTCTTGCCATCAAGCCAAAGGAGCGTACTATCGAGTATCTTGACAGCTTGCAGAAGCCTAGCGGACAATCTACCACCTCTTCTCGATACATCTCCAAGGCTAAGGAATGGCTACGTATGGAACTCGGCGACTCGTACAACAACGCGGAGTGGCGCGTAGTTCAACAACGAAGCCAGCTTCAGCAAAACGGAGACGACTGTGGTGTCTTCACTGTCCTGAATGCCTTGGCTCTCCTCCGTGATGAGCAACCAGACCGAGTTGTCTCTGAGAAGGGCATGAGCGACGCACGCCGCCAAATGGCTGTAACTCTACTCCTCAGCAAAACGATTGGTGAATTGGAGTAACTTCCAGGTATGAAACGGGATGGTCCTTTCTGGTGTTTGCTTTTAGGTTTATGTTGTTTATTGCATTCACGGTGGTAAATGGTCTGGTTTGGGAGGGATTCTGCACTGGAGTCTGGATGGGGTCAATGACTTGATGATCATGACGTGATACCCACAATGCCTATAGGGCTCTCTTATGATGATTACTATACAATTAGAGCAATGAAATAAATCTGAAATAACGTTGCTTATAGAGTCTAACCATGTGTGAAACCTTTCCTGAGATGTTAGCGTTTACCCATTCCCCAAAATTAGTTTAGCATTCGACGCAACAACTCAGCATAGCTTTAGGAACTCGGCAAGAGAGTTCAAGTCATGGAAGAAAACATGTAGGATAGACACTTTACTTTTAAACTTAAAGAACCGTGTACTGTTATACTTTATCTACATTAAGGACAACTTCAGGAACAATATCAAACCTATAAATACTTGCTAGATTTCTATGGAGGAAAGAACAAGAGCTTAAATATACAAGAGAGCAGGTAAAATAATTATTTTACATTTCAGTGTTCGTAATGGGCGGGCTTTTAATCCATGGGCGAGGAGTAATCAAAGTCAGAGTTAAGCAGGAAGCTAGGGAATTCTGCTCTTATTTCTCTTGTATCCTAGCATACTTAATAAAGTATAGCTTGGTACACCAGATACCTCCCAGAGGCGCAAATTCACCTATGGAATATCGTCTAATTCTAGGTAATATAAGCCTACCTGCCTACCTATTACGAACACTGTTACTTTTACGTACTTAAAGAAGCGTATAATATTACAAATTACTCCCCGTGTCCGTACGCAGCAGCAGCGTCGCGTCCTGGATACGAACGATCGCGCACGAGCAGGATCACGTATCTATGTCACATGATGCTCGTGCGCGAACCTCCGTGCGCGAACATCTAGATATCCCCCTTTTCCTCCGTACGGAGGAAAGACAAGAGCAATAGAACCAGAAACATGTTGCCCTCACCTTACCTACCTCGTACGCTGTGCACACCGTACACCACTCTTACTCTTGCTACTTAAGTGCTCATACCATAAGCAGCTAGCTGTCAGAGCCCATTCAACACCCCGCTTCAAACATCTCTTCGTGAATAACAATCAATATACAAAGTCCTCGCTAGAATTCCGGACAAAGAAGCGGGGACTAGAGTTATGTAAGAAGTGGATGGCAAGTATGCTTCATCTCTACGCTTTAACAAAAATGGTTGACTTATAAAATGCCCTCACTACCATCAAGCTCTCATTTAAACAAATGTCAAGCTTGTAAAATCCGTGTCGGAGTTCTGTGTAAAGGAAAGGAAACCCGAGGTCAGCAGGGAAAATGGGCAAAATGCATAGATTGGTTTTGCGCAAAAATGAAGGAAAGTGTACTGTTATGATATTGTATTCACTGTCATGGAACACACTTCAGGAACAACCGAGAGCTAGGGAGATTCTGTCTAGAAAAACGAAGAGAAAAGAATTCATCAATTACACCAAAACATGCTCCCGCTGCTCACGTTTGGTACTATGTTGAGGGATAACATATATCATTTATCCCTTAATGGCGAGTATCTTTTACAACCATTTACTCCGACGCTTGCTACTGTCTAGGCTTATCAGGAGGAATCACGTTCTCCCAACCAGTAACTCATAGTAACAAAATATTCATCCTTTCAATTGACGACGCAACAACCCACGCCCAAAGATTTGCTAGCAAATGATGGACTTATGTTAGTCTATCTCCACAGAATATGCTCAACCTTATCTATTAGGGTCCCGGCACGCTATTTTTACATGATTTGATAATCGATATATTTTCCTTACAGTGTGGGATGAGCTTCGGAGTTAAGATACTGGGAAGGGGATTGCTTTTAGAGCCTGGTGAACCTAAGATCAAGAGGAGAGACTTACCATGTGAATTGACTGCTAGCATCACGCACCACTCTAGACACAGCAATGAGACAGCAAAACCTTTAGCAAAATCTTTGTACAGAGGAATTAGAATCTAAGGCATGCATATACAACAACAGCAACACATACTCACTACCCCATTTTCACAACCTGGGTGAGACCGTCATAGTCTTCCGTCTCGCCTTCCCCTTCGCCTTTGCCGCAACCACAGCCTCCGTTTCCAGCGCGCCGTGGTCCAAGACGCCATCCTCCCAAAGTGGCGCTCCAACCACATCCGCCAGACTCAAGACTCTGTTCTGCACCGTTGAGCCATCCCTCCTATTCTTCCCCTCCCTTCTACTCAAACTGATCCTCTCGGCAAAGAGCCACAACGGCCCCTGCGCAACAATGTTCGACTTAGTAGTCGACCTCGAAGGCATCCATTCATCCGACAACCTAATCGTACTCGGTTCTTTAGCACCCTTACTCTTAGTAACAAGAATCATCCCCTCTTCTTCAAACCGTTGATAAGCATTCCTCAACGTCTCTTTATTGACCGCTTCAAAGTACGACAAATCCCCCTGATGATATAGTGTTTTTCCAAACAGCTGCGCTCTATCCTGAACCTTCTTCAAGTCGAGCCAGACTTCCCCGGAGAGACCAACGGGCGGGGTTAGCATCATGAGCGACATGGCGCCCAGCCAGGAGGCTTCGATGAAGGGCCAGATGAGGAAGCAGTAGAAGTCGAAGTTCTCGCGACCGGTCTCGCGTTCCGCGTCGCTGAGTTCGACGAATGAGACTTTGGAGGGGTCAGCGGGGTTGCGGGTTACTTTGATGATGTTGTCGCTTTCGAGGCTGGAGATAGTTTTGGCTAAGTTGGCATCGAGTCCTTCGGTGGGGAAAATGAACTCGCCGCGGAAGAGCTGAGAGAGGTTAGACTTAGTGTGGGTTTGGGAAGAGCCTGGGGATTACCTGTGACAGGAAATGGACTTGGTCGTGGAGGTCGTCATACGATATCCTTTGGAACTCAGGCCCACCACCGAGCTTTACTTTAGTGTACATTGATGCCGAGACTAGGGCCTGCAGGATGAAGAGATGGATGGTCATGTTGCGGTAAAAAGAGAGCTGGAATCTGAGCCATGGTTAGCACTCTCGTCGTACTACATGCGCAGGAGCATCTAAAAAAGCCTTACCTATCAACAGCATAATAAGTCTCCTCAGGCAAGGCAGGCACGAGCCCCACAAGCCCAGGTCCCAAAACGTCAAGAGCCCTTTCAATAACTACATTGGTAGGTTGACTGGCAAAATGCGCCACTCGTCCACCCTGGGCTCGTACACGCTCACTCAGCCACTCCACTCTTCTAATAAGCTCCGCTTTCCCAACACCTCGCCCTCTCAAAGTCAGTAGAACAGTGCCGACCAGCGCGGTAGGCATTACGACAGATACATCGTTGATTTCAGAGAGAACTTTGTAACCGAGAGTCCGTAAAATCCTGAGTCGCTCTTCTTTCAAATCAAGCTTTTGGGGCATTTGACTAAATCTATCATGTTGTTGGTTGACGAATTTCCGCAGGCTCCAGGGTTCGTGGAACCGGACATCAACTCGGCCGAGTTTTAGAGAAAGGACTGAGGATGCGGAGAGGAAGTCCATTAAATTTTCCTTTGGTTTTGGTTGGCCTAAAAGTTCGCTAATGTACGAACTGGGTGCTAATTATTAGCTATCTGTTAGTGCAAGGAGGGAAGAACAGTTACTTACTCGACTTCAATCACCTTATCATACTGCGTAGAAACAGGGCATATGATAGCATCTTGGACTCGCCCGGATGCTACACTGTCCAACATGTAAGATAATATCCCAAACTTAGGTGGCAGCAGCTTCCCAGTCCTACTTCTGCCCCCTTCCACAAAACACTCCAAATTAAATCCGTTTTGAAGTAGGGTATCAATATAAGCTTGGACAAGTGTAGTATACAGCTGATCATCCCCGAAACTCCGCCGGATCCACATAGCCCCTGCATGTTGAAGGAAGGAACCAACAACTGGAAAGTTGAGATTATCGCCAGCTATCACGGTTGGCAGGGCAAGACCAAGTCGGTAGCATATTATTTGAAGGGAGACATAATCGACATGAGAGCGATGGCATGGGAGGAAGATGATCGAGTGCTTGTCTTTCGCGGCTTGCTCTGCAACGGAGCGGAGGCGGAGGATTTCCTCGCTTGAAACGTGGACGCCTGAGAGGCGTTAGCATGCATCGATAACAACGATTGTTTCTCCAAAAGCATACAAATTCTCTTACGTCTCTCCAAGGGGAACGAAATCTACATACCCTGATGATACGCCCTTGTCAAAAGCTGCGTGGTTAGATAATAAGCCCCCCTAATAAAACTTTTGCTCTCCATTTTACAGATCATATTATCTGTTAAGGTCTCCGCAACGTCCATTAAGCTCTCCTCAATCTGCACCCTCCTGCGCACCCTCTTATCCTTCTCCCCAGCCCTCACATCCAGCCCCTCTCTCACCTCCTCCCCAAGTAGGCCCTCAATGGCTTCAACATCCACCCTCTTCGCCGCCAGCTCCCTCACCTTGCTAACCAGCATCGGATTGCTCAACACCCGCGTCTTCATCTCCTCAGAGAATCCGGAGTAGAAGATGGGCTGGCCGACGATCCTGTCATATGAGCGCCACCCGGTGCCGGAGACGTGCAGACTGACTTCGCGGATGAAGTCAAGCGGTGCGGAGCGAAACCGCGCCATGCTGTGGACGAGACCGCGCTCGGGCGACTCATTGTAGCCGGCAGCGTGGAGGTGGACCTGGTCGTCGGCGGTAATACTGAGATCGGGGGCTTGTTCGGAGGGGCGGGGGGCTTTGCGCTTCTTGGATGTCGGTAGCATTGCGGATTTGCGTCGTGGGAGAGGAGAGGAGGAGGAGGAGGAGGAGAAGGAGGGAGGCTCCGAGGGCCACTTTCAGGGACGCGTTTGTTGGAGGCTCATCGAGGCACCGGGAACGGTCGCTCTGGTGCGCCAATTATGACAACCCGTGGTGAGACAGGCCTTTCATATCATGGTGGAGAGATCACTCGAGGTGTTCAACATGTTGGGCGGGAGGGTTTTGTCACCGTGCATTCTCTCGGAGATCATCCCCAATTCATATGCTGCCGAGGGAAGTTTTTGCGGGGAAGGAACGCCACACTATTCATGAAACCAACGCTCTCAACCGTACGAATTACGTTTCATACTTTTCGTCTCAGTACTGTCACGTGAGCCGTAGCAAACGTAGTATAGTCCTTGTACGTTTTGTTTTGTCTTGTAAGTTATAGCTGCAGACTGTACTGCGTCTTAAAAGCTTAACTTTTAGGTAAGGATTACCTATTAGCTTAGACATTAATAGGTAGAGACCTATAGCACTGTTAGACAAGTTTTTTAATAAGCTAGTTATTAATTAAGGGGTAAGATTACCTAATAACTTAAGTGTAGCATTTTTTACTTAAATTAACACTACTAAATCTTTTTATATCTTAATATTATGTTAACTATGCGCAATTTTCTTAGTTAATAAGCCTCTACATAGAGCACTAGCTAGTTGCAGAGCTCTTAGAGCTCTTAGTTAACCTAAAGTAGTAACATAATCTATTATGCTTATTTCTATTGCCTAGAAAAGTTATAATTATTATTATTAAAGTTCTTATTTTATAATAGCTCTCTAGCTTTTGTATATAATTTTTATATAAAAGAATACTTTAAAGATTTTTTTCTTAATTTAAAAGTTATGTTTCTAATAAAGTAAGATAATATATAGCTTACTAGTAAAAAGCTAAAGGCAGAGAAGCTAGGTTACTATATAAAACACTCTTCTTAGCTCTAAGGTAACAAGAAGGTGTTAGTAGTGTAAAACTATAAAGCTAACTTACTATACACTAGAGAAGGCTTAAAGGTAAAGCTCTAGCTCTACTAACTCTGCTATTACAGAGGTAATTACACTACTACTAAAATAGTTAACAGCTATAGCTATATTAGCTACTATCTTAAAAAAAAGCATAAAATTAATATTAGTAGTAATAAAAGTTTTTTACTTAATTTTTTTTATGCTTTACTTAATCCTTAGGCAGCAACAGCTGCTATAGTAGTAGGCTTAGCCTAAGTTACTTTCTATAATCCCTAGCAAAAGGGGTTGTTGTAGAGGTTGTTAGTAGACTAGGTTATACTTTATAATATATTATTTATAACAGCATCTTTAGCTAAACTTTAAAGCCTTTTTACTTAAAACTAACTAGATCTTCTTACTGCTATTCTAAGCTTAGATATAATAATATTATTATATATAAAGTAAAGGTTAACACACTAGAAGGAGAAGATTTAAATAATATTAAAATTAGCTAAGTTAAAAGTAGCGTTAAGTGTTAATATATAGACTTTACTAAACTACCTTTCTTTTTTTAGAGTAGTAGCTTACTTTCTTAGTAAGTTTAGTAAAACTTTAAAAAGGCTATTTTAGTATCTTAGCTTAAAAAACTAATAATAAATAATAACTAACTTCTACTTTATAAATGTTAATTATTAATAATAAAACTTACTTATTAGCTTCTATAACCTTTATAGTAACTATATAAAAGCTAACTAAGCGCAGGCTATTTTTAAAATTATTTAGAATTATAAAATTATGTTAAAATTTAGTTATTTTATTACTAATAATATGTTTAATAATAATAACTTTACTATTAATGCTTTAGCTAAATATCTTAGAGTTAACTTTAATAGAGAGCACTATATATGCTGTACAGGCCACATAATTTAATTAGTGCTAAAGGCAGTTATCTATAGTAAAAGATTATTATAATTTAAAGCTGCTCTTATAAACGCAGCTTCTTAAGATTAGTTTAAGCTTTATTATAAACATAAAGTTGTTAGTAAGCTATATAACTTTATTAATACTATCTTTTTATTACATAAATGCTAGGAGGCCTTTATAGCTGTATAATTATCTTTAGAGGAAAAAAACAAGCTTTAAAGCTTTAGCACACTTAATTTAATACAGGACAGTAGTGTCTGCTAGCATTCTGTATATCTAATGCTTGTACAGTGCCTAGAGCTTAAGGATCTAATTACTAAGTTTATCTAGAAGTAGCACAGCATAGATAACAACACTAAGGACTCTAACATACCTAGCAACACAGCTCTTTAAAAAATTATTAGTAAAAAAGACTAAAAAAAAGTTAAATGCCTTACTAAGTTTTTTAAAGTCTTTTATTAAATAATAAAACAGCTAGAGGGCAACAGTAAGCATAGTTCTCTATAGATATTTATTATTAACATGTAAGTGCTATATAATAAGCTATTATAGATAAAAAAAAACTTTTCTCTAAGCTTAATAATAGTTACTTTAAAAATAGTGTCTTTTTTAGACTTAAAAAAATTAACACATATTTTTAAAAAATAGTTATTAATTTTTTTATCTTTTACTTAGTAATTACTACTATACTTAACTTATAACTTTATATAACGTACCTAACGGGTTGGCCGGCCACACGGGTTGGCCGGCCACTTTTGCCAAGCCCCCACTAAAACCACCCCATTCTCTCGCAAAACAGCCCACTTTAGCCCTGTATAGAGTAATACAACACAAGATATTATTTAGAGTCTACTTCTACTACTTGCTTACACGTACGCAAGTTATGCCTAGTCTAATTGCACTGCCTACATTGCCTTTAACTTAGCTTACCTCCTTTAGCGCGCACCTGCGTCTTTAGCTTCTTCCTATTACTACGCGCTCTAAACTCCTTTAGAGCAGTTAGACAAGCCCTATCCTTAACTATTAAGGTCTTTTTTGCCTAAATCTGCTTCCTTTTATGCGATCTATGTTGCGTGGCAGCCTTATTTGCTGCTTAAAGCTCTGTAATCTTATAGCCCACCTTGTCACGTTAATGCCCTAGATAACTGTTGTCCACTCCCTATTGCCTTACTGTATTGCCTTTGGCTGTCCTTATCTCTCTAAAGCTGTAACAACTGCTCTAGTTAATATCTAGCCTATTATAAAGCCTAACTTGTTAAAGTTATACCTGTCTTTATCCTAGATACTGTACTTAGCTTTTATGTTAGCTACTAGGCGAAACTAGCCCTAGATAACCTCTAAATCTTTATAGAGCGCTCTTTTGTAATTATACTTGTAATTAAACTTTATTGTGAACTTAGGGCAGTGCTTAACCCACATACTAGTCTAGTTTAAGCTAACCTGGCCTAGATTGCGCTCTGCGGGCAAGGAATTAGCCATATTAGCTACAGCTGCGAGCCTAGGGGGAAATCTGCGCGTAATAAGCTTAAGTATGTACTTAACAACTACCTCCTTTTTAAGCTTAGTTAGATTCCTTGATTTAGGCTAGCATTCTGCTTGTGAAGGCTGTCCAGCGCGTTGATTACTTAGTGTTGTGTGAGAGACATTATAGATAGCTGCAGCGCGTTCTAAGGAGAGTTTTAAGTCTTGTTTAAGAGCCTAAAGAGCAAGCTGTATCTAACGTTCTTTAGAAGATTTAATCTAGTGTTGTTGTTAAGGCATTATGTAGATAGGTAGAGTTTGGTGGGGGCTTGGCAAAAGTGGCCGGCCAACCTGTGTGGCCGGCCAACCTGTTAGGTACGTTACTTTAGTTTAAGGACTACTAGTGTTATCACTAATCCTAGTACTAGAAGGCAGAGACCTTAATAAAGGTTATTTTCTAGCGTTACATTAATGCTAAAGAAGATAAGAAAGTTAATATAAATCTTTTTTAGTAAAAGCTTTTAGTAATAAGCTTTTATAACTCTTATTACTAAAAAGCTTTTATAGTTAATACTTCTCTTTTTATTAAAGCTTAAAGTTATAAAAAAGCTTAGAAAATAATAGAGTTATAGTAATACTTTAACACTTATATAAAAGACTTTTAAGACACTAAGGTAAAAGACAGCTATTTTTTATAAGCTAGCCTTCTTACTTAGTAGCTTAAAGTAGGTTAAAAACAGTATCCTACACTGTTTAAAATTGCCTTTAACTTCCTTGCTATACCCTCTACTAGCTGCAACTGCGAGAGAGCCTTTAGTAGAGGCTAGCGTATAGTTATAATTAATAAAGGTTCTCTCTCTAGGGCTACTATTAAGGCGCTTTAATTATAGAAGAATTAGCTATATTATTAAGTTATAAAAAGCAACTTAATTAAGCTTATAAACCTTATCTAAAAGCAGCTAGTTACTATACTATAAAATGTTAACAGCAGTAAGTAAGATAAAATGTTAAAAAGTATAAGGATTTTAGTGCGTTTTAGTTTAGCAGCGAAACGGACAGCTAAGTCGCCCAGGCTGTACAAACGTAGCAGGAAAGTGAGACGTTGACGTCCGTTGATTACTACGTTTTGTTTCGTTTCGTTCGGTTGAGAGCGTTGCATGAAACATTTTCGAGCCTCCACAGGATCTTCCTGCTTCTTCGTACCTAACATAGTACACAATAGGGATAAGTTGGGACAGGAATTTGCATACTATCTGCAAGAGTTTAAGAGCCAGACTCTACCCTGGCCATGCTCCGTGTCATGTGAGAGTATGCCGTACTAAGCTCCAAGTACCATCATCTGCGTCTCCAACATCCTCGTTGAAGAACCACAGGGGCGTTTCTCCAGTCTGCTAGTATCCAGGAAGGGTTTCATGGCATGTTATCGCCTCTTATCTTCTACAAACAATTCGTAAAGCTGGATAACTAGTGGGAGAAATAGCACAAGATCTGCAAACCAAGAAACTAGAGCCTGTTGGGGGGATACAGACTCCGGCCATGCTAGAGGCATGAGATGTTGTGGACTAGTCTATGTGTACGAAAACTACGAGAACTCTTCAGTGGCCCGAGACTAAGTCAAAACATAACCGTATGAAACCACGCACTACGCTGGTGTGCAAATTGTGATCGTGCTTTTGGGTCTCAGCCCCGCAAATGAGACGCCTTCTAGCTGTTGCACCTTTATTTCTAGTCCTTTGTGGAGAAAGGACCGGGACCTATCCTGTAACACTCTCAATAGACCTCCCACAAACTCACCTTCCCATCCTTCGCGCCAGCAACAACCCAATGCTTCATCTGCATTTGCTCCTCCCTTTGACGCTGTAGCTTTCCTAGCCCACTAACTCTGACGTCTTGTCTGGTGAGCTCTGCACTTTGAGAGCTTGCGTCTTTGGTGGATTTCTCATCATCGTCCTGGCTTGCTTGATCGGCCTTGGCGAGCGAAAAAGAGTCGAGAATCTCGCTAAAGCCAGCCGCATAGACGCCTTCCTTATGCCACTTCAAGACGGCTACCTCTGTGAGCGTCTTCGTGCTGTAGATTCGTATGCGGCTGTCCCAACCTCCTGTTACAAGGAGTCGGCCGTCGGAGCGAACACGTAGCGATTGCTGGCCCGCATGCTTGGTTTGGACTGTCTTGAACGGCGTTTGTATAGTGAGGCTTGACACCGTTGGGGCAACTGGTTTGGCCTTGGATTGCGGTGGAGCAGACGAGAGCAGGGACGATAGTCCTGAGGCCTTCGCGCCGGTGCCTTGGGAATACGATGAAGATGTCGAGTTTTGGGTTTGCTTGGGAAAGGTGAGAGGTGAAGGCGTTGTTGATGATGATGTGTTGATAGACTTCTTGGGAAGGGTTACAAGGCTAGCTGAGTTGGCTGGGGATTCTTCTGTAGGCTCTGCGAGGTCCGAAGATGCTGGAACTTGAGAAGATGTTTCAAGAGTCGATGATGATGGTATGGAGAATTGGGACCAGTTTCGTTGTCGTGTTTGGTGTGCAGCTTTGGCAGGCGGGGCCGCCTGCTTGGCGGTACTCAGAGGGGGTTGTAATGAAGGGGGTTCCACAACTATTGGGATGCTTAATGCAGGATTTAGTGCATCAGCAACATTCGAGGTAGACTCTTCGTGGTCGATATTAAGGGGTAGCTCCGGCAACCGATGTGCAGTAACGACGGCGTCGGCAGAAGAAGTGAAGTATGTCTTGGCATCCGGTGAAGCATCAAGTGACAATACCGGTTGGTTGTGGGGTTGGCTAAGGTAGATGGTCTGAGCGAGTGTAGGTCCGCTCGGTCTTGTTGCCTGGGGTCTGGATTGGGAGTTGAGGCCGAGAAGATGCACAGCTGTAAAACCTCCCTCGTATCCGGCGATTACCATGACTCTCTTGGAAGTTTTGTGGTGTGTGATCTTGACGGTCATAACCATGCCTGCTTCTTGTTAGCGGAAAGTTCCGACCACGATGTCAACGTCATGTACGCCACATTGGGGTTACGACATATCATTGAATTACATCAGTAGAGGGCTGAGCTATGAGCAAATCGGGCTTTCCATGCCACATACACACGAATATTGCCTTCGGAGATGATGTTCAGGGCTAAGAAATCGGTCCACTGCAGGAGGCTCACCAGTATCTTGCGGCTGCACTCGTGGCACGACGGACGCCAGTTTCTCGTCTGGAAACTGATAGACTTCAATTTTTCTGTCATCTCGGGCTGGCACGGCCACAAGGATTGTGTCGCTTGACCTAGCAGAAGATGCATCCTCCTGGCCCAACGCCATGTTTTCATCCCGTAGGATATTAACTGCAGGTCGTTTATGGCACATGGAGAATGCGCAGAAGTTTAGAGTGTTCACAGGCAGCGAATGCAGCAACCATGGCTTGGGTCTGTGCACAGTTGACCGATCTGCAGGTAGAACACTGGACAGATTGGGCTCGTCTGTGGCGCGGAGTTGCCAGATTCTGAGTGCATTGTCACGACCGTGGCTATATATGGGACCGGAACAATTAGTCGTCCACCATCTTGGGAAAGCTGGAAAAATGTACGACGATCTGAGACATTCGGAAGAAAGCCGTTGTAAACGAAGAATTGAAGGAATAGAAAAGGACGAATGACAGATAGGAGCAAGAATAGTAGCACAAGCGGGCGGCTGCCGAAACGGATCCAAAGCGATTGAATGTCTCTAAGATGCTGCAGTTGATTGAAGACAACGATGAACACTCACGTTATGACTTTATCGCACCCCCACTCTGCAGTCCCGAGGATCGCTGCATCGTGGGCTCTCCACACAGCCACAGGTCTCTTGGACTCAAATTTCCAGTATACGATCCAGCCATCCGCATCACCGGTCAGAAGGCGAGTGTTCTGGTGCACAATCTGCACGCTGTGAATGTGCGCAGTGTGTCCACGGAAAATATAGCTAGGCTGGGCTGGTGGGAGCAAAGACGACCGATGCTCCGTGGCCATGTTGATGACCAAACGGGATCACGGGCTTGAAGCTGAAGGTTGGTTCATGAGGCAAGCCGGACCGAGAGTGATCGACAGCATGGGAATCACGTTGGGGGCGGAACCACCTCAGGCGTCTGTCAAAGGCCAACCAGACCCCCTCTTTGGTCGATGAAGGCGCCATCACGGCGCAGGCACTGCCCACTGCGGCGGGGAGTTCACGATTGATTGAGATGGGACGTTGGCTTGATGGGTGGTCTAGGTGCTATGAATAGCTACTAGGGCTGGCTAGAGGTGCGCCAAACGGCCGAACGTTCGCAGAAGCTGATGCCCCTTTCCCCCACGACTACCGCCTCTCCTCGCTGCTGCTGCTGCTGCTGCTGTTGAAGAAGTCCGAAATTTGCAGCAACGAGGAGCCCGTGTGCCGGCTCAGGAACGGCTGGTTAATATATCAGCGGCCAGGATAGCGGTGTTCTTCTCCTTCAACCACGGATGCAGTCGAAGCAAAAATTGCCGGCCTCGTGCATTCGGTCTATTTTAGGGGCAAGCTTATTTAATGTGTTTCCCATCTGGTCGTGACGCCATTGGAGCCGCTGCCCTCTTGGATGTGCAGGGGGTAGACGGCCAGTTGCAGACGGTGGCCTGCGTGCTGACCTGTCGGTGGAGAGGCCATGGGCTGGTCGAAGCTCTCTTTGCACACCCGTCGTGTTCAGCAGTGTGCCATCTATCCTCCGCTTGGGGGGTCTGCGACCTCGGTGCCGTCAAGCTTTCGCTTTCGGCTTGCCAGCAGAAACAAGGGGAGGCTGTGCGCTGCGGGCGGGACACCAAAAGCATATTCTATCGTCCACGGCGGCCAGTCAACAGCAACCAAGAGTCCGTAGCTGTAGTATACAATATCATCGAGCGGCCGCGACTCTGCTCTCTGCGAGTCTTGATTTGAGCCCTCATTAGTTTTCTACCTCTGCGTTTATTTATGCGGTGCAGCCTCGGAGAGCAGATTCGCCACACGTGCCGGCAGACCACCAAAGTACAGGACTCAGCACCCTTGACAGATCAGAACACTCGCCGTGGGAGGGTTTCTTTTTGCCCTCGAAAAGCCCCGACATCACCGGGAGACTGCAGGCTGGAGCCAGGCGGCGCCGCATACGTACCGTGCGAAGCGCATCTCAGATCGACCATTAGCGTCGTCCCCAAAGCCTGCCGGTCGACTCTCACACACACTTCCTTACCTCTCCCGTTCCAGCTTTCGGGAGAGTGCTCCCTGTTTCTGCTCTTGCTCGTGTCGTTGGCCTTCAATTGAGGCCTGCGCCCGCCTGCATCCCGAGCTGCGCTTCTGCTGTTTCCTCGCCGTCTCCCTGACGCTCTGCTGTGTGCTCGATCGACGGTGCCGCTTCCACTTGCCCCTCTTCGACAACCGACCCAGGTTCTCCAGGGCTCAACCATTCCGCAATATCGTCACTCGCCATTCGCTTCAGAACACCCCCCCCCCCGGACAACAGCCCTCCCCTCACGGCCGCCTTTTTGAGCATTGTGACGCCTTTACGCGGTGAAATTCCTGTGCTACGCGGTAACTGATCGCCTCAATACCCAGCAACCCAGCTTTTGGTAATCACCCCCGAACTCTTGCCCAGCAATCGTAGCTGTCAACTGACCGCCACATTCTTCGGTAGCCTCGACTCAGGCGTAATCTCAGAGGCGACGACCTGTAGCCGCATCATCTTTTGTGCAGGAGAGTCAGCTGCTGCCAATCAGCCGCCGAAAACCCCCCCATTGGGTGCAACACTACGCCAACTCTTTTGTCAACACCCGCCAGCAAATCTTCACCGTGGCGGCGTCATTCGAGCAACCTGGCTTCTTACAGCCTCCTTTGGGATTTGGCTTTCTCTATGACCAGGGCACCGGAATCGTGCCTGCCACGACGACGCTGATTGCGGAAACCGCAGTTCACGAACACGACAATCGTAGGAGCTCTACCTCAACCTCCAGCCCCCGGCCTGCGAAAAGACCACGGCAAACACAACGGGGCGATAACACTCGAAGAGCTGCTGGTGGCGAGCAGCAGCACGGAAAAGCCATGTCCAGCGATGGGGCCGCCAACACCCCCGGCGCAACCGACAAAGCAGCCCAGGATAGCAAGCCCAAGAGGGTGCGCACTGGGTGTTTGACGTGCAGAGAGAGGCATTTGAAATGTGACGAGGCCCAGCCAGTCTGCCACAATTGCCAGAAGTCCAGCCGGCAGTGCAAACGGGGCATCAGGCTGAACTTTATCGACACCACTGTCGCAATTCCACCGACACAGCTTGTACCCACCCATGAGTGGACAATTGCATTCCACGACGAGTCGAGGGACATCGCGAGCGAGTACAAGGGCGGGCTTGGAAGATACGGCCGCGCTGAGAATGAGCCGATTCCACCGGAAAGCAATGCTTTCTTCATGGACATACCGAATGGCATGCCACCTCCACCTACTGCTGCACAGCAACCTCTTCCTGCTATTCAAGGCATGCGAGCGTATCCAGAAGAACCTCAGAACATGATCTACGAACACCAGCGGGCACCCTCCCACCACCACACACACTCCCACTCCGAGTCGACTTATTCTGGCTCCAATGTTGCACCTGCAGGGTCGTCGTACCAGACCCCAGAGCAGTCCCGGACTCCACCAGAAGGTGCACGTGATTATCTCGACACACAGGAAGAAACTCTTTTCATGCAGGTATTTGTTGAAGAAGTGGGATTGTGGATGGACAGCATGGACCCGATGAAACACGTATGATTTGCGTCTATTCTTGCGTCTCGCATACGCGCGTTGCTAACAATATTTTAGTTCTCGCGACTACTTCCGTTTCATGCCCTGGGCGAACCCATGCTGCTTAACGCCTTCTTGGCATGCGGTGCACGACATCTCGCGCTTGTGAACCCCAAGTACAGCGAGGACAAGGCATTGCATTATTACGACACGGCCACGCGCTATTTGCTCAGCTCGCTACAGAACCCAAATCGTGATACCGTCATCTGTGCAACCACAGCAGTCATCTTGAACGTTTACGAGATTATGTGCGAGCGGGCTCTCCAGCGGATGAACCACATCGCAGGGGCCCGGGCATTGATCAAAGAGTGTGGCTGGAATGCGAGGTCGACAGGTATTGGTGCCGCGTGTTTCTGGCTCAATGTTGGCATGGAACTCCTCAGCTGTCTGCACTTCAATTGGCAAGTAGCTTGGCATCCCGACGAGTGGGGCGTCGACATGGACTTTTCCAAAGAGACCGAATATGGGCGAGAGGAGGTGTGGACATATCGAATCGTCTACATTGTAGCAAAAGTCGCCAACTTCCGTGCTTCAATACCGAGAACTCAGGAATCGTCACCCCGGCAGGAAAATCTGCGCCTCCAGAACCGCTACAATGAATGGAAGCGGCTCAAGGAGCTCGCCGATTTATGGAATGAAAGCATCCCACGGACGATGCACCCCTTGGCCTATCTGTATCCAGGCCAAACACTTTCTGGATCCGCCTTTCCGGAAGTATGGCTGATTAAGAGGACCTCAATCGTAGCCCGACTCTTCTACCACACCTGTATGTGCCTTCTAGCGCAAATAAACCCTGTGGCGGGACCAGATGACCCCGAGATGCATGATCTGCAACACCGACACTCTCAATTCATTTGCGGCATCAGTGCACACGTCAAGGACCGGTATGTTCACTAGATTCAGGATTATGATAGCTACTGACCTCCAAGGTAGTGGTGTTGCAAGCGTTGCTCTTCGATCTCTCGCCATTGCTGCTGAATGTTTGACCACCCGACGCGAGCAGGAAGAGGTTCTTCAAATCTTCAACAAGATACGCCAGGAGACGGGGTGGCGGGTTGGTTTCTTGAACAATGAGCTCAAGGAAAAATGGGGTTGGAATAACGCCGACACCCAACCTCCTCAAGAGCAAAATGTCAATGCCAACATACAGAACAATGGAGCCAACCACGTTGTCTACCAACAGCCCACACTTCAACCGCAGGTCACTCTCCAACCCATGATACCACCGACTTCGCTGCCCCCGGCGCCTCCTGTCCAACGCTCACGCCCTCCTATGGGGATCATCAACCCCTTTCTAGCTGAGGCCGACTTCAATATGCCCCACCATCCATACCACGAGGTCTATGTCGCGCCGAACCCAGCTCATCAACCCCTTCATCCACTGATCCAACCCAACTCCTATTTCTGAGCCTCAGTTCTTCTTACCCGCTCTAATTCTTCATCATCGCTCTGCTACAATTCTGCTTTGTATTCTACATTCTCGATGACATGCATTGTTTTGCGGAGGTGGGTACAGGGATCATTCTGGTCTGTCAATTTCCAATGGATACCTCATCGTTTCCCATTCCTAATACTGTGTGCTTTCGCAGTCTTAGTCCTCTCTTGCTTTCCGCGTCTTCCTTTTTGCCTATTCCATATCTCACCTTGTCTGCTGCGACGACGAATAGAAACGATGAGGTGGAAGAGGTTACAAAAATTGTGAGGCTGAAGGGGAGACACCTTAGGGGTGAGCGAACATATTCCAAGAATCTAGCTAGGAGCGGATCCGGTTGTGCTCACGCGTATGTGTGGTTTTTTATTTTCCTTCGGTTTTATTTTCACGATGTTATGACACCAGTGTGATCATTGGGGTGGAATGGTTTAGTACGGGTTGAAACTTGCAACTTTGGAACTCGGAACTCTCTTTCCATGTTTCTATTTGGTTTATAGATACCACAATCCGGGATCTTCTTGGAAATGATGATGATTATACCCCTGGGAAGGAATCACATAGCTGTCTTTACAATGCATGATTTTATGGTTTGAATGATGTATATTTGATGATTTTCTCTGTCTGCGGATTTAAGAAAGGCCGGGGCGAGAGGTTGGTGATTGTTATTGAATTGGGTGGGTTGCTTGCTATGACAAGGTCGAGGGATTCCGCTCTCTTGTCCTGTAAGCCCTCCCTAAGGTGCCCTGTCGATGATATCCATTGAATGATAAGTGCTGTGAATTGGAGCCGAGGGAGATACATTCTTTTCCAATCTCTTGGGTTCAGCGCCGAGCTAAGTAGTTCTATTCTCCTTGTGTGGTCCAGGGTGTGTTCCAGTATTCTAAAGTTGGGCTGCGCAGCTCAACTTTAGAATACTGGAACTGGGTTGTACTAGAGCCATTGCTGAAGGACCTCGACACCAGCCACAGCAAAAGCTCGATGCGTGTCCTCGGAGATGGCGTCGTAGGACCAGCATCGATGGAAAGTCAGACGCTTGAGATCTGGAAATTGGGACCGCACCTCCTGGCTGAACTCTTCGATGACGGCATGCAACGCTTTGTGTCGCATGCAAAATGCCCGGAGTTCAGACTGGCAGCGGATAGTTAGAGACTTGAGCGTGAAAGGAAGAGAGATATCGACGAAAAGGATATGAGGAGCATGCTTTGGTTCGGTGAATTTCCCAGGAGTTACAGACTGGCTTGCCGTGATGGGATATGGAAGCGGGTCGTTGTGTAGGACCTCAATCAGCACCTCGAGGTCGATAGTGAGATGCTCGAGTCCTGGAGTGTTCCTGAATGCTGACATAGAATTGTCGTGTCTAATCGCTAGGGTGTTAAGGATATGGTGGGTCTGGTTGTATAAATCGAACCGCCGAAGACCACCATTGGTGAGGTGGGGTCTAAAGGCCTTGATGTGGGCTCGAAGGCGGCTATTGTCTAATTCGCTTTCGTTCTCCTCGTCATGGATGATGGACAGAGATTCGAGTCCAATGCATGCCTGAGAAATAAGGGACATAGCGCCAGTTTCGCTGTCGTGTCGTGGGTCACCGTACGGGCATTTGACGAATATGTCCCTAAGAGTAAGATGTTTTAGGGGGGATTTATTTGGGAGGGCCTCCCATTGGAGCGCATATCGAATATTGGCCTGAAAGTGGATAGACGCATGGATAATCTCTAAAGATTCCAAGGTTGAGAGTCCAAAAAGGGGCCAAAGTACATCTGCCCTTGCGCCTACCATGTCGATAACGAGAGTCTTTAAATGGGGGTAATTGTGTGGAAAAGGCGCGCTTGTGCCGCATCCACACTCCTTGGAAGATGGCAAAACATCGAGCCATGGCCTACCAGGCGCATCGCTCTTGTACTGGGATAAATCCAGCGTCTCGATTTCGGGAAGAAGTGACAGCAGATCGTGAAACACTTGATACTGTGGGTCAGGCTTTAGGCCACCTGATAATGGTAGCGCTCCTCCAAAGCTTCCGAAGTGAATCCAACTTAGAAGTAGGTTTCTCACGCGCTCTGGGGCTTCATCGTCTACTAGCAAGCGGCGAATTGCTCCTATGCCATCATCGTCATATCCATTTATCCCAAGAGCCCCCCGTTGTAGGCATCCGCGATCGAGTCTTCGAACGAGAAGGGCCTTCACATACTTGGTGAAGCTAGTGTTCGACCTGAGCGTTCGGAGCAGCGAGGTAGCATTGCTTCCTTCTGTAGTGGGGATCTCGAAGTCAAAGAACTTCAAGAAACGCCGTTCGCTGGATCTCGGTTCCCAGCAGATGTTTTCAACCCGTCCTTTGGAGTTGAGTAGTGTTACCGGTAAGGCGCAATACAAGTGAGGCGTTGCAATTCGATGGAATTTGCGCGACACGATTGAGAGACTCCACAGGCTCGAGAGATCTGAGATGGTAGGGGGAGCTTGTTGAGCTCCTTCGATCAGTGCTTCTAACTTGAAACTTGAGATGATTTGATCAAGTAGTTCCTCCGGAAGGGCGTCCATGGTTGCTTTGTCTGAACAAAATTCTCTAGTAATAGAGTTTTCTACGGAGGAGACGACCTCTTTGGGACGGTGTGTCAAAGACTTAGTTATAAGCAGGTAAGAGGGGTTGGACTTCTTCTCGTGTGGTAGATCTTTCTTAAGGTCGAGTACCACCGGAGCCGAGAGTCAGTGTTGCTTGCGTTAGCTTTCGGTCGGAGGAGCTTGCCACTATGTACTCGGAAGGTGCGAGCGAACCAGTTCATGGAGTCTTTCATGGGCACGTGATCATTGTTACCCGATACCTCCCTTTCACGGTCTGTGAACAGGAGTATAGACATGGGAAGCATTCACAGAGTGCCCGTTTTGAGGCCTGTGTTGCATTGAATGCTCGGAAACACTGACAAGGTGAGGTAATGCCGTTTGGGCCACTTGGTGGAACTGGGGAGCTAGCCAAAGGAAAATAAACTCCTATCCAATATCAAGGCATATAACATTCAGTCATTGGGAGATTTCCTACCTATAATGCTGAAAGGGAATGGAACGTCTGGGCCAGTCACACAAAGCCGACCGTCAATAGCGAGCTGATATCTATTTTGTCCTCATGGTTTGCCACCTAGAATATCTGTGTCTTCTGGGTGCGCTGAAATGGCTTTAGGAGCGAACAACGATTGAGAATTCTGACTGTGGTATTAGAGAGGGGCTTGTAACAGGCATCCGCAATGACAACAAATTCGAACAACGGACAACTTCACCGCCAAAAAGGAACCAGACTCCCTTTTCCTTTCGCGAAAACATTCCCTCGCACTTTGCTCAAACAGCGCAGAGTAGCAGGCTATCCGTAAGTCAGATCCTATTGCATGTAACGCGACCACGAAGCTAGAAAAGTGTTCTGGGATCACTTTCTCTGGGACTGTAGAGGATATGTATGATTCAACAATCGTTTCGAGGCATTATTCCAGAAACTCCAGAATCTTGGGCGTCTTGAGTGGGCTGGGCCAAACACTGATCTCTCAAAAGATGTTTCGTGCCAGAGTCTTGGCTGGAGTCTGCAGAGGCGTAACAAGCGACTTGCCCACATGTCGCAAGGATTGGCAATGGATACACGAATTGCGATTGAAATGGGATGCATTTACAATAATGGTATTGCATGTATCTGCAACTGACACAGATGCAAAATCCATATACAGAATCCTGGTTTCGCGGGGTGGTCTCAGGGGGTAGTTTTAGCCTTAGATCTAGCAACCTCCTCAGGTCCGGGGAAAGAAGGCCTTTGAAACATTGACTTTGATGGAGTCGAGGAATTAATAATGTGAGGGGTATGGAGGTGCCTGACGTGCATGGATCCAACTGTGTGGCCCGGAAGCCAACACATGCAGGAGTCGTGGTCACCCAATGGAGGGGATTGGTGGCCGCCCGGTGGCTAGATGCATAGCGAGGCCACGCTAAGGCTGCCTTTTGATGAGTGATGAGGTGTTTTATCCAGAAGATGGAGTGAAAGCGACGATGACGAAGAACGAGGGAGTAGAATTGTGCCGAGCAGACAGGAGTATGACGGGGGGAAATAAGAGAGGCGTAGTGGATCTCGTATGGCGTCGTGATTACGATGCTGCCCCGAATAAGGTGGATCAATGTTTCGTTAAACGTTTGATGTCCCTGAAATACGGAGAGACGCTCCTCAGCTTGCGGTAGGCCCTTAGACACGAAGCGAGTCTTTTGGAAAGTTGACTTCGTCCTTTCCTTCACCGCACCGGTGTCGCGTTCCCTCTTGTTGGTTCACCGTCACTGTGCAGCTGCCGTTGCGACGATTGAAGGCCGCTGGGATTAAGGACAAGCTTTCGCCAACCGTCGTCATCAGCCCATTCGCCGTTTCCGCTCGCATTCCGCTCCACCACCTCTCCAACCCCCTTCGCGACGGGCGAGCCCGTGCGGGAGTCGTGGGCGCCGCTTCCAGACAAAGATTTGAAAACAAGTTTTCCAGTGTTGATTGTAGTCCTCATTTCGAGGAAGGAGATGGACCCTCCGCTCTGCGACGCCGAATCCGTGTGACCGTGCCTCGACAAGACATACCTCCCCCACCCCCGGGACCCACGAGGCACGTCAGGACTCCCTATTCAACGCCCGCTCCGCCCTCTGCCCTCTCACGACCGCATCCTCGTGCATCCGCGTCGCTCTCCGGGCTCCTGCGCGTAGGCCCCTCTGCCGCAATGTCGTGGCTCATGCGGGGGATCCAGTCCGCCGTCTTCCACTATGTCTCGTGCGCCCCATGCACTGGATACATGTATCGCAATAAGAGGCGGAAGCAGGCCAAGAAGGAGAGGAAGGCGAGACAGCGCCTGCATCTGGAACAGCCTGAGCTGTACCATCACCCTGAGCCCTCGGGCACTAATCCGTTCTGGACCGAAGAGATAACCATCGGCCCCGGTCCCCCTCCACGGAGAGCTCGCGGGAAGACGAATGCTACCACGGGCAGTCGGACGGAGAGCCAGAGGGCAATTACTACGGCAGGGACACACAGCACTGTTGTGAGCCAGGGTGGGAGTAGCATTGACGTGCGCCAAGCCGACGACCCCTCGCGACTGAGCGACGACACCCTGGACGACGACAATTGGAATCGCAGGCGCTATCAGAGAGAGGACGAAGACCTCTGGGGGTTCGGCGAGCCGGAGAGCGCGGTTGCCGCTATGCCAGGCTCGTCGGTCGGCGTCGGCGGTTTGAGCAGGCCAGGCACGTCGAAATCGTCCGCAGAAAGCTACTATACCGCCCGAGTCCCTCCCGTAAACGACCTCCACCCTCCAGTCGTCAGCCTCCCGTCTCCGCACCCTTCCGACAACCGCTGGATGCTCCAACCTCCACCCAAAGCTAGCGTCATGAGTGGAAAAGAAAGAGCTACCAACAGAAGCCGCAGCGGGAGTGGCGCAAGTAGCCGTGTGGAGCTGAGCCTCCAGCGTCAAGTGAGTGCGAAGCAATTACGGCACAAGCTCGAGCGCGGAGAGACGCCTGAGATGCCTCCTCTGTCTCGAGGAAGTTCTTACAGCAATTTCCAGAAAACGATCGAAGGCCAGCGCCCAAGGACCCCGCAGGCGCGGCCACCGTCGGCAGCGAGCTCACGCAAGAAGAAGCGGCGGGATACTGCCCACACCAAGATGACCGAGCTCGAACCGTCTTCTGGCTCCTCCAGCGATACCATCGTCCATGGTGCACCTATAGGGGCCGTCACCACACCACCAAGCTCTTCAATCCCTACCCTCAAGGTCGTTCGTGTCCGGACGAGTCGTCAGCGGCTCTCAACCGTGATATCCAGTGGTTCCGGAGACCCTTCTCCAGCCTATCAGATCCTTGCCCCTTCTGAGAACAACCTCCCTAGGAAATCTTCACCAGGAAAGCGCACTCAGCAACCTACCAAGTACTCTTCAACCGCATCATCCGACTCCATACCCTACTACACGAAGCATCGAACTCCTCTAGCCTCCTCCGATGTCTCATCCCTCAATGTTCTCCAGGATCTAGTGTCTCCGCGCGCCCTCCTCAATTCTCGATTCGTCTCAGCTCCATTGATGGAAGCAAGGATCAAGCTCCCACCATCGGATACCGACGAAGAGAAGGTGCTCCGTGGTGAGAGATCGACTGTCTGGGCAGGAAGCGGCTTTGGCATCAGCCGAGACTGGGCCACCGACCAGATTGACAGCGATCGCACCAGAACTCCATTCGACAGCTTGGGTGTGCCCCCACGCGATCCGAGGATGAGGTGGAGTGTGGACTTCTGAGCCACACCACCTCCTACCCACACCATCTCCTAGCTACACAACCTCCTTGCCCCAATTCTCTCATGGTCAATTATCGCGTGTTGGATATGTCCTGGCCAAAAAAGGACGTCCGGCATGCATACTGGTGATGACTAGCGTTATCTTGGAGATAAGGTATCTCTCATCTTTACCTAGCATCATTGCGTTTGTACATCGCACTCTTCTCATGTCTACAGCTGCGTACATATTACTTCGCATACCTTTCTTCTGTTCTTGTCCGTACTTTTGCTTGCTCTGTTGTTCATTCTGTTCTGTTCTGTTCTGCTCTGTTCCATGCATTCATTGCTGCGTTAAAGCGAGCATTCTTTTCTCACCAAAAGGTCATGTCTTACCAACGATGCGATGAGTTCATGACCGATCGATTAGGCATTCTTTTCTCGCCAAAGGGAGGGCATGGCCGATGTGTCCATGTCGACCTCATCCTGCCATCTTTTCTTCTCTTCTCTTCTACGTCTGGTTTGGTCTGGTCTGATCTGATCATGCTACGCGAGCTCGTCCGGCGTTTTTCGTTTGCGTTGGTCAGAAAGTGGGGTTCTGGATAGTGCATTCAGGACCCCTTGTATACATGTGGTGTTGTCTTGGATGCACAGTCATTCTTCCCTTGATTTCCTGTCTTGTGTCTCTCCACACACACACTTTTGCATATGAGCCGGCCTCAAAAAGAGCAGGCAGCAGCTTGCATATGTATAGTACGAAATAGGGTACGTGGCACTTGGCCGATGGAATAAGGCCGGAGTCAAAGCTGGTATAGATGACGCACGTTTGAAGTACTCGCTTCTCGAATCAAAAGAAATTTCAAAATCTAGCAACTAGGTAGACTGGTGAACAATTTGTTCGGGTGTTGATGAGGATGCTAAAAGCGCTGTCACTTAGCTGTCCAGCCCTAAACTTGGGCAATTCCATTCACCTTCAAGCATGTCTGTAGTATATGCCAATTTGCACAGACACTTCTCTTTGAAGCGCTTGAAAAAGGAATTACAAGTGTGCTAGGGCAGAAGATTTCATTCCATAGCTTTTCCTTGATGAAATTGGTCGGCTAAATCAAAGTGCCTAATGCAAACCTCTACTTCCAAAACCCGTTCACTAAGGCCTTCAGAATCTGGTCATACAGTTATAATGCTCCACGATTCTCCAATCACTCTCCCTTCAATTCCTAACATTGACATCCCAAATCCTTAACGTTGCACCCCTACTCCCTCTCTTCTTCCCACTCCCTCGGCTCTTCTTCTCCTCCATCTCACTCAGCTCCAACATAGCCTTACTCACCACCGCCAACATATCCACCAGCTGCGTCATCCGTTTCGTTTCCATAAACGCGTCTTGGACCCATTGGTTAGCCACATCCGCCACCATATTTGCAACTTCCATCGCCTTAACGCTGAGATCGCGGGAGAGGAAGAAGGAAGCTGCTTGGACGACGGAAAGGTACGAGAGTATCACTTCGGGGATATAGGTTAGGGTGAGACGCCAGTGCTCGGTGGCTTCGCGCTCGAGGCGGGGTTTTGAGGGATTGGTGTCAGAGAGGGAGGCGAGAGCGTACTTGGTGAGGGTTTGGCCATCTGAGGATTGGGAGAGGAAGGATTCGAAGAGTTGACCTAGGACTACGACGAGGTTCTCAAATAGGTCTTTAGCGCGTTTTGTGCTGACCTTGGCGCCTTCGCGTTTTGCCCTACATGCTTGTGAGTTTCACATATTAGGGGTAATGTTGGAAGAGGCTTACTTTATGAGCTTGTCTTCTTCCTCGCGCCATTCTAGGAGGAGCCCGACAAAGCCAACCACAGACTGAAGCTCGAAGTAAGTCTGGCTCCGCTGCCTGAGTTGCATAACATGCTTCCTATGTCCATGGCTGCCAGGGAATGGCAGTTCCGCAGGACGAGGCCTCCCAGCGCTCGCCGCAGCAAGTTTGCGTATAGCTTTTGATATCTCTGCTTGGTCCACTTTCTCTGAGCCGGGGAGTGTAAAGTCGAATGCATATCCGCATAGTGCCTCAGTCTTAATCAAGGAAAGAGACTCGATACTCATCATCGACACGAGCTTGTTGGCTGCCCCCATTCGACCATTGACTACACAGCTTTTGTTAGTTGCCGTTGGAAAAGTAAAGAATCGGGTAGACTTACGCAAGAAGTATTTCAGTGCATTGGTAAGATCAATGAACGTGCAGGTCTTCTCTTTCTCCAGATGGATATACCACTTCAGCGACTCAATCAAAGAATTCTCCTTCGCCGTGAGGTGCACGCCAGGGAGTTCTCGTTTAACGCGCTGACCCGGCCATAGGTATTCATTATCGTTTACACGTTCCATGACCTCATATTTGCTAACAAAGTTTCCCTCATTTGTGAGCCCGCTCTTCTCCAGTTCGTGTTGGCAGTTCCGGGAAATGACATCAACCGGATTGATACGGTATTGTTCCATGAGAGCAATGCAACGCATCTGATCCTGAGGACTCTTGATATCGGCTAAAACGCGCGCAAGGCAATGGACTTGTCGATCGCCATGGAGCTGGGCGGCGTACAACGGGATAAGGTCCGTCCTCTTCGTAAGCCTTAGGAACTCAATATACAATGCGATGACGTTGTCCACTGCAATCCACCGATCAAATCCCGGAACATTTAAAACATTCAACCCTTTCCGAAGAACAATGAGCACATGGACTAGAATGCGGAGCGCGTAAGGATCTGTTGCAAGGTTCTGGTAACATTTCTCTGCGGCGATCTTCGGTTGCTCGTTGGAAGCCTTCGGTTTGGGGTTGCTAGGGTCTGATTCTGGGTCTACGATCAGATTCCCGGATCGGGAGTCTTCTCGCAACATGAAGGAAATGGCCACCCCTACCTTGTAGACAAGGTCATCTACACTGCCGCCGATGAGACTCCCCTGGATGAGCTTCATGGGCGACTGGGACTGAGCGGCGGTAGATTTCTGTTGTTTCAGAAGGGCGATGATTGTCGCAGCAGAGTCCTCCCAGCTGCCGGTGTTTGCGACTGCGTCTTTGAATCTAAATTGATCGGTAAGTTTGCGCGGAACTTGGCGTACTGAATGGTCCTTTTGTAGATAGCTATCAAATCTCGTGAGGAGAAGGGCGTTGTAATGGGCGTAGAGATGGTCATCCCAGGTCCGGCAGACAGGTTCCACAGTCTTCAGATCTCCGCCCAAGAGCCCATACAAAGCACATTCATACTGGGAGCGGGCGCCGCGGGCTGCATAGCAACACATGCGACGATATAGGTATCCGAGATTTGGTCCAGCAATATTTGGTCCTCCGTTGGGATGGGTTTCGTACGCGGCGCCCATGCTGACTCCACGCCATGCCTCATTCTTATCTTTGCACCATTCGCAGATCTGCTCCCACGGGGTACCACGACGTAGCATCTCGTAACAGGCCATCCACAGGGCCCGCTCATAGTAGTCATCGGATTTTTCGAGCCTTCGTTTCTGTCTCGTAGGTGCATCTGGATCTAATTGGGTGATGAGTGGTTCTGTCCTCTCGAAAGTCCTCAGGCCAACAGCATCAGGTCGCAACGGGTGATCAACGCCCTGCAACCGCTTCTCTTGTTTTATCTTCGCTCTCGTGTCCAGCCACCCGACATTCCACGAGTCGGTATCCTTTCCTGACTGTTCTTCCAGCTGTTCGGTCATAGATTGAATGTCTGTCTCGCTGCTTTGTGCCGTCTGTTCTAGCCACCTGAGGATGATATCCTTCTCCTTTGCAATGTCGTCCTCGAGAAGGAAGCGATTCCAGGTTTCAATATTGGGGCTGTATCGAGATCCTCCTCCCACCTCAGCCAGCTGCTTCCGTTTTGCTGCCGCAACGTCCAGACCAGGCTCGTGGTAGTAGTGTTCTATGATGATCCGAAGGAGTTCCCACGTCGCAAGCTCCGCCTGCCACTGCCGTAATTCCTGGACTTTTGATGAAGACGGGGCCGAGTTCGATTCAATGGAGGGAACAACGGATTGGAAGGAGTCGCCGAGGTCGCCTTCGTGGTCTGGGTGGGGCAATTCGGCCATATTCTTTATGCGCCGACGCATGCTCTTAGCAAGCTCTCCCTTGTTTTCGGCATCGTTCTGCCTCTTCAACTCCTTGACTGTTGACTCTGCAAGGTCTTTGAATTTGCCGACCATGCGCAAGGTAGTTTGGTATTTGGCCTGGTCATCCTCGTTGCCGTGGGTGTGCCAGTGGTCGACGCGCTCAGCAAACTTCTCTACTTCCTTTCCTACCCGATCGGCCATTGTTCGCAGCGGCTGGAGAGGGTCGTCATTGGAGCTGAGGCCGAGCGTCACACCCGGGCCTGCAACGGGAAGCTATAGAAGACGCAAAAGTTAGTGTACGGGCTTTGGAAAAGGTGAAATCAATTGTATGATGGAGCTGAAGCTTGAATCGGGAGCGTACTTGAAATGCAGGCGGCTGCGGTCGCCTCGACGGTGACGCCATGATTGCGGGAGAAGTGAGGATGGCGGAGTAGGATAGTAAGACCAGGTGGGGGAAGGAAGCTGTAATGCTAAGACGCAGGCTTTGGCTGCCCGAGGGGGTCGAGGTTGTTGTCGGGGGTGAATTCACTGTTGTTTGTTCAACGGAAACAGAGCGACAAGCTCGAATGTGAGTGGCTCGTGCGCTTAGCGTGTCTCGCTTGGCGGCTTCACAAAATATCTGCAAAGGCTGCCGCTCCACCTCCTCTTTTCTTCTTCAATGTCTTTAGGCTTTCATTAGAGTCTCGGTTCAAACTTTACATTCAATGTTTGTACAGACCTTCGCGGTCTCTTGCGTGCTCACGATCGCCTTAGAACAAAATACCTTCTACTACCTGGCTGGACTTCTTTATGGAGGCTGAAGGCGCAGACTCGAAAGGGGGTGTGACATCTGCTCGTGCATTCATCTCCATTGACAGCTATCTCGACTAGATGCCTTGTCCCCTTTGCTTCATCTTCAGTCTGTTCGTCATCAGTGGACGGTGGACAGACCAGTCTAGGGGATGTCATCATACCTGAGGAGTGGAGCCTTGGGGCAGCTAACCGTCCTGGCCTCGTCCCCGTTCTTCTGGTAGAACGCATTGCAGCATTCATAGAGCGCATCGACCTTCATTCTCTTAGGAAACAAGCAGGGGAGGACCTCAATGGAACAAACCTCTTTTCTGCACTTCTCCTCCCGATAGTCGAACCTCTGCAGGCAATCTGTGGCGCCTCTCAGCAATACCTTCCCGAGCCAAACTCTGCTACTCACTTTGAATTGCACATGCCCGGGGATGGCACGGTGGATCCATCCGAAGGTCTTCATTCAACCCCTTGTGCAAATTTGTGAGCCCATATCCGGTCCGTTTGTGCCTCGAAGTGACATCAGATGCCTACCATTTTGACTGTCACGTGGACAGGCGCTCCTTCCGGTGAAAGCAACAATTGCGAATCCAATACCTCTGTCGTCTCGCAAAAATCTGACACCGAATTTGAATAGGCAGCAACTTAATCCGAGCCAGAATTTTCCCGCGTCGAGTGGAACAGCCTGGGAGTGCACGCAAGTCGCCGGCTCGGCTGGACTGTTCTTTGATTCCGGCCAACCAGACCCCACTAGCCTCTCCCACTTCACCACCTCTCCTCGCAACTCTCTCACTTTCTTCTCTTCTTCCTTACTCCCAGACCCCTTGCCACCGCCTCTATACAGAGCTGCGACGCGTCTAGACAGCGACCGTCTTCTTTTCTCTCACTTCCTTCACTCTTTACTAATTTACGGCGATAGGCATCCAGCGCCGACACCTCTATCCGCGTCTGTAACCGCGCTCGAGTTCGTCTCACACCACTTCTGCCACCTTCCACGGTCGCTAATCCCCCTCCAGCCGGCCAACCCATTTCTGACTTCGAATTCTCCACCTTCACCTGCAAGTCACCCGGATCTGCTGTCAAAATGTCGGACAACGGATCGCCCAACAATATGCAGAAGCCAGAGGATGCTGGCCAGTCTGAGCATCTCAATATCAAAGTTACAGACAACAACAACGAGGTCTTCTTCAAGATAAAGCGCACCACGCAGCTGAAAAAATTGATGGATGCTTTCTGCGATCGTCAAGGAAAGAACATCAACAGCGTCCGATTCCTCTTTGATGGGCAGCGCGTGCAGCCTACGGATAACCCCGAGACGGTGAGTCTTAATCCACAGCCTGCGACGACAGCCTTTACTTGCAAGACCCGCGCTTTGTTAACTCTCTTGCCTACAGCTTGATATGCAGGATGGAGATACGCTTGAGGTACATCAAGAACAGATCGGCGGCACCTGCTAGTGTCCTTGCAGCTTCTTCACGGCCACAGGCGTAGTCCTTCCATCCCTTCGCTTGACACCCATTCGGTTATGCTACTTCTTGACGACCACGAATCTCCATACTTTTCACGGCTGCTATGCAATGAGACAGATGTTCAGCTGGCGGCGAAATGAAGATAGGATGAAAGGTGGGCTTATCAGTTTACGGATTCTTGGTCGTTCCTGGCGTATTGGTGTCATAGGGGGTGCTCTGCATCGTATCCCCATATGCTTTCATGTAATTTATGACACCATTCGCGGGTGGTGCTGAACATCGCCCAACATTCCAAAGGTCTCTTCAAATCCAAATATCTCTCCCAGCCCTTGCTCGGGTGCGTATTTAGCCCGTAATTAGTGATATGACAGCCCTGGAGGCCTTTGTGGCTGGCCACCCGACTTACGCAATTGTACCTGCCGCTTCTAATTCTGCGGTTGACAAGTTTTAGGCCGAATGGAACGCCCGCTTAGTAACCAGATAGACGGATTCCGTACAATATTTACAGTGAAACTACCAACGGCCCTATTCCATCACAGAGTGCCTAGACGTACAATGTCCTATCAGATATCATCGGAAAGATAGACTTGCAGACTAAAGAAATTCGTTTAATAGCAAGCGCAAACCCAGTTCTAGTCATCCCACACAGCTTTCTTTCTCTGCTCCGCTGCCTCCTTCTCTCGCTTTTCCCTACTCCTCTCCTCATCTCTCCGCTTCCTCTCCTTCTCCCTCATCGCCTTATCGTACTCCCTCTCCTCTTCCGTCCTCTTCGGTGCCTTAACTCCTAAAGCTCCCGCAATCAATCTCCCCGCTACTGCCGTCGTCTTCTCTGGTCGGCGGGCTGGACTCGCAGTTCCACTTCCTCCCCGACTACCTTCTTTAGAGCGTGCTTGTCCATAGGGTAGGTTCTCTGGAAAATCGAAGGGGGTCGGCGATGCAGGGGTTGGTGGTGGAGGGTTTGGTGCGTCGTAAGAGGGAGCGGTATTGATTGGTGAGAGGGCATCTTTATTTGAGCTCGAAGTCGTGGAACGAGACAGCGCAGAGGTATCAGGGCTCTCGGTCTCAGTGTCGCTGCCAGAGGAAACGTCCTCGTCCCAGCTGTCGGCTACGGCCGCAGGTTTGGGCTTGGGTTTAGGCTTCTGTGGAGATTTCGCGGAGAGTTCCAGGTGGGAGAGTGTCTTTGCAACTTCTACGAATACTTGTAAGACGTATGTGCAAATGGTTATGAAGGCTTTAATTGAATGTACCTGCTTCAGACGGTGTTGCGTGGGACATTTTGCTGTTGTGCTGCTGGCTTTGCGGGGTAGGTTTTCAGGTGATGGAAGGATGGCGAGACGGCAGCAGACCACAAGCCTATATATTTTCCAAAGAACGAATGAAAGTACGATGGAAAAGGTACACGGCAGCTTTATATACAAGTCGTCTGATAACGCAGCAAGGGGCAAATTATATATAGAACTATGCTGGTGAAAGACAAAGGTCTCCCCAGCTCACTGCAGATGAGATGTGGGGGAAGGGCTTGCCCCCAAAGATCCAAGCTTGGACCGACCTGTGAACGTCGCCTGTCCGCTTCACCCTCTTTCATGTTTGCCGTCAACTCCCCCTTTTGAAATAGGATGCCAGTGAGAATTGTAGGTCATTTAAAGAAGATATCGGAGAAATGCCACACCTGGGCTGTGAGACAAGTATGCTACCGGCAGTAGATCACCTGCATCGGAGCTTCACTCCAGTTCCCGAGGCAAATCCACCTAGAGTACCCCTCTCTTATTTCCGGAGTGGTACAACAACATCTTTTCAGAGCTTCTCTTGTTTTCGAATAAATATTTAGATATCTCACCAGAGAAGATACCAGGATCATTACTGGAGGTTACGAAGCTGATCACATCATATTTAGACTTCTTCGATTTGGCGAGAGTTGGCTGGCTCAGACGCGGACCAAGTTGTCGATATATCCCTTCTTATTTCGTTCTCTTCATAGATTCCCTTCAACCCTACATTTTGGCTACCATGTTTCTCCCTTATTCGCGTTATTTGAGCAGGATGCTCCTCCATAGACCCAAGTCTTTGTCTCTCAATCTCCGTCCACTATGCTCCCTGTTCTCGTCATCAGCAAGATGCAATGGTTACGACGACACTATTCAGAACTTAAAGATCGGAAAGCACACTCGCGTCATATTTCAAGGATTCACTGGCAAGCAGGCTACGGCCAACGCAAAAGAGTCGATAGAATGGGGAACCCAGATTGTGGGAGGAGTTAAGCCAAATGGATCAGGCGAGCACCTAGGTCTTCCGGTCCTCCCTTCGGTGCGAGCGGCAATGGAGCAGCTGAAGCCAGATGCTACTGGAATCTACGTTGCGGCACATCAAGCTCCTGCAGCAATAGAGGAAGCAATTGAGGCAGAGGTACCATTGATTGTAGCCGTTGCAGAACATATCCCTTTGCATGATATCATGAGGGTAGGTTCTTTCCTTCTACCACACAACTTTAGTTTCTAATGCGGGCCGTTAGATACACTCGATGCTTTCCACGCAGTCCAAGTCTCGATTAGTCGGCGCCAACGCACCTGGAATTATCTCTGCAATTGGGCACTGTAGGATTGGCTTCCAGCCTCTTCCTACTTTTTTACCTGGCCACATTGGTATCGTGGCTAAATCTGGTACTTTGTCCTACGAAACTGTGGGCTCACTGACTCGAGCCGGGTTAGGACAGAGCCTCTGCATTGGAATGGGCGGAGATGTGATCGCCGGAACTAATTTCGTCGATGCTTTGCGGGTTTTTGAGCATGACAATGATACTGAAGCTATCATAATCATTGGGGAACTAGGTGGCACGTCTGAAGAGGAAGCTGCGGACTGGATAGCGGATTATAGGAAGCGGGTTAGAGATCCAAAGTAAGATTTTACTGTCAAGGCCCGCCCAAAGCGAATGGTGCTAACAACCATCAGGCCGATTGCTGCAGTCGTAGGTGGATTCCAAGCAGCTCCAGGGCGAGTCATGGGCCATGCTGGTGCTTGGACCGGCCTCGGAGAGGGGACTGCTGAATCTAAGTACAAGGCACTCGAAAATGCTGGAGTAACCATGGTTGATCATCCTGCAAAATTCGGAGGAGTCATGAAAGAAATCCTTGCCATATCCGGGAGAGACGGATTTAAGATTGTAAGTTAGCTTGGTTATAATCTAGCATCCTATTTCAAGTCCTAACCATACGAAGGAGCAATCAGCTACTCAAGCCCAACAACGTCGATCCTACCATACTTCCCGACTCCCAACTCGCCCGCGACCTCCTCCCGCAACTGTCCAGTCATCCCGTCAACAACGTCTTCTCCATCTGACAGCAGACCAATCCTCCTCACTACTAAAATCCTACAAGATCCCTATCTCTCCTAAACCGTTTCCCGCCCCGGAATCAACACACTTTCTTGGAATAACCGTCGCACGCTCCGCCCGCAGTCCCTGCATTATCGCTGCGCCCACTACGAATCCAGAGCAACTCCATTACCGTGTCCAACGATTTCCATTTGACTTCCGCAATGGCCCGTCCCAGGATACAATTCAATCTGCACTCTCATACCTGCAGCTCGACGCCGCACCCCTCAAAGCAAAAACCCAGGTCGTCGAGCTAATGCAAAATCTCTGGAAACTATATCGCGAAAAAGAAGCCATCATCGCGGCCGTCTCGCTCTCTCTCTCAAACAACCAAGATGAACTCATCGTGTACAACCCATACCTCTACTTCGACGACGCAGCCTTTAAATCTAACAAACGGCAATCCGAACTCCATAATCTGCGTGACACATCCACAGTTCCGCCGACCGAGCTCGAAGCCGAAAAAAGCGGCATCGTATTCATCCCTCTAGTCTCCCCTTCCCCATTCTCCACCTCCACACAAACGCCTCCGACCATCTCCGCAGAAGCCCCAACCAACCTCATCGGCACCCTCGTCAACGGCGCCGGCCTTGCTATGAACACAAACGACGTCCTCCACCTACGTCTCTCCTCCCCCCAAAATCCCTCCCTTCCCTCCACTTCCTCCGCCAACTTCCTCGACACAGGCGGCAAAGCGACCTCCCAAACCATCTCCACTTCCTTCAAGCTTATTCTCTCTGATCCGCGTGTTTCCGTCGTCTTCGTGAATATTTTCGGGGGCCTAACGCTGTGTGACATGATCGCCGAAGGCATCATCCTCGCGTTCAAAGAAGTTGGTGTCGAGAAACCGGTGGTAGTGAGATTGCGGGGCACGAATGAAGAGATGGGGAGGGAGGTGTTAGAGAAAGCGAGTTTACCGATAAGGGCGTTTGATGATTTTGAGGAGGCGGTTAAAGAGGTGGGGCGACTATCTGGTGGGGGAAGGCCGTAACGGGGGGGCATATGGGATAGGATCAAGTGAGGGTTGAGATGTTTAGTGAGGGAAGTGTCTTCATGGTTGCTACAGCCCCTCGTGGTGTTATGCCCTTGTTTGCAGGTTATTAAATAAATAAAAAGGCCGTGTACAAACATTCACGGATTCGAAATTATTTGGCACACCCAAATCAAGGTTATTTGAAGACGGAGCGTCTCCAGATAGCTTCATTGGTTTCTAGCTACCAGATGCAGTCGTTTTCACCCGCCGTTAGCGGGACTGACACGGATGAGTGTCGGTGGGCGGGAGGATGTGCATTGAGGAGTGAAGAGGAAGGTGAGGGATGGAATTAAAAAGATCTACTCATGGCTAGCTGCCGTTGCAGCTCCTATCGCGGTAACAAAAGTGGTCCTGCAGTGAGAGTGCTAGGGTGTGATATGGGCAAACGCAGTGCTATTCTTCCAACGCCATCGAAATCAAGGGACAGATAAACACCACACAACCTGCGCCGTGACGCACATAGATGAAGAACATAATAGAACAAAGGGGATGGTATCTGCATGTATGGAAAAGGGGAAGGGGAACGCAAAGTAGCCAAGACGTCAATCGAGACCGTAACATCAAGGAAGTAGATCGGCTCGGAAAATGAAGACCAGATCTGAAACTCATGCTGTCATGAAGTACTGAACAGCAGCCCTGTTATAACTGTTAGCTTTGGATATGAATGAACTTGCTGAGATGTACGCACCCGACCGCCGTCATAACACCGAGACCCACAAGCGCTCTCCTCGTTGCCTTCTCCTTCTTTAATTGTTGTGTTGGGTTGGGGACGGTTTTTGCCTGCTTGGTTGGTCGCTCTTCCGATGCTTCCGCGTCGTCATCTTCGCCCTTTGACAATTCTTCGATCTTGCGCTTTGATGATTTGACTCCGTTCACGGCCACACCTTCAAGTTTCTGAGCCTCTTCAACCATCTTCGTCGCTTCCTCGATCAACTTCTCCGGGTTCTCGAGGGCTGGAAGCTCTGCGGAGCTAGCGGGAAGATCAACCTGCACTTTGGTGGACACGGTATCCACGTCACCGTTCTGCTCGACAGTCTCCTGCACTTCAATGTGAATGGAATCCGCCTCCTTCACCTCGCCATTTAATGACTCGGACGCAACGGATTCCGACACTCCCGTTCCATTCTCAATAACCTTGATCGTCTCAAAAACGTCCTCGGTTTTCAAGGCCTCGGGTTTAGCCGAGTTTCGCGTCGCGCGGGACTTGCGCGGGCTCGCCATCTTCCGGCTCGGGGTCGCAATCTTGCTGGGAGAAGCTGAGCGCGATGATCGTGCCCGGGTCGGGCGCAAAGCAGAAGTCGGGGGTAGAACGACCGGCGCTATGGTGACCTTGTGGATATCGAATCGAGGAGGCATTGCAATGTGGGTGTTGTGTCGGTCCTTGGTGCCTTTCTCAATCGGGCGAGGGTCAAGTAGCGCCTCAATCCAGGGACGCATGCCGTATTCTTCGGACAACTGGAGGGCTGTTTGGTGGTTGTGACGTCAGTCAAAGCTTGCTGAGCACACCTCGTAGGAGTCAAAGGGCTGCGCGTATCCACTTACCCTCTTCTGGCGCGACCCAAACGCTCCCCGCCACCTCATCAGGGCCTGCTGACGGGAAAGTCTTTTGATATCTGCGCTCCGACTCTTCCTCAGTGAGCGACGCCCACGGGAAGGCAGCCTTGAACATTCCAGTTGCGCTAATGTATCCATCACTGCTTCGTCTCTGTGACGCCGTCAGCCAATCTATTGCCTCATCGTTGCGGGATGCAATTGATTCATCGCCGTACCATCAAAAAATACGATTCCGGGTATGAGGTGGCTGTCTTAAGGGTAAAGATGCCCGATCCGGCGAGATCCTTGGGTAGGGGTACCCGCAAGTGCGCGTAGTCGAATGTGCCCAAATTTTCCGCCCGCGAGGCATTTGTGACACCCACGATGCCAGGCTTCACAGCAAGGTTCGTCTGGCCCAGCCGGCGCCTATCCACAAGCGACTCGTCTGCGCGCGGAGGGTCAGCGATGGGACCGCGATGAGGGGCGATGCGCTACGTGTACATACAAGGCGGAGAATGCTCAGGCTCGAGCAGGCCATTTGTCTTCTCCGGCAAAGCCCGTTTTGCGACCATGATTGGGGTATGAGTATGATATTATGACAGAATATCGAGAACTAGATGGGGCGCACAGCGCGCAGGGTGCGAGAGGGCGAAGTCGGAGATGGACGTGGCCGCAGCGCGCAAAGGGCGGCGACGATGCTGTTCAGCTGTCGCGAGGCGCAGCAGCCGTGAAGCACAGTAAAGTGACAGCTGCTAGGCGACTGCGATGCAAGTGAGGTGCACTCTGGATGCGCAGCGCTGGGTGGACGGGAGCGTAGAGATGGGAGGGGTCAGGCGTCTGAAGCGAGGGAGAGAAAGACTGAGATGGTGAGAGTTAGAGCTCCGCAAATGGAGTTGGTTCGCTCGCTCGGGGACCCATGCAGACTAATCGGTGGCTGGACGAAGAGCCAACGCGACCAGCCTCTTCCCCAGACCCTTCCCTGGGATGTCGGCTGCGCTGGCAAAATTTCTGGTTTCCTCTTTTGGCTTTTCATAGGCGGCTAGGACTATTGATTGGACGCGCGCTGTTCACCAGAAGCTTGCTCGAAGGCGGTGTTCACTGTCTAGGATGGCCAAAGCAGTCTAGCGCATCACGAAACCTCACCCCTCTGGATTGCGCACAGGAATGTCACGGGCGTTGAGAAGCTGTGGTCTGACGAAAGAGCCTTTCAAAGATTGTCGGCATCCTTTTCTGCATGATGCTTTTCTGGGTTGTGTCGAGCGAGGGCCTCTCGACTGATGTTCTATCTTCCGCAACATGCACTGGGATTCCGACAGCCCCTCAAAAGTGGACTGCAAGTCAAGACCCCACCACGCACAATCCGCTGCTTTTATATCCGCTCCCTGGCCAGCGTCCACACTCGAGAGGTGCGGGCATTGATGAGGAAAGCAAGAAATCGAACGGGTCTGACAGCTCTCGTTTCAGGGACAGGCCAATCAGTGGTCAGCACGCTAACAATTGCGGTGAATGCCCCAGTGCCCCGCCAACGGTCGAAGCTCACTCAAGAACGGCTTCCTTGCTGCCCCTCCCTTCAAGACTCCACACTGTACTCCCACGCAACATTTTCAACCCACACGTCTCGTTACTTGACCTTCGCACCCTCCTCTCCCGTCTACATCATCTACCCACACAGCCCCGCGCATTGCAAACATGGCCGGCGCCCACGACGAGGACCTGACGCCTGAGCACACCGAGGGCTTCAAGGTTGGCGAGAAGAAGACAATTGACGAGTACCAGCAGCTGGGTATTGCCACTTCTTCCGACATGCTCCTCTTTCCCTACTCTGGATGTCTCAACGCTCCTCTTCAGCCTCGCTGACCTTTCCTGTCCACAGACCAAAACGACGAGTCCCTCCGCAAGTGGAAAGAGTCACTCGGTATCGGCGCTGGCAAGGACATCTCGGACAAGAACGACCCCCGCAAATGCATCATCCTGTCCCTCGGCCTCGAAGTCGAAGGACGGCCTGATATCATCATCGATTTGAAGACTCCCGGTGCCCTAGAGGCACTGAAGGATAAGCCCTTCACCATCAAGGAAGGCGCCCAATTCCGCATGAAGGCCACCTTCCAGGTCCAGCATCAGGTTTTGGCAGGCTTGAAATACTTGCAAGTTGTAAAGCGCATGGGCGTCAAACACAAGATGCAGGAGATGATTGTGAGTCCTATCAGGATGCTGGGAACCGTCTAGAAGTCCCTAACGCGTACCGTAGGGATCCTATGGACCAAACACAGAAGAGAAGCCATTCCACGAGAAGAAATGTAAGCCTCGCAATGCTGCCTTTGACCTCTATCACCAATGAGCTCAGCCATTGCCCGAAACTGTACTAGCGGGATGCTGACTTCCTTCCCAGTCGAGCCTGAAACCGCTCCTTCCGGCATGGTCGGCCGTGGCCACTATAACGCTGTTTCCAAATTCGTCGACGACGATGGCGAGTCCCACCTAACGTTCGAGTGGTCTTTCGACGTCAAGAAGGACTGGTAGTTGCACTGCTATTCCCCATTGAAAGCTGGCACGATTCGTGAGGAGTGGACGTCTACTTCTGTGGACCGAAAAGCTCCTCTATGGGAGAAGAGAATGAGTCCCTCAAACACATGATACATCTTCAAAATAGTGATTTTGATAGTTGATGATATTGAGGAGACAAATTCCCGAGGTGGCAAGGGCGGATACGCATTCCTAAACCATATATCAGATCAAATGCTTGAACATTCCTTGCCTGCTTACTGCGTCTGTTTTGTGGAAAGCCGTGGTGGCTTTTATAGTGATGGGTCGGAGAAGTTGGCCAGTCCTCGGCCATCAGTGATGCGACCGCCAAACTGGAGACCGCATTTCCGATGCCCGAATTAGCCCCAACCATCTACTGAATCATTCAAGAATTGTTTCGTCTCCCCATTTGCTTCCACACATTACGCTGCTCCCCCCGGATCTTGCAGGCCTTCAGTCTGCTGGAATCGAAACCATCTCCCAGCGACTCTCCTTGCCTTGATAGTCCTACCAGCCCATGCTCGTTCGCCCGTTCCCGAGCCAAATCTCCTTGCAGAGACGTTTAGGATGGGCACCTCTTGGTTCCATGGATCCTCTTCGTTGGCCTCGGACCGCCCCCCCTCCTCTGCATCCGCCATCGCAGCATCCAGATCATCCTCGTCGTAGAGACGGTCTTCTCTCCTCATTCCCAGACATTCTACTACCATAAGCTCGGCATTGAGGTTGAAGGCCGTCTCAACGGCAGCAGCAAACGTCCGCGACAGCCCTTGTGCTGAGTATGACGGGGTCGGCGCGTGGAGGGCGAGAGGATTGACAAGCACCAGTCTCAAAGCACTCCTTTCTCCATCAATGCCGCAACATGGCGTGAGCTTTAGCGCTGATAAGTGGGCCAACAGTGTCTGGACTGACCCACAGAAGGCAACATTGACGTTCTGTGTGGTGAATAGATTATGCAGGGTCGGGGTGATGAGTTGCTGGAGGCTATCTGCTTCTTTACTTTCCTGACGTTGGGCTGTGTGCAAGAGGGCCTGGAGGAATGCCTCGCGACTAGAACAAATGATGAGGGTGGTGAGGGTGGTAGTGGACTGTGTGGTGAGAGCGTAATTCAGCAGAGCGGCAAGCGTCAAGGGCCAGAGGACGACGGGCGTGAAAGCCATTCCCGCAAGCTCGAACCCAGATCTACCGGCTTGTCCATGCAAGATCTGCCTATCCATGTCTCTTCCCGTCTGGTACGTGAAGGAAACGGTGGCGGTGTGAATGAAGTCCCGGAGCAATTCCACGCTTCCCCGAGGTCAAGGCTTGCCCCACCAAGGGCACCGCATCTGCTGCACGTCCACACACAGAGGAGCACCAAGTATGCAGGCTGCGCACAATCGCCATTTCACCCTCCCTTGCTTTGCTGGACGCTGCATAATCGAGGCTGTTCTGGAGGACGCTCGTGTGAGTCTGGCACCTGATGGAATCCATATCTCGCATTTCTAGCATGCTGGAGACAGGTGCGTCCGCCATTCTTGCACGCACTCATGCCCCCCCACCCCCCTTTCTCCTTCAATTCCGAGCTCAGCCTTCGTTTGAGGGGATGATGCTGTACAACTGTAGTTATGCATCCATCGACCTATGCTCACTGGTCCCTCTCCACAGCCCGCGACCTCACCCTCGAAGCCGCTCGCGATGCCAGCTCCGCGCGCAAGACGTCGTCGCGAATGCTGCCCCAGGCCCAGCTAAAGAAGCTGCTGGATAGCCGGTCTGAGCGAGATGTGTTGGAGGGCTTGCGGAGGGTTGTCACTGTAAGAATAGACTGCATTCACATGACAGCCACTAACTATGCACTGTTCAGATGTCCTCCCGACAACCTCCCTCCCAGACCCTCCCGTTCTTCACCTCCGTAATTAAGAACATCGCTTCTCCGTCCCTACCGGTCAAGAAGCTCGTCTACATCTACCTCCTCCAACATGCCGAACACGAGCCGGACACCGCGCTGCTATCCATTAACACTATCCAGAAGTCTCTTACCGACTCCAATCCTCAACTGCGTGCCCTCGCATTACGCGTTATGTCTGGAATACGGGTGCCCGTCATAAGCCAGATTGTGAGCCTGGGCATCAAACGGGGTGTGGGGGATATGTCTCCATATGTGAGACGAGCTGCTGCATTGGCTATACCCAAATGCTACAGTTTGGACCCCAGTACCGAGCCCCAATTACTGGAATATCTTTCGTTGCTATTAGGAGATAAGCAGTACTTCGTCACGGGGGCTGCGGTGGCTGCGTTTCTAGAAATGTGTCCGAACCGCATGGATCTAATACATCCACACTACCGTTCCCTTATCCGTAAGCTCGTCGATATGGATGAATGGGGGCAATTAGCGACTCTACATTTGATGATGACATACGTACGGAAATGCTTTCCTCGGCGGACAAAAAAGGTCAGGAAGCCCTTGGCCAATGCTACTTCCAATGCGAAATCTACAAGGACCACCAAAGGATTCTACGATTCAGACAGCGAGTCTGACTCCTCCCAGGATCAAGGGACGGAAGATGTTGTGATTTTGGACCCAGATCTTGAGCTACTATTGAAGGCATGCCAACCGCTCCTCCACTCGCGCAACTCTGCAGTTGTAATCGCCGTGGCAAGAACGTACCTTTATCTTGGTACTCCTACCTTCCTTTCTACCGCCATTGGACCTCTTATATCTCTCCTCCGCTCTGCCTCGGATCTCCAGCACATAGCGCTCTACAACATCGTTCAAGTGTGTCTGGCCTACCCGGAGCCATTTGTGAAATACTATACACATTTCCTTGTCGGGTCAACTGATGCTCCTCATATCTGGCGACTTAAACTAGAACTCTTAACGTTGATCTTTCCCTACGCACCAGCTAGACTACAAAGTCTAATATTGGCGGAACTCAGCCACTTTTCGCACTCCGGAAGTCAAGATCCAGGGTTAGTGAGAGAGGCAGTGAGGGCGATTGGGCGCTGTGCGCAGAGCAGCGTTACGACTCCAAAGACTTCTGCGAGATGCCTGCGACTACTACTTGCACACATCGGATCTGCAGATGCACACCTGGTCGCCGAGAGCTTAGAAGTCATCCGACATCTGATTCAGCGGGACCCGGACAATCACCGCACAACAGTTGTTCGATTGGCAAAACATCTAGACGCTGCAACCAGTCCACAAGCTCGAGCAAGCATCATCTGGCTAGTCGGCGAATTTGCAGGTCTAGACCCGGAGAACAACATCGCAGCAGACGTATTACGCATTCTAGCAAAAGGCTTTGCAGACGAAGCGGAACCCGCGAAACTCCAAATCGTGCTTTTAGCGGCAAAAGTCTACGTCCACCATATCAACGCCAATCCACCTCCAGAACCACCCAAACCAGCAGAATCAAAATCATCGCACTCACTACTAGACGATTTCCATGAAGAAGGCGGGTTCCGGGATCTGCATCTCGACTCCCCAGACCAGAGTACAATGAAGGAACGAGAGATACTGCACCCAACAGAGGCACTATACCAATACATCCTCCTACTCACCCGCTACGACACTTCCTACGACCTCCGCGACCGTGCACGCGTCTACAAAGCCCTTCTATCAACTCCTAGCTCCATACAACTCGCCTCCCTACTCCTCTTAGCGCCGAAACCCGTGCCACAGACTCCGAGCCCGAGCGAAATGCGAAAAGGTTACGTGCTCGGTAGCGCGAGTCTCGTTGTTGGACAAGAAGGCGGCGTTGGGGGGCTAAAAGGATACGAAGAGCTCCCGCCGTGGGTGAAGGAAGGTGAGGAGCCGGACCCACGACTACGCGACGAGGTTGGGTTGACGGCGACTAATGTATATGAGGCTGGTGGTGGGAGTAGGAGTATTACCGCGAGTGAGAGGCTGGATGCTGCGGCTTCGAGTAGGGTTCCCGATCTTGCTGTGTCACCGGCAAGGATTTTGAATGGTGTAGGTGTTGGGGCTGGCGTTGGAGCAGCAAGTGCTGGAAAGGAAAAGACGCTGGATGAGTGGCTGGAGGAGGGGGACGATGATGATGATGAGAGTGAGGAAGAGACAGATGAGGAAGATGAGAGTACAGAGGAGGAGACAGAGAGTGAGGGTGGGAGTGAAAAGGATAGGTTGATGAAATAGATGGAAATTGATACCATGAGTACATATTTATGATCTCGGGTTGGGTGCTTTACGCCACTAAATAGCATGAGAATTTCTGCCTGAAGACTCTGCGCTCCCCAATATGAAGTATCGAATTTCAGCTGAAGTGGCTGATAGTTGTGATCATTGGATTGGACAGAGATGACCGCGTTTCTATCCATGGGACGTCGAAGCCTCTGCCCTGAAAGAAAGAGGTTGTCTATTGCATCAACCGACAATGATACTCAATCCAGATCGTCACTGATCCTGTACTTGGATGGCGTATTTACTGATTAAGATGACGCTCTAGCAGCGATATGGCGATGTTCATTATCCAAACTCTCGTCTCCGTCCGTGACGGCGATGAAAAAGGCAAATACAACCGTCTCCAGTGACTAGCAACGAAGGTTATCTATTTCGGATACCTGTCTTGACCTCTGCGTAGCAGCAAAGACATCGTAGCAAGAAAGAATCGGCTTCAGAATGGAAGCATCGTGGTTGAAGGGAGTCGGAAGAAATTTGGACTAGACCATCAAAAGAGACAATGTAATATCAAAAGCCCATTGAATTATGACAGAAGAACGTGAAACTGGTCAATAAGACATCAAACAGTGAAAATTTTACGCACCAATGCACATGAGGGGTTTTTTGACCCAAGGTCTGCTGTTGTCTGTCCTGGAGTCGCATCTTGAAGTTGAACATCGTGCTAAAATCTCACCCAACGACCCTGGGATCAAGAAGTATGGCCACCAATCGACGCATTGGTTCCTCTCGCGGCACCTTATTAGATGATGTGAAAAGGGAGACGTTGGGAATTGACTCGGAAACGACGACATGGATGATCGACAATCGAGCGCATGGCGCGGGAGAAAAGTAGAATTATTATCATACTGCGGGAAATGACACGTCAAGAAAGTAGCCATTCAACATGACTTATTAAGAATTTGTAGACTCGAGTCTTCAGATGGGCAAGAAAAAGGAAAATGCCAAGCCACCGACCGAAATGAACTTTTGGGACTAACAGTGACCCTTGAGATCTGGAGAGGAAGAGTGAAAAAACCGGGACGGCCTGGCTCTCTCGCCGAGTGACGCCGAGTACCTGAATACCATATGCTTAGAAGGGACAAATGACCGCAACCATGATTGACAAAGGGAAATTGACACGAAGAAGAAAATTACTCCCACCAGTGCCGTAGTTTGTTCATTAGCACAGCAGGCGAACATTGGAATTCCTGAAGGCAAGTGCAACGATTCCCCAACTGCCTGTCATCCTACACAACCGGAATCGCATTCAACTGAAGGTGAAGTGATAGGATGTTGTCTTCAAAAACCAAGCGATGAGTTGGTGGAGAAAGCGGTAATAAACATGTAGAGGGGAAGGTCGTGGTATCGGGACGTTAGGGTGTCGAGAAAAGGGTGATCCAGAAAGGAACCCGCAATTGGAAGTGGCTTGTCAGATGAATTTACCGACGACTACATCACGCTTAGATCCTCGCACAGATGCTTATGAAATAGTCTCACCTGTAAGCAGCAGCCACCTGAGGGCGTTTCTTACGCCTCGTGTGATCATCCTGCTGTCGTAGTTTTTCATCGTCTTGATCGGTATCATCGTAACTTCGCTTTCTTGAGAACGAGCTGTCGCTCCGTTCCAACTTTGGGACACTTGGAGGTTGAGATTTATCACCACTATTGGCATTCGCGGGAGGTTCGGCCTCGAAATCAGACCCCACAAGTGTTCGGTTGCTCCCTTCAGACCTTGCTGGGCTTTCTCGAGACCCGTCGAGAGCGTGCTCATTAATGTAGTTCTGAGAATTCCCAGAGGTCCACGAATCGACGTGTCTTCGTTCCTGAGGAGGTGGCGGCGGCCGCGTGTGAGTTGAGGAAGACATTGATCCATATGGACGTTGAGGTCGAGGTACATAATCGGAGTTGCGATGACCTCCGTATGAGTGAGATCTCTGAGGCGGCTGTTCTGAGGGGAGCTGTGGTCTGAATATGATGAGCTAAAGAATTCAAGATCTTAGTGAAAAACACTTACTGGGGCGCAGGAGGCTTCTCTGGGAGCGAAGCCGGCGGCTTTTCATCAACTGAGGGGAACGGAAATGGCATGGGCTCGTTCGATGGTGGTTTAGGCGATCCTGTTACGCCCAGTGCCGCTAGAATGTCTTCTTGTGTCTGATTCCTAGAGGAACTCACGTCTTTAGTCGGTGGTGGAGGCCTTGTGTCTAGCATTTCACCTGATAGGGCCTGTTCAAGATTGTCCATGACATTCCAAGACGAATCTTTCATATCCTCGTCCTCATTTCCCTGCGCCTCTTCGAAGGGCTCATCAGGACGATCGCGTTTCGATATACAGTCCTCGATTGGAATCAGGTCAACGTCGTTGTCATCAAAGACAACAAAAATTGGATCGGCCCTGATGTTTGGCCATTCATCTGTTTGCCGGACATCCAAGAAAGCTTCATGTGAGTTCTCAAGAGTAAAGTAATTAGACACAGACTCCCCATTGCCTAACTTCTCAGCTGGAGGCTTGAGGGCCTGTTCCTCGGCATCACTAAATGTGCAAGGTAACGCACGAGTGACTTGTTTCGCTGGACGCCAGATGATAACGCCAAGACTCAAGTTCGGGTCAACGGGCTCATTACTCTTTGGCCAGATTGCACCATCAAAATCGAAGTCCCAGTCATCCCAGGCGAGGAATAATTGGGGCTTCTCCCCAGCAGATTGCTCACTTTTTGGGCCTTCGGTTTGAGCTAGGGGGAAGGTCTGCTGGGTCCCGGCGATTTGCGCCGATGTCGGTGTTGGGGTAGCTTCTGGGTCCTGCTTGATGGCCGGGGCGCCACCATATGAACTATACTGATCATGGCTGTACGCTGTGGGGCCGTTCGATTGCTGCCAGCCATGAGGATGAGAGAAAGCTTGTTGGTTCGAGTCTACATGAACGGGTTGAGGCGGATATCCTTGAAAGGAACCTTGTTGCGGTGCATAGCTTTGACCACCATGACCGCCTTGGTGGCTTGGAGCTTGCGAATAACCCTGATTAGGTGGGTAAGCGGGTTGCGGATACTGATAGCCTGGTCCTTGCGAGTATGGTGGCTGCTGGTAGTTAGGCTGTGGTGGGTAGTTCTGTGGGGGTCCGTAGCCCTGGGGTGAGTACCCTTGAGCTGGTGGATAGGTGGATGGTGCTGAATAACCTTGGTTTGGGTAGCTTGGGGCCCCTGAATATGCTTGCGGGTAGGCCTGCTGAGGAGGTTGGTATTGACCCTGATTCTGATTGGTTCCATAAGGACCTTGGGGTTGAGCAGGCCCGCGATAGCCAGGCGGTGGAGGATATCGCGTGATTATTGGGTTGCCTTTCTTCTTAGGAGGCCTAACACAACATCAGAATATTTGGCTCTGAATCAAACGGAAAGAAGCCAGCTTGCTACAATGGAATATTATTGCGAGTGAAAGGAACCCAAGGCGAGCAACGAATACACTGACTTACCGATTGTCGGGAGGTCGTTGCGGAGGGCCACCTTGAGGATAAGCAGGCCCGCCTTGATACTGACCGTAGGCCGCTTGCTGGCCATACTGGTACTGTTGGGGTTGGCTGTAGCCAGGCTGGCCGTTAGCGAACGGTGGTGGCTGGTACTGTGCTGCGCCAGTTGCAGGTCCGCTCCACGCCATTCCACCCCCTGAGAGCCGCCCCTGATAAGATGTTAGAGCGTGCTATGTAGAGAAGATTTAAATGAAGTGGTGTGTTGGGGCAAGAAGGTGTAGCAGATGATGTGAGAAGGCGGAGTGAAGTCAAGATGAACTTACTCAAATTCGGTCTTGGCGCACGTGCCAAGGCGGTGAGAGCACCCAAAGCCCGCCGAGGCCAGCTTGCAGGAGAGACTTCAGTGTAGAGGATAAATGAAACAACTTATTAGGGGTGTGAAGAGCTATCGTGCACAGAGATGAGAAAGATGGGGGAAGCGGACGGGCCTGAGGGGCTGCTGAGGTGAGGGGAATACGGAAGCAAGGCCAAGAAAGCGCTGCTGAGATATGGAGCTGAAGAAGTCGAAAGGAAGAGGAGAGTGTGTGACAGACAGAGAGAATCGATTCATCCGGTACTTGAGAATGCGTTAGAAGCAGAAAGGAGATACTGCGATAGGATTGAAAGCAAAACGTTGGAGGTTTGGGAGTGTCGAACTTTCTTGAGGTTGAGAAACCTGGAGCTAAATCACGTGATGCTTCATTTCGCTCGAGCTTGGGCCAAGGCGGACAGTGCTGCATGTCGAAGCACCGACAACAGCACCACTTTAACACTCAACTCTGGGTTTCCTTCCCCGCCGCCGTCCTGCGCCCGCATCCATGTTCCGAGAATGATTGTACGATACAGACATCTGCTGGCGACCAGTTTAGACTCTTTCCCTTGAGCCCATCGCGAATGCTGGAGCTCCGTCGAGTCTCTTACAAATCCTACGATGCCAGGTCTCCCAGCAACCGTCGACCTCGATGAGTGTATATCAAGGCTTTACAAGAAGGAACTGTTGGCCGAGTCGGTTATCGAGGCAATATGCGCCAAAACGAAAGAGCTGCTTATGAAAGAGAGCAACGTGGTGCACATCAAGGCTCCAGTTACCGTTGTTGGGGACATCCACGGGCAGTTTTTTGATATGATTGAGATATTCAAGATCGGTGGACCGTGTCCAGATACAAATTATCTCTTTCTCGGTGCGTTGGCTGCCTCTGCTCCCTAGCACGCGACCTCTATCGGAGGCATAAGCATTACCTTGGGAGGCTAACATTGTTCAGGTGATTATGTCGATCGCGGTCTCTTCTCTGTTGAAACGATTTCCCTGCTTGTGTGTCTCAAGCTGCGGTATCCCCACCGAGTCCACCTTATCCGCGGCAACCATGAGTCGCGCGGTGTCACACAATCCTACGGCTTCTACACCGAATGCTCCCGCAAATACGGCAACGCAAATGTGTGGCATTATTTTACCGACATGTTCGACTTCTTAACCCTCTCCGTCGTCATAAACGACCAGATCTTCTGTGTCCATGGCGGACTCTCACCCTCGATACACTCAATCGACCAGATCAAGATTATAGACCGGTTCAGAGAGATTCCGCATGAAGGCCCGATGGCAGATCTTGTATGGAGTGATCCAGATCCCGACAGAGACGAATTTTCTCTCAGCCCGAGGGGGGCAGGGTACACCTTTGGGGCGCAGGTGGTCAAAAAGTTCCTCGAGGTCAACGCAATGTCACATATACTACGTGCACATCAGCTTTGTCAGGAGGGGTTCCAGGTGTTGTACGATGATCGATTGAGTACAGTGTGGAGCGCCCCCAATTACTGCTATCGTTGTGGAAATATGGCGAGTGTGTTGGAGGTCAGTGATACAGGGGAGCGATTCTTTAACGTGTTCGACGCGAGTCCAGAGAACGATTTACATCGAGCGGAACAGCAACAGCAACAAGGAAAAGAGGTAACCACAGAGTACTTCTTATAATAGGACACTTGCGCAATGCATCTATGAGGGAGAGGCGAATCTTGGCATAGATGTGTTGGTGATGACTGAATATCATCATAGCGCTTGTCGAGACGTCAGAAATTACAGTTCAAAGGCGATGTACAGCTTGGTTTCTAGTTATAGCCAATGTAGAAGTAATACATATGTACAAAGTTCCAGGCCTACAGGTCCAAGTGCCTATATATCTGACCTAAGGGTAAGCTACTCAAAAAATACAGTTAACATCAGCATCCTAGATATTTAGTCTCCACCCACCGGTCCTCCATATCATCGCCCATTCTTGCCACCACTACTCTCACATCAGGGAAAACGCTCAGCACTCGGTTCACGCCTACTCGCCCGGCTAGATAAGTCACAAATATTATCCTGTCCTCCGGAACACCATGGTCAGTCAAGACACGGGCTGCCATCAATGCCGCTCCTCCACTCGACATCTGCGGGTCGAGAAGTAGTACCAGGCCGTGTTCCGCGATATTGTTGGGAAGGGCCCGGTAATGCAGCTCCGGTTCGCCTGTTCTATAATTCGTCTGGATCAGGATCCTTCCGGTCCGGCAATCTGGTATACTCCGCCGAAGTCCTGTCTCAAAAGCACTTCCTCCTCTCAAGATTACAACAGCGCTGACCTCAGCGGTCTTCCTCAACCCCATGTATACATTTCCTTGCGGAGTAATGACTTGAGCGGGTTCGAGTGGGAGGAAATCAACCGCCTTCTCGATAAGCATTCCGGCCATTCTATCAAAGTAGAATAAGTAATCTTCTCTCGAAGTGTTCGGGTCCATCAATAATGTATGAATGCCTTTTACTTGGTTTGTTTGCTCTAATATGAGAGCGTTTGGCGATAGAGGGGAGTCCTCTGCAATTTTACCTAGCCGGCTAAGCTCCAGTCTGTGTTTCACAGACTTGTGGGAGAGGGTTTTCCCTATTTGGCCTGAGATCATGGAGATGGCAACTTTGTTCTCAATACCACGGGGTATAATGATGTCAGCTATTTCTCGCTGGGGCGCAACGTATTTGTAGAAGTTTGGTTTGACAAAGCCGAACCATTGCTTGATGCAACCTTCGATGTCACGGCCACGTTCCTTGACATCTCGGACCACTGTTCAATCTATCAGAACAAACACAGCTTTGTGGGGATGACGTAGTGAATTTACATCTTCTAGAGAGACAGAGGTCTGCGTCTGCCTCTGCAAATATCTTCAAGTCCAGCATATCCAAGACCCTCTGGTCGTGGAGTGCAAAGATACCCTCCAAGATTAGCACGTGGGGAGAGTATATAGTTGTCGTTTGCTCAAGTCTGTTATGTTTCTCAAACGAGTAAACAGGAACTTCGGCCACTCTCCTTGAGCAAAGATCAGCCAGCGTTCGTACCCCTACAAGGAGGATGGCTTACCCTTGTTTAATATCACTCAACTTGTCTACCAATAAGTCAAAATCAATAGCATCGGGCGAATCAAAATCAAATTCGTTTCGGAAGGCAGCTCTTGATTCCATAAGAGTTAGAGGCTTGTAGAAAGAATCCTAAATGTTCATGTGAGAGAAATAAACCACATGTAAAGTAGACCTCGCACCATAGACATGATTACTACCCACGGTAAATTCAGGGAAGCTACTATGGCCAGCGCCAGCGTTGTCTTTCCAGAGCCTGAGCTCCCCGCTACACCTATAATGCTTGCATCCCCCCAGGGAGGGGAATAGTGGTTTCGAGATGCAGCGGTCATGTTTGTGGGAGAAAGATTGGCTGTGCACCTCCAAGGTTATAATAGTTACCTCATGACAGGCGATAGGCTACGACGGGAATATGCTAACGAATCTATATTGGTAAACGCGAATGTGTACGGGGGAGTGATGTGAGAAGTGAGATAACACCTGGAAGCGTGGTGAGCTCGAGGACGAGCTTATCTAATTGGCAGCTGCCAAGCATCGCTAAGAAGCTTGGGCCACCAGCTGCAGGTTCACGGACAGAGGCTGCCTTCAGACCTCCACCGACCTGCAAACTCTGCGTGCGAGTCCACGCACCTCGGCCACGGTCGAGCAACACGCCCCGCCGACTGATGGACATCAGTCAACATTGCTTCCCACCATGGTAAGCCTTTATTATTCATTGAACAGGCGATATGCATACTAACAATTTCGGACCTCAGAGCTCCTCCACAGTCTCCGCGTCGGGGGCAACGCCGACACAGCATCTCCATCCTTTCCAGCGGCGCGTGGACGATGTCAAGACATCGAAAGCGTAAGTAATCCTTCTCATACACCCTGCACTGTGTTGGTCTTGCGGCTCATATGATGTGTTCAAATCAAGTTGGGAATCTCTCCGAAACCTCATGTGGAGAAAATGTTAACTTGTATCTCTGATTTCGTAAGCAATTTTTATTGCTTTCTCAACAAGCGTTCGATCCATGTACGCATTGTTCAGAACATAGTCTTGCTGACCATGATGCCCTTGACAGAGATATTAATTTCGTAATCATGGACTATCTCATCACCGAAGGGTACCCCCGGGCGGCAGAGAGGTTCGCGAAAGAGGCAAACATCAATATACCGATGGAAGAGGAGTCGATCCAAGCAAGAGTGGAGATCAGAAGAGCCATTCACACCGGCGACATTGACACTGCGATCAACAAGATAAACGATCTCAATCCTCAAGTGAGCATTTCTCCTTCGAAATCCAATGTTTCTTTATTATGATTATACACTGTTTCATGCACCACGCATAGCCGTAAGGCTGTGATGATAAGCAAACCTTCAGTCCTCAGTATGAATTCAAAAACCAAGCCTGGTTCCCGTAGCTTCATCCATTATATGACGCTTGGCTGACTATGTTGCCAACAGATCCTCGATACCGACCCAGCCCTCCACTTTGCTCTCCTTAGGCTCCAACTCATCGAACTCATCAAGACCTGCACAGCTACAGAAACCTCGGATATCGTTCCAGCTCTCAACTTTGCATCCTCGCAGCTTGCCCCTCGCGCTGCTTCAAACCCTGAATTCCTAGATGCTCTTGAAAAGACCATGTCCCTTTTGCTATTCCTTCCCACTGAGAATCTGAAACCAGAACTTGCCGAATTGATCAAACCATCCCTCCGCCGAGAAGTCGCAGGCCGCGTTAACGAAGCCATCCTAGCTAGCCTAGGAGCACGAGGGGAAGCGCAATTACGTAACTTGGTCCGATTGCGACAGTGGGCCGAAGACAAGGCAAGAGAATCTGGGAGAAATATCCCACCCTTCCTACCATTCGGGGTCCAGGTGGGGCCAGAAGAAGGTGAGTCCGGCGAGGCTATGGTTTCGTGAGCACGCACAGCTCACGCAGTTTCGCTCGGGCTCAGTCTATGGGATGCATCCAAGGCCCTCATACTATCGGTCTATACCATCTGAGGTTTTTCGTGAGATTTTCATTAACAGCGGAGGTGTAGATCACAAGTTCTCTGACGCATATCACTGTAACGCCTTCTAAAGGCGCACTGGTGATGGTGTTCATTTGGCTTTAATTGCTTTATGGCGTTCGGATACGGTACCAGCATGGTAACGGGAATGGCTAAAGGGTTGCGGCCGGTACAAGGTGTTATAGGTCTGGCGTGCACGATACCTGTCCCACGCGGTCGTGGTTTTGACACAATTAGTATCCTTGAAATCAAGATATTGTTTTGCCTTCATACTTTCTCTTATACGTATACGAACGAAGAGATCGTGTCACCCAATCTTCTGTCGGGCTAGGAGCGTTTGAGGATTAGGTGGCTCCCCGGAGGAAAAGTGGGAAGTATCGATTCAAATTTCGGCGAAGTTAAGAGAGTGGCGGGGTGACTGCAATTTATAGATAGGGATGCTATACTAACATCCTACATGTAGGAACCTATTTCTTGAGCTACAGATATCTCACAAGATCCTCTATCACTCGAGGAGTTTAGCCACACCGCTTTAACTCCTAAACAGTGACAATCTAGGACAATCCAGCTTTTCACCTCAGTTCGTCACCCACTTGTTAGGTCCGGCACAATGTAGTTCTCCTAGGACATATGACAACATCATCTGCTGTTGAGACCATATTCATATTTCCTATGAAATTGTCTCTGATTTGCTAGCATACTCTCAATTGGTACCTAGTTTCAACAGTTCTCCATAATGCGTAACTCCCTCGTTAGTTTACTATCATCAAAGTAAGAATACCATTTCCCACCTCTCTCCACTAAGAAGAGATAGTGCTACCCCCAAAGTACTCTTCATAAGTGCTATGGTGGACGTTGAATTCGTTAGGTTTTTCTCCCCTAGACTCCACATTCCTTAACCCCATACCCTCAGAATGGCAAAAGTGGTGAGTGGGAGCTCGGTTTCTGAACTAATGTTCCAACAGATACGAGCAGTTTTGTGGTCTTCAGCGTATCGATGTATATCTTTCATTCGCATGAGAGCGAATAACCCTAACCCAGCTTTCACTCATCAGCCACCCACCTTAAAACTACCCCCAACCTACATCACTATAAAATGCTAAATATTCTAGTATAATGTATAAAAAAAACGAACCGTACGGGTCTAGTGATAAACTTGACCTCCATCTTCGTGATGACGTGGGTTCGAGTGAGCGACACTGACGGTATTCCTACTGTAAGACGATATTCGCGGGTTAGGGACGGCTCAGAGTTTAATGACAGCTCCAGTACAGCAAGGTCATGTCTAAGACGCATGTCTAAGACACATAGAATCTTCTGGGCGCTTAGGCGTTTCTTCTTTTTGACATACCTTTGATAAACCTCAAGGGCGTGGGAGAGTGCTGCTGAGTTTTCAAGTGACTTTGGCTACTTTGAGGTATTGTCGTATATAGTGCACGCGCGCAAAAGAAGGGTTGGTACTTGAAATGGAGTCTTGGTAACGGCTGCGAGGCCATCTCCTGCCCTTGAGCGAATCTTTTTTGGCTGGTCCATATAGTGCAAATTTCAATAGTCCCCGTGATGCAGTGCAATCTTGCCAGTCTTGTCAATAATACCAATAGACTCTCGAAGAGGATCGAACTTTGTGCCAAGGTATTCTTTGAGCTCCCTGAGGCGGTGGATGTCTAAATTTGTCTAGATCTGAACCCGAGTCTACAAGACTCCATGTTCAAGTTGGGCTCGTTCGTTTTGACTCCATTGACGAGACCAAAGCTTCTGCTGAGGGTATACTGTGCGCTAAGGTACTCTCCGACTCTCTTAAAGCTCGCTCAGAAAGTCTGGGAGAGTAGAGTTGGATTTGAGACAATTTATGTTGGAGGACTATGGTCGATGCATCCACCCACCATTATTCCATTTATATATCGTGGATGAAAAATTCCTTAGATTTCTCCGCAAGAGTGAACGCTAGTTCATTGGCGGTGTTCGCTGATTTTGAGCCTAAATAGCCCTCCATATTGCGGGATTTCTTCGTTCCCAATTGGGGTCACTGATAGTGGTCGATATGTCGTCCCCTCAAACACTATACTTCATACCGATGTATTCTTCATTGCTAGCTTCATTTCCTTTGGTGCTATATAACAAGATAGCGATATTTGTATCGACACATGCTTACACATTGATAAGAGAGTGGATCTGGTCGCAGATTGACGACAAGCAGCCACATAAATTGCTTTGAGTCTCATGACCTGCTTCCTCCATCTGTAGTATGTGAAGATGGAGTTTGACCTGTCTTCGAGGCTGAGGACGAGAAGCCATGTAAATTGCTTCTTTGAGTCTCGTCATGTTTCCTCTGGTTGGACTGCTTGACCAGGGCTTCCAACGCGCCGTACTACGGTCCGTACAAAGTGAACCGTAACGGTCACGTGTTCAGTACGAACGTACCGAGTTCGTGAGCCGTACCGTACGTTTAATGATGCCCTAGGTACGGTACGTAGTACGGATTGTATTACCCTTTTGGGAAGTTTGTATACACAGTTATGTTACAGCTATCCAACCCCTCAGTACCCTAGGATTGGCACGGGGTATATAGGCTCCTAGGCCTCCGTACCTCTGCCTCCAACCCTAAGGTTTACTCTCGTTACCCCCTATCCTGCATTCCCTCTCTGTGACTTGTGTTTCCTGATCAATACCCCTCACACCACGCCTCTTGCCGCCTTACAGGCCTCATCTAGTCCTATCTGCTCTTGTTACTAGGGAGAACTAGTTATTTTATAGTTAATTAGACCTTAATCTTGCGTCTCTAGGGACCTATAGTCTTAGCTGTTTTGACTGGAGTACGGCGTACTTTAATCGAATCGTACTACTCGTACAGATCACGTGAGCCGTAACAGTTACGATACGTACACCTACCTCTCCTCCTCCCTATCGTACGAACGTACACAAAATCTCACCCGTACAGGCCTCAAAATCGCCCAATCGTACAGTACTACGCCTCGTTGGAAGCCCTGTGCTTGACTTCGTGATCTCGGTGGATGCCAGATTTTGACTTGAACTCCTCTAACAGATTCAAACAACATCCGTACTTTAGGTCGGACAACTTCGACGGGACGTCTTCCCCTTGGGAGAATTCTTCTCCTATATGTCCTAAAAAAGGCTTGTATCCAATATCCTTTGATGGAGGAACCGCTTGTATATGTCTCGCAATGACATCAATTGTTGGCTCGCTGAGAGAGTTGAAGTAGCTAGGAACCCATTCTCAACGACACCAGAAAAGAGACACCGGTTGTAGCCCACTTTTTAACAGAATCACCGACTATTCCTTCACAAACGGTCAGCTCAGCTGAATGGAACGGAGGCCGTAAAGTGAGTTATAACCACTTACAAGTTAAGGATTTTGATGCTTGCTGGGTGGAGACGAAACAAGGCCATAGTCTCTTGCCTCCGAAGCCAGGATGGAGTTTCCTGCTGCGGCTAGTGCTCCATCTCTTGTAGTATTTACTAGTCGTAAATGATAGGGGGAACGATTCGTTCGGGCCACGGCGTATAACCTAATCGGATTGAAAATATTATTCTTTCATGAGTATCGTCTAAGATCATCTCTGCCCTGCAAGTAGCACCATATATTACTTTAAATTCGGCGTTGATCTGGCTAAAAAAGATGACGAAGAAGGCCACCTTACGGTTTTTTGGGCGGAGTGTGGATAGAGTGTGGATTTGTGTCAACAATAACATGGATTGATAACTAGGTGCTGGGATGAGTTGAATCCATGCTCATCCATATGTGTGGCCCCTGTGGCGGCGGTGCGTCTCGACGAGCACGACAGTCCGCTGCTGTGGCTGGGACGAATGTGTAATGCAGGCTCCTTCTCCAGTAGCCATAAATTCTTTGCCATAGTGAAGGATAGGCGTAGAAGCTTTGTGAGGGGAGTAACAAGTCGTCGTTCCCAAACCTGTTGGCTAGTACTTTGCGTCTGAGGCTAGCTTAAGCGTGGTCTTGACCGAGAAAAGTCAGGCCGTCTTACATGCACGAGTGAGCGAAGTGGCAAAGCTAAGGAGGGCAGATACTTACTGTTGGCCGTGGTGGCTCAAAGGCCTATAATATGGACGGCATGACAGCTCTGGAGCAACCCTAATTACTGATTCAAAGGCGATCACGGCGAATGGCGTATTTGAGCAACCGTAACCGTCTCTAAAAGCTCGCAGGATGATGAGAGGGCAATAACGACTGCCGGATGCGATCCAGTTAGCGGTGAAGCCAACAAAGCTACCTTCATCTCACCATGGGGTCCGGCTTCAAGGTGGTGAGGTCAGGTTGATAGTTGTCCAATGGAAATAGAAGATTCGCAGCTCAAGGCACGAGGGGAGGGGGCATGAAGTAGAATCAATCAGAAGGCATTTGTAGGAAGGAACGATACCACCCTTGGCAGGGGGTTCTTCGTTAAATCTTAATTATAAATTAGCTGATTGTTGGGTATCGTGTAGGCCTAGCGGTATTAGAGGGGGTACCAAAGTTCAATATAGATCAATCAAGATCTTGGCAGATATTCTTCGAAGAAGAGAGAGAATAAGTTGTAAACGACAGCGCTTGAGCACAGGTGAGGAGGTGGCAGCGGGCGAGAAGGGAAGCAGTAATCAACTCAAGACTCACCGAGTGGCGTAGTTCCACTATCAAGTACAAGCTTCGGCTGAACCGGGCACTTGATTCTTATCCATGTCAGCATTTCAATCACCTTTCTGCCCCAGAACCACGCCGCTATCGTTGCCTCCATTAGCATATTCGTTCTCAGGATTGGGTGGTGGAAAATACAGTCTGGAACAAGTCAATAAGCTTCTAGCTCCAACGTGCAAGAGCTCCTCTGAACATCCTGCCTTGGCCACTAACCTCATCCTGTTGAGTCACCCCCTCCACCTTCCACATCTATGAGCCATTCATCAGCTCAGCCTGTTTTTCAAGTTAGCCTCAGAAGATGAGGTAGCATATGAATTATACTACGAGGTATTGCCAAGAATCTTGAATTACAACGACCGAAAAATGTATCAGACCTAAATCAGAGAGTGCAGCTTGTACTAGAGAAAAGAAGATTCAAGAAATACCAAACTGTCGACACGTTATTCTGTGGGCAGATTAGCAGAAGGAGCCGTAAGTATCTCCTTGCTGGCCTCACGTAATAGGGGGAAAGGAGCCTTCTTTTGAGTAGCCATTTGCGCCCATTAAGAAAATTAAGGAGAGAGTGTGTGAGCATGAGGTATGGGGAGGATAGGAGTGACGTCTACGAGAATGTGGCAGCAAGTATGAATATCCTTGTGAAGCATGTACGTTTCACTGCTTGCGGCTTTTAATTTTGAACTCCCGAACAAAATGTGACGGTGCAAGGAAGTGTAGATGCGCTTTCGAAGAACTTTTCTGAACTTAAATTCTCGACATGTGGTCCCTTTTTATGGCCTTTGTGGCCAATTCCAGATATAGTTCCACCGCTTATAGCTCAACTCCACAGGTCCATCAAATCTCCCAAACCTCGGAGGTCCTGTGCCGGGTTCCGGCAGGCATATCCATTCCCTGATGCAACCGGGCACTTCCTGTCTGCTGTGGCTAACGCATAGAAGTGCCTGATGATCCTGGAGGCCAGGAACAACGACCTTTCCTTTCTTTGATATATCGCTCTCTATGGGATTGGGGCCTGACTCCTGGTAGTGTAAAGTCATACTCTCACCACGGCTGAGGAACAAAAGACACCTATCTCGTACGAGGTCATCCATACCACTGAAAGCTTCGTCAAGGATGACTATGTCCGGGTTTCGAATGGTGGCACGGAGGAAGAGGAGGACGCGTTGCGCAGAGAAGGACAGTTCGCCAAACATGAAATGAGATGCCCAATCTAATTTCCCGCTGGAGGTTTTGCCGTCTTTAAGTATGGGACTAAGATCGGGTTCAAACCACTGTAAACATGCATCTACACGCTTAGATGCATCGGGTGTGAGCTTAGGCTTCGTGATCGGTGTTTCGCTCCAGGCTGACTCAAGAGTCCGCCTCACAGTGAGGTTTCTCGGGAAAAGCGCATGTACTTCTGGGGACGAGTGACCCATACGATCCTGAATATCGAAGATAGTTATGCCGGGGATACCGGGAGCTGGAAGCCTTGAATGCTGGAAGATGCGGACTGGTGCCGAGTAGGTCTGTGGGTGGTCGGAGGTGACAAGGCTCAACAGAGTTGTCTTCCCCGACCCGTTCGCCCCAAAGATGCCCCACCGCTCCCCTCGATGAACATTCCACCAAAGTCCGTCTCTCGCCCTTCCATTTATATCTTGCGTCCAGTCGCCAAGCACGGAATTACTCCCGTATTTGATGCGTACGCCTTCCATCTGTACGACGGGCTCGCCTCTCGGGGTCGCTGATGTATCAACTTTTTCGTATGCATCCCGACTCAGAACCGGACGGTCTGTCGTTTCCGCATCGCTGGGGCCGACATCGAACCCACCCCATTCCGAGAGGTGCCGCCCGACCTCCCTCATCTCAACCAACCTTGGATCAAGGTCATGTTCTCGTGAACTGTCTTGAGCAGCAAATGATTCTTCAATATTCTCATACTGCTGCTTCAAGAATTGGAAGACTTCATCCTTCAGACCAAGGGCACCTACCTCTCCATCTTCACCCGCATAGACGATGTGGGTTACCCACTCCGGAATTGCATCTTGCGGCCTTAGTGATAGAACTATTCGAGGCGAGCTGGCTTCTGCAAGGCGATGTAAGACTTGAGATATATGCTGTGAAACGAACGGATCCAGACCGACTACAATTTCATTAGCGTATTCGCAGAAGTCAAATCAAAGCAATCAGACTCAAGCTCACTGAAGGGTGCATCAAGGCATAGCATCTCCGGTCTAGTCAACAGGGCCTTGCCAATCCTAGCTCTTCTGCTTTGCCCATTACTGAGCATGCTTACAGGCTTCCTGAAGAAGGGCGCTAGCTCGAGATCCTTGACAACCTGTAGCATAACTTCCTCATCTGGCGTTCTCTCCCTGACGAGATCCTCGCCTGGATTCAGCCCAGTGATTCCAGTCAGGTACTGGGCAAGTGTGAAGTCTGTCTCCTCGACCCGACTCTCGTACCGAGCGCTTAGATATGCACCTCCAAAAGCTTTGCGCTCAACATCAAAGCCAACGTATTCAATTGCACGTTCCGGAAAGCGAAGTTTGGGACTCTTTACCTTCATCTCCTCGGAGAGGAGGAATGGGTATGAGCGAGCTGTAGGAGGGAAACAAAGCAATTGTCCACGTAGTATCTGCAAGAATGCAGTTCTAATTGTGGAAGAGGGACTTAGGATGGCCCAATGCTGGTTCGGGAAGGAGGCTGAAGGAAGAGATAATGTCAAGCCAGGAAACAATGGCGGATTCGGAGGAACATCTTGACCCGGCGCTGGCTGCCACGCTGGGTGTTGGCGGTAGAAGGTGCCATTGGATATTTGTATTATTGGTAATGAGAAGTGTCTACGGGAGGAATTAAACCGCACGCATCTTAAGGCAGGGGAAAAGTGTGGGTACGTTCCTCGCATGTCGGAGAGATATTGATAGTTATGTCAGAGCTTGAGGTTTTTAAATCCTGCGTGACTGGTCCCTTTCGCAAGCCGTAGGTGGAGTTTAGCCGTTGAAATGACGTCGACCACAGAACCGAGGTTGATTCACTAGCATTCACCCACCCCGTTGCTAGTGCGTGCTTGTATGAACTTCGCACTTGGGGTCGGCGATGCTTCCTGCATTGCAGCCCTCACGGCCTAAGGTAGGATGAGTTGCTTTACTGTATAGCCGTCCAATCGTTAACATAGTGCCTCAGCTTCCACAGAAGAATCCACGAATTGTCTCCACACATCAACAGAAGCGTGCTACACATGAACAGAAGCGTGCTCCACACGAGCCATCGCGTCCTGTAGCCCCTTTGAGCCCTCAGGCGCCTACAAATACGACGGGCACCCTAAAGCCGACAAAGCCACACAATCAAATACAAGCAATGCCTCCGCTTGGGTCCCCTCAAACCCCTGGGTTGTTCCCGTCACGGAATCTGTACGATAGCGCAGTGCGGCATCCGGTCTTTTTCACCGAGCAGCTGAGGAAACCGCCCTTCCCGATACCTGAGATGGCCAGTCAAGGTTGGAGTCCTGTTGCAAGTGGATACATTATGGAGAGCAGGAAAATAGGCGCCGGTGGGACCTTGAGGACGAAGTTGTGAATATCAACTCTGCGGATGTAACGGTTTTGGGTAATTAGGAGGGGTAGGTGAGCGCTGCCCAGTGGCATAGGAAGCATTCAAAGATAGCTCTCCTGATGCAATCCGTCGCCCTTCTGAGGCTGCTAAGGCTCTAAGGGCTAAATCGAGATAAACTGCACTCGAAAATGATAGACTAATGTCTGCAAGAACCGACACAATTCACGCCAGTCGGTATTGCTTTGTTACCGCCCACATGTGAGATGTCCGAGTTGCCTTCTGCTCTAGTTTCACACTTTGGACCCCACCCTAGAATGGCAATGGTTCCGACCAATCCGACGGCTTCTTTCTCGGAGCTGAGCATTACAACGACATGGTTTCCCCTCATTGCCTTCTTATTCGTATCAACAGGATTCAGCTAGAGGGTTCGTGCATCCAAGGGTGGCATGAGCAGATAGGCAACAAAGGGGGATCCCCCAGGAACATTTAAACATTGCTGTTCTCTGTCTTCTTCAAAATAATCGTACTCCAAACGCCTTCTCTCAAGTCTACTCAAAGAAGACCAATCTCTAACTATGGCCGAAGAAACAATGACTACACCCCCAGCTATTGAGGTGGATCCTAGTCCACCAGTTGAAGTGTAAGCGTCCTCATCCGTTCCAGCACGGCACCACACTTCTTCTCCCAAGATTTCAACAAGGCTCAATACAAGACCTAATTGTATCACAGCATGATTGTCCCCGCCCAAGAAGAGGAAGAGAAAGTCATCAAAAACTCGCGCGATCTGCTTGCCCTAGTAGATACCCATGAGGGTCTCATCCGAACCCCAAACCACACCAGCGTCTATGCAACCACATACCCCTACACAGATGTCGATGTCAAAAACATCTCCTGGCTCTTCTACACCGGCCGCATCGATGGCTGGGCCGATAAACTTCATTCGTACTACACCATGAATGTCAGCGCTCGTGATTACTACCCTAACCCAGTCCACCACACCATTGACACACCGATGATTCGCCTGACCGCCGCCTTGAAAGAGCACAAGCCAAAGGATGAGGCTAAGTTGAAGTATGTCATCGCATGTCAGTCAAGGAATACACCTGCAGTGTTCAAGCTGCTCGTGAGCTATTCAAGGAAGGCGGCAGGAATGGATATGTTCTACGAATTGCTGAATGGGAATTCGGTAGTGTTCGTAGGCGCGGTGTTGAAAGATGTGGCGGTTCCTGTGGAGAACCCCCATGTTTTCCCTGCGGCTAAGTTTAAGCGGGTTGAGAGTGTTGAGGAAGCGGAGAGCCTGAAAGATGCGTTTGGGATTATTTGCTAGTCAACATGGTTCAGTTTCTGTTGAAGGGTTATGTTCATGTTGATTGACTATCTATTTTCGCAAACTATGTCACTATCCACGGTTGATCAAGATAGAAAGCCGGGGGCACCTAGGCTCCTGTCTTAGAGAAGAAAGTATCCTCCAGGCTTCTTGCTAGTTTGGCCTTTTCACTAAGAACCAAACAATACATGCCAAATGTAAGCCGATCAGCTAAACAGACGGGATACCAGGCTCGTTCCGCTGCAGGACTATCCCACTTGTCTAGACCTGGATGCATTGAAGCAGCTGGGCTTGGAAGTCCGGGTCAGATTTACGGAGATGAATGGAAGTAATCAGAAGAGAATATTTAATCTTCTACAAAAATGGTTCTGTATGAAACAGGAGTTAAAGTTATACGAAGGGTGTCGAGATTGCAGCTATTAGGGAGCGAGGCACCCAAATCTAGGGAAGAGACATCATTATCAGACGTAACCATCTTCACCCAATTGCAAAACGCCTTCCTCGAAGCACATTAGTGAACCTTCCTTTAGTGCAGGTGGAATAGAAAAACCATAAACGCCTGTCTAGGCGTAAGACCTCGGCCTTCCTTAACACAGCCCATCTTACAATGAATGCTCATGTAAACGCCAAACACACTGGAAGCAAATAGCTCAGTCTACAGACTCTTTTAGCGGCATCATCATAGGACTTCGCAGCCGACTCGGACTGCTCGCCCGACTCCTCTTCCCACCCGCCAACCTCTCTCTACTATCTGTTCTGGCCATTAGCCCGCCCCTTTCAATTGGATTGCTGAACATAGACGGCGGACCTAAACCCAGACCAGCACCTTGGCCGATAATATCCCGTCCGGGTTCATAAAAGGACGGCGTCCCTGGATCCACAACACTAGCTTTAATCTGCGGAGTAGCCCATCCAGAAGTTCGGCCGATACGACTGCCTTCGCTGGAATCAGAGTGGTCGTTGTCTGAGGTGGAGTCGAAGGAGCCAAGCTCGAAATCGTCGGCCCCTTCACCGCTTTCGAGGACACGTTCGTACGATGGTGTACTGGAAAGGCCAAAGATTTTTCCTGGAAATCCACGGCGCCGTCTTAGCGAGCCAGGTCGGCCACCACCACCGAATAAATGGAGAACTTTCTGCCGAGCGGACTTTCGACCCTCTCGGCCGCAGAGCATGAACCCGATCACGAAGACGATGAGAACAAAGATGAGGAAACCGGGAATTCGTCGCGGGTTTTCGGAGAAGAGGTGATCATGCCAGTCATCGTCCCCGTACTGCCTGTACTCTCCACCTGGAAACTGGAAGTCGTCGGGAATGCCTGGATCGTTGCTCCCAAAACCCACTGCCAGCGCTTCTGTCGAAGGTGCTGGGACCTCACTTGAGGCGTACAATACCATCTTTCCAAGCGTCCAGCTGACCTCAATATCACCAATCTTGTTGACCGCCTGGAATGGATCGAGGAAACCTTTCTCCTTCGCGCCTTTCAACGAGGCGTGGGTAGTGTTTTGGCTTCCCTTCAACTCTTCAATACCTACGCGGGGAACACCAATACCCTCGTGGAGCACATTGATAAGCCAAGATGCCTTGAAGCAGACTTCTTGCGCCGTCTCCTCATCGACCTTCTTTCCCCACTTCTTATTGTCAATGCCCCTTTTAATTTCCTCCCAGCTCTGACTGCAGAACTCGTTGACTTGCTGCTGGTACTTTTTAAAGTCGTATGCTCGATCCTTGTGCGCCATCTCAAAGACTTCATGTGTAGTGTGCCAGTATTCGGAAACGCCCACAAAATGATTCACGTCAAAGTCGATAGCAGGTACATGCTGGCCGTTTATGAGGCAAGGGTCGTCTAGACAGGGCTTGTCTTTCTCCAAGAGGGGGTATGCCTGGTGCATGCATTCAGAGAACTGACCGGTTCCTACTAGTTGAGGCGCATGTCCCTGTTCCTCTTCTGATCCAGATTCAATAGGTTTTCCATCAGTTGTAACACGCAGGCCCAAAGGTAAACAGGGATCAGGTAGCTCCATTGCGCCTGGGCTGGCTTCGAGGAGTGCTTCGACATATCTCCGCCTTGCTTGATTGACTCCAAACCCCAACCAGGTAGTCACAAAGACTCTATGCTCCATAGGCGCGCCATCTATAGTCCGTAGACGTAATAACGTGAGATCGTTTGCATGCTTTTCTGATTCAGTCGCGTTGGGCGCAAAAGCAATCTGGGCCGACGCGCCTCCCATGTCCAGGAACCCGTAGGTGTGATGCCCTTTTCCGTGATCATGATTTTCGGGCTTGTCAAAGCCTCCGAGAAGGTAGTTTGCAGCTATCCAACCGTATAGACCCTCCGTCTCCCCTGGTATAACCTGAACATGTAAATCGCAATCGGGGAGTTGGAACTTGGTCGTCTTCCGGGCGAAATTGCACACTTCGGCTAGGATAGCTTTGCGTTTGAGAGGAGGTAGGATCCGCATACCGGCGGTTGCGAGGAGAAAAAGAGGCGTGTTCGGCACTTCCTCCAGTGGCACATACTTGAGCGCATGGCTGAGAAGTTTGTCGAGGTGTTCCGGTCCGACGTCGTTGGGAGTATCACCGAATGTCGAGATACCTGCAGCGAACGAATCAGCAGCGCATCCACAGCGAACGACTAGGAAGCAGCTTAACACACCGGGATGTACTTTCTTGATCCACTTCTTGTCCGTCTCGAGCACTGGCAGGCTCTGTAACTGGCTTTGGCTCGCCTGAGCGCGAGCAGCATCGCTATTCAGCCATCGATAGATATGGACCCGCGTCCCGGAGGACCCAGCATCCAGGACAACACCATATCTCCCTGCGACACAAGCATCGTTAGTGTTGTTGACAAAAAGCGACTGTTGCGGGAGGTAGAAGGCGATTGCGTACACTTTCCCATGAGAGATGGCGCGGCCTCGGAGGACTACGAAAGAGGAGTCATGCAGCAGCGACAGTCAAAGAATAGAAGAAAAAAAGTCAAATAATGTCGATTTGGAAGTGGCTGCGTAGAAAAGAAGAGGCACGAAGGTAACGAGCGACGTGGAGGCGGGGAAGGTTCGACGGATGATGGAGTGTTGCACTCTGATCTGGCTGTGAGATAGGGTCGGCGCTGCTTTAGGCTTAGCCACATTGGCGAGATGCTTAAAATACCCCCACGCCACACGCTTTCACATCACAACACGAGCTCGGCTTTCTCATCTGAGGCAATCTCGTATCCACTCACGCTTCACTGTGTATTCATGGCTGTTGAGCCGTTGTCAGTCTCTGGTAAGGGATTGCAATTTGTTTTCATGCAACCCTACCGTTGAGCAACCTACTGCAGGGATTATTCCTGCAATGACCTCATCTTTCTAGGGCGCCCCAGTCAAACACACCATTGTCATTGTCGCTTTAAATGTCCCTTATATTGACACAATATGTCCGGTTTCAAATGCTTCATTCTTTTCTACAGATGCTGCCGCTGCTCTACTCTTCAAGCAGAAACCGTAAGAACGCAGCAGCCACAGCGACGCCGTCGTGATGCTTTGCAACCCTGACCATCGCGTCTTTATACATCTCTTCGTTAAATATTCCTTGTAAGTGCCTTGCTGTTACGAGCTCGCTCACAATTTCCTGATTGAACTCTGGATGCCCCTGGACCGAGATGAACTTTCCTTTCGCGTACATGCCCTGTACAAGACATCGAGGAGAGGCACCTAGCTTCTCAACTCCTTCAGGATACTCAAAGACAGCATCTCGGTGCATTTGATGCAAACTCTGAAACATGCGTCAGGGAAGGAAGTGGAGGAGGGGCAGATAAAAAACGGAGGCCATACAATAGTATCTTGCTTGAATAGCTCCTTTCCCTTCTCAGTCAACTCGATAGGTAGTACTGAGACTTCCCAGCCGCCCTCACTCCTACCAACCTTGACTCCAGCTGCACGGCCAAGGATCTGGTGACCGAAGCATACTCCGATGATTCGTATACGGTTTTGTTGGAGCAATTCCTTTGTGAACTCTACAAGTTTGAGAATCCACGGTGTATCATCGAAAGAATTGTGGCCTGTAGAAACTCAGAGGAGGTGGGCTTGACCGACAGTGTTTTGAGAACCCACGTGAGCCTGTTAGGAGAACAGCATCAATCTTATTCAAATCGGGATACTCCTGCTCATTAACAACATCGAAAGTGCTTAACTCAAGGCCTTTCATAGATGATATCAAATCAGGTAGCCCTAAAGTATCTGCTGCCGCTGCCAAAAGTGCTTTGAACACGCCGCCATACCCTCCATACTTTGCTCGAGTGTGGTCCAGAGGGGTGTCACACTCGAGTATTGCTATTCGAATTGGCGTCTCCATGGATTCTTGTTTAAACAACTTGAAAGAAGAATAGGGTTGTTTCGTGCCGGTTAACTCCACTTCTTAGCACAAGGCGATATCGCTATCGATATCGCTGACTAACCGATACTAACCGATATTGGCCGAGGACCTCTCGGAAATAGTTCCGATCGGCTTTTGTTGGAATCCAGAAGCTCCACCCTCTACTCTCTACTCCTTTTGGGCACTCACGACTAGACCCTCGACTGTCCTGTCAAACACCTATAATAGATGACCAGCGAATGACTTCTCCTCCCCAAGAAAATGGCCACCAGCCCACTGCGCGAACTCCTCTCTTACGGTCAGAGGACCGCCGAGGAACTGCGCCAGCCATTGATGAAGACGATGGGGAAGCAATAGAAGTAATTGGGTGTGGTGCTCTTGAACAAGGTCAACCTCATTCACTCGGACAAAGACGGAGCTATGCTCACAGTCATTGGCTTGCCCCGGATGAGGACGAAGGAGGCCAAGACGAGTCACAAAGCGTAGAACACTTTCAATTGAACGGCTTGCTTGGTGGCATCTCAAGAACACAATTCCGATTCATATTTGGAGGTATTGTGCTAGGGTATTTTGTGAGCGTCCTATCCTCTTCCATAGCATTCATCAGAGAATTGACCAGCTTCCAGATAGCGTTGTTTGACTCTACTTTAATGGCGTCTAGTCATCCAGTAATCACGTCCTACTTCAATGCTTCAAACTCTGCATCATGGCTATCTACTTCCTTCCTTCTTACATCCACCTCCCTCCAGCCACTCCTCGGTAGGGTATCGGATACAATCGGTCGGCGCCCGATATACCTCGCAGGCCTTTTGTTCCTAGCAACTACCACCGCTTGGTGTGCTCTTGCCCAAAGTATTGGAAGCTTCATTGCTGCTCGCGCATTTTGTGGCATTGGAGCCGCGGGTGTCCTTGCAATGGGTGAGTTGGATCGCCTTTAGGTTCAATATTGAGACTGACCATTCTTAGGCGGAATTATGACCAATGACCTTGTCAGTATCGAAGTAAGAGGCACCTACCAGGCTTACATCAACCTTTTCTATGGAGGAGGATCTGCCGCCGGTGCTGCATTCGGCGGATTTCTATGCGACAAGATAGGGTGGCGGTGGACCTTTGGTATTCAGATCCCTATTTTGCTTGTCATCTTTGTAAACGCAGTCTTCACCACCCCACCGATGCTTGGGCCGCAACTTGCAAATCGGTCTGGGGAAGGAATCGTGGATACGATCAGAGGGTTTGATGTTGCCGGCTCGATTCTTCTGACAGGGTCGGTAGCGTTCATGATCCTCGGTCTGAATTTGGGTGGCAACGTTTTTCCCTGGAACCATCCGCTTGTCGTAACATCTCTTGCGGTCGCTGCCGTTGCTGGAGTTATTCTTGTTCGCGTGGAAGCTAAAGCTAAGAGGCCCGTCATGCCTATGGCGATGCTATCAAGCAAGCCGCGTGGCAACTTAGTGTTCAATAACTTCTTTGCCCAGTTGGGTATTAACACGATCATTTTCAACGCACCGCTATACTTCCAGGCTGTCAAGCTAGAGTCGCCATCTACTTCTGGATTTCGACTTGCTGGCCCATCGATAGCCCTGACAGTCTGTGGTGTTTCTGCTGGATTCATAATGACGGCGACGGGACGCATGAAATGGCTTATTATCACTGGATCTCTATCTATGCTGTTAGGAGCAATTTGTCTTTCCGCCATGTGGGATACTATTCCGGCATGGTTGGCAACCATTTTCCTCGCGCCCGCGAGCATCGGCCAGGGACTCTCCTTTCCTGCAACATCCCTTGCAGTTCTAGCAACCAGCACTCAGGAAGACCAGGCTGTCATGACAAGCACCTTGACTCTATGGAGGAGTCTAGGAACGGTGATGGGTGTCTCATTCAGCAGTCTAATCCTGCAAAACGCCTTGACAGCATACCTCAATAAATTTGTCGCCGGTGAACATAAAGACGAGGTAGTACGACTTCGCCTTCCTTTACAGCCCTCGCTAACTGCCACTAGATAATCCTTCGGGTACGAAAGTCTGTCCACGCAATTCGCGATCTCGACCCAATACATCAGAGCCAAGGTTGCCCACCAGTGTCCCACTTTCTTCACAGCCCCCAATCCTAACGGTTTCTCAGTCATCGATGCATATGCACGCAGTCTAAATGTTACATTTATCTCAGCTATTGCAGTATTTGTCATAGTCAATGCTCTAGTGGTAGCAGTCAGTTTGCCCAATCTTCGACGCAAACAACAACCAAACTCAGATGATTCAGAGGACTCTTCTGAGTCTTCCTAATGGAGACGAATGCTACCACCGGATTTCGGGACATGTGCGCCCGTATCTGGAAATCAAATCAAAAGTATTGGCTTGCGAGGTGGATACGGTAGTACTCGCGATAACTATTTCGGCTTTACCTGTCCCAAGGCTGAATCACTTGTAGTTCCATCTAGAGCATTGAGCATTGCTTGATGCGGATGTCGGACCGTCTACTATCCGTGTCACGGCACTGTCCGGAATGCTAGGCTGTGTAAGATCGAGATATGGGGACGATGGGGAGACCAGTGCACCGAAGCATGATATTTCTCGTCGCAAGGCTAACTTGTCAGAATGTTTCAATGCCAACTGGAATCTATCGTCGGAAAGTAGAGTGGCCGAAAAAGGAAACAAGGCTCCACATTATACAATTATCAAGTTGTCGAATTTCGTATCTAGTATCTTGTAGTGCAACTTGCACCGCCTCAAATTGCAAACTTTTCACCCCACTTGTCACAACAATTTGATACTTCATCAATTCCGCCACAGCTCTCACCGCATATTCGCCATCCCCTTACGTCTCTCTTAATAAACTAGTCCCAAGGTTCCATCAATTGGTTCTTCTCGACCCCTTCGGAAAAGCCGTCAATGGCTGTGGTATGACACCAAGGCTTGAGACTAATCTCCTCACGAATGGTCTCGGCGAAGCAGCTGGACCACTTCTCGCGCGGGAAGGCAGCAACAACGCTGTGAATAGTGTCTTGATGGATCAGATGAGGGTTGATGCCCATGTTATCTGATGATCAGCACATGTCAGCCATACGATCTCAGCTACTCGCCTCCTAACGAAACAAAACTCGTAGACAGAAGGTGACTCGTGAGCCGCTGACGGGGAAGGAGGCGGCCTGCTGGGCACGTGCTTGGCTTTGGGCCTAAGCAAGTCGAATTATCATTGACCGGTTCCTTCTCCTGCCCCTGTCCTTGGCACATCTTTTCGCCCAACACCACGGCGAGCCGGCAAGCTTGCCAACAGACGCGCCAAGCGCCGCTGTGGATCGGCAACTTCCTTGGCACTTTAACTGGGCCCCTCCGATCCATCGGCATCCTGCGATCTGAGACATTTTTCGTACGGGCTCGTGGATGTTGCACAGCCTGCGCCAAGACCCGACTTGAATGTTGGAAGAAGGCCGAGATTAGAGACCGGTCCAATCGGTATGTGGAATTGCGGAAAGCCACTAAGACTAGGATGAGGCTAAGATGCCGATGTTAGTTTCCCCGGGCCGAGAGGTGTCGGTCGCTGGTGATTGGGAACATGGGTGATGATTCGTTGCTGGATTGGGATGGTCGTGCCGAATACGGTAATTCACGAGATTTGCTTCCCGAAGGCACAAGTATTCAACTCGCCTAGGATTCTGCTTTTTGTGCTAGTGAATCGGTTGATGTCTCGCGGTTGGGGCTAACTGGTGGACGGTGAACAAGTGGTGTCGACAAAAAACCTACTTACCAAACACCGTGGCCAGTTGTATTAGCTGGCCAACACTTGAGATGGACCCACTCTCCCCTAAATCTTGGTGTCGAATAATCGCCTCACAGACGCTCTCTGCTTGAGACTTTGAAGCGCCGTGTTTCTGAAGTAGGTTGAGTGCCAGAAACCCACCGTGGAACTCAAATGACATGCGTGTGGCGTTCAGATTCGTTCTAGTGGTTCCAATGTCGTGCAGGAGACAAGTTAGGGAGTATGTCTCAAGCATTGGTTCCATCTGTGGGAGATGGTGTTTTACGATTGCGGAGCCTATCCTGAATTAATACCATGCATTTTCTCTCGCAGTCATGGGGACAGATCTTCCAGGCGGAGATATTACTGATTCAAGGATAAATAGAAATGCTGTACCATAATAATAGACTCGCATGCTATGATTGAATGTTTGTTTAGGGAGCTCCTTCTTCGCAAATTCAAGTGTCTGTTTTACAAGACTCGAATTTGGTAACGTTATATCGTCTACCGAAACTTTCGCCGGGGAATTACGAGTAGCATGCGCAAGGGTCTTCAACTGTGAGCGGGGAACTGACATCCAGCCGTGCGATGCCAGTTCCTCGCTTTTGATGTTGTCAGGCATGATGGCCAGGTCGAATTCGTAACACTACAGAGTTGAGCTCTAAAATTTCCGCGCGGTTGGCATCGCAAACCCGGTTCTGTTTTTGCACAATGCGCTTTTGGGGGCGAATATGCAGGTACGGTTGGGGTAGACGAGGAAGATGGAGAAGTTGGGGGCAGATGATCTGATATTAGGTTTCCAGCCTTGAAATAGATAGGGTGCCGAAAATAGGATTTGCACCAACTGTAAAACAAGAATCGAAACACCTCAACTATCTCTTATTGAACATTGCGAGTCCTTTATTCTTGTTGTGTAAATGTTGGTGAAAATGTCTAGACGCTGACTTGACGTTCTTCATTCGTCATTTGTATAATTCGTCATGAATGATCGACTGCTAAATGAACGCCACGGGGACAGTGATCACAAAGCAAGGACAGCATATAGTTCTTTCGTCAATTGGACACAATATAATCGTGGAGGGAGACAGTGCCGATCAGTAACCCCATATCGCCCGTTCGATTTCCTTGAGCAGATAGATAGTAGGTCACGAGCGGGAGAGGGGAACCTCGGGCGAGGTTTGATCTGCATGTCAGCAGAAACCTGGAGTGACGCATCTCGGAATAGACACGTTTAGCCGGAAGGTTGTGTTTCGTGTGACTTTTGCAGGAATCTTACTGGCCGACGTCGGGACGTGAGGGAAAATTATTTTGGAAGAGAGGGATCATGATCCTGGAGCGGACTTGGGGGATGGATGAGAACGCGAACTACATTTTGGTATGATTGGATGAGTGATCATGAAAGCCTGGATTCAAAATTACTAAGAAAAGGCCTGCCACTATTTCTAGATTTCTAGGAAGCAGGAGGAAGGAAGAAATATTGGGAGTTAAAAATTGATATTTGTTGTAAGTGGTGCAATTGAGGTCATGGAATGACCACAAGGTGTGCGTCGAGAAATCCAGGATGGTCCAACGAGTGCCGGAGTCCGCCTTGCGATCGTGATCCTTGGGGGAGGGTCGCAATGCCAATCGGGATGATATTCGTAATGCTCATGCTTGCTAAATTGAGGCAGAAATCTCCACGCTTTTCTTGGTCTCAACATGTGGCCTCGCAGACCAAGGGATCACGTATGGCACACCAAAATGCAGCAGTTTTAATGATCCTTGAGACTCTGGAAGCACTGCTAGAGCCGCTCCGCGTACTGACGATATTGAGTGGCCTACTTCAGAAGTCGTCTCTTCGCGGTGGAGTGAATTAAATGTAATACTCGTTCAAAGTAGACGGTGTCAAGACCCCCGTCATTCATACCACTAAATCCACACATGCTTATTGACCAGGAAGTCTGACGTCGTGCATGTAGTGGACCGGGGGTACCGGATGCAAAGGAAGATCTCTACGGGATTACTTTGGCCTTGATTTCGGGTAACAATGATAGCAATTGAGGCTATGCAAATTTCCAAGAGGCATGGCATTCGCGTGCGAAGGAGGGAAGTCCACAATGGATAGAGGTCTTGGTGTTGGGCGCTTGAAGAACCAGTCTAGCGCCTCCGATGCAAGTCAAGAGTCGAAGTGGCCAAAATTCCAAGATGTCAGGTGCTTGGCAGCGCGAAGGGTGCTTGTCCTGTTTCGGTCAGGGATACTGTCTGATGATGATCAGGAACTTGGAGCTGGTGGAGCCGAGATGGCAAGTCTTCTGCGACAGGCTGCGACAAGTGGATGTTATAGCTATGGCAGCCGGGGCCGGCCGATGGCAAGAGATTGTGTGGCTGTGGATGCGGCAAACCAGACTGCAGCTCAGTGGTGCGGGAGGACTGGACTCTTGGAGAGGGTGGTGGCGAATAACAGCAACGGGGCGCGTCAGTGGCGGGCGGGCACACGTCGGCATGCCGTCTCGGCTGCAGTGGAGGCCGCGTAGGGCACGGAATCATCATGAATCAATTTGTGAGGTGGCATGTGCGGCCTTGGGGCGTGCTGGAGGAGCAAAAGGCAGAGTGCCTTGGCCGGCAGGCGCTTCGCCTCATCTCCATGGCTCCTCGAACAGCACTGATTCCGGGACGCACAACCTGGGTTTCTTGTGGGGGCACTCCTTTCACGGGCGGTCTGCTGGCAGCGGCCACGTCGCCAGCGCGGACTCGTCGACGCCGAGCCTCGCACGCAGGACGAGGCTTGGCGACACTGTGCAAGCTGCCCACGACCTGCAGCCTCGCGGAACTCCTGGAGGTGAAACGACTGCGTTTCGAGGATAAAAAGTGGAAATTCTTGTGGTTGAGCTGCATCCGCCGCTCCATGCATGCCGAGGCCGCCCAAGAGTGCTCTGCTAGCCTGATGCTCGCTAGCTGGGGGCTGTGTAGACGCTTTGACCTTTTAGAGTAACGGCGAACTCTGGACTGTCGCTGGTTTCCACTGCCAATTCCTCCATCCATTTCCATTGAGCAATCTTGGTGCCTTTGTGCCTTTGTTAATTGCCCTTCGACGTTGTTGCCACATCCATTCCTTGCTTCCTTCCAATATGTCTCTGTAGCTGCAATTCTGCTGTTCACCATGCTCTGTGCCCAACACTGCCACACTGAGTCCGTCTGTTCGCCATCATAGACTCGCACTCGACCGCCCGGAAGGCCCGTCACAAACCGCTCTCAGCTCAGTCGGCACGCACCAAGAGTTGGAGTCGTCGCTTTTCGCCTTCCTCCACGCTCCTGCTACTCCTAAGGTGAGTCTGATCTACACCTGCCGAGTCCAGCAGCACAATGAGACAAACGCGCCCCCACCGCCAACAGTGAATGTGGCTGTGTGGAATACGTACTTGTCTGCTAGCAGGAGAGAGTGATTGCTAACCGTCGTTTGCTCTAGCCGCCTTCGTGGAGCCCTGGAGCTCTTTCCTACGTAACCTCAACCTCTCCGCTCTACCCTTCCAGAATCTACCCTCTCCAACCTTGCTCAGCCTCGTCCATTCGCCTTCACAACCCTCCTGCCCGCCTTTATTATTCTGCGTACATTCCCGAATGCCTGGCTGTTCGTGACGCCTCAATACATTCTTCCCATTCGCATCCATCGCTTGGCCTGCACAGCCTACCTAATACAGCCCCAGTCCTAGCGCGCCCGGGCTAGCCTTCAAGGCGCCCTCCATGGCTGACAACAAAAAAAACGTCGAAGTACGGAATACGCCCTCGCCGGGGCCTGCTCGAAGGCAAAGGGCACCCACCATCACCATAGACACCTCTGCCGTCAACGCTACCAACCCTAACATGGGAGACTCAGTACCGCTGGGAGATCTCCCGGATAATCGAACATCATCACAGCATCACGAAGACACAGCCGGCTCTGTTTCACCGACGCAGGCGAAGATGCCCCAGAGCGAGCTGCGGGCTGCAAACTCGTTCGAGAGCAGAGAGAGCCGGCCAACATCCCCCCACAATGTTTCTTCACCTACATCACACTGGGGAAACCCTCACAATTACCTTTCAGTGCCCGGAAAACGGTCACGAGGCAATTCCCTAGACTCCACGACGGAAGTAGGCGGGTCTGCGTCCAGCAATGGCACATACCAGACCTCCTCTCAAGGCGAGACGCTGAGAGGGGATCATAATCCAAGTGAGATACTAAGCGACGAAGAGGCGCTACGTCCGGATCCCGGGACAGAAGCCGATTTTGAAGTACAAGACAACAAATTTGCCTTTTCCCCTGGCCAGTTGGGAAAATTTCTAAATCCGAAAAGTTTAGGCGCTTTTCATGCCCTGGGTGGATTGGCGGGTTTGGAAAAGGGGTTGAGAACTGACAGAAAGGCTGGCCTCAGCGTCGACGAGCAATATTGGGATAATGCTATTACCTTTGAGGAGGCAACGGGCTCAAAAATGTCCAACACACATTCTAAGCCTTCCCCCGATCACGAGTTCCGAAGAAGCGACACCACCGCTACCATGTCGAAACCGCTGTCAAAGGAGGCCTTTGCTGATCGTAAACGGGTCTTTAGCGACAATCGTTTACCTGAACGAAAAGCTAAGAGTATTCTACAGTTAGCCTGGATGGCATATAATGACAAGGTTCTTATTCTTCTTACCGTTGCCGCCGTTATTTCTCTTGCCCTCGGACTCTACCAAACATTTGGGCAATCACACGCGCCTGATACGCCCAAAGTGGAATGGATCGAAGGAGTTGCCATCATGGTAGCCATCATCATTGTTGTAGTTGTCGGTGCCCTCAACGACTGGCAAAAGGAACGTCAGTTTGTAAAGTTGAATAAGAAAAAGGAGGATCGATACGTCAAAGTTATCCGCTCCGGCAGGATTCGGGAGCTCTCCGTCTATGATGTCCTCGTGGGGGACGTCGTTCTCCTCGAACCAGGAGACATGGTACCTGTCGATGGAATTCTGATCCAAGGCCACGGCATCAAATGCGATGAATCATCTGCTACTGGAGAATCGGACCTACTTAAAAAGACTCCCGCAGATGATGTATATCGAGCACTGGAAAACCACGAGCCGGTCAAGAAAATGGACCCATTCATTTTGTCTGGCGCCAAAGTTTCTGAAGGGGTCGGGTCTTTCCTTGTCACGGCCACCGGAGTGAACTCTACCTATGGAAAAACTATGATGTCCCTTCGCGAAGAGAATGAAGTTACACCGTTGCAGTCGAAACTCAATGTCCTAGCAGAGTACATCGCAAAACTGGGTGGTGCTGCAGCTCTGTTACTCTTTATCGTCCTTTTCATCGAGTTCTTGGTCACTCTCCGGACTAGCAAAGAAACGCCCGCCGAGAAAGGACAGAACTTCCTCAACATTCTTATAGTCGCCATTACTGTCGTGGTAGTTGCTGTTCCTGAGGGATTGCCGCTCGCTGTCACCCTAGCCCTAGCTTTTGCTACCACTCGCATGCTTCGAGACAATAACCTGGTCCGGCTACTACGATCTTGTGAAACAATGGGAAATGCCACCACCATCTGCTCTGACAAAACCGGCACACTCACCCAGAATAAGATGACGGTCGTCTCTGGGACTCTTGGGACGGCCCTTCGCTTTGGCGACCGAAAACTCAAGGCTCCGGCCGCCGCGCGTCTTATGGACGATGGGACAAAGGGAAAGCAGGTCGAGTCCCCTGTAGACCACGTTGACGACGTCTCAGCGTCCGAATTTGTCTCTACCCTTAGCAAAGAGGTCAAGAGCCTGTTAGAACAATCAATTGTTCAAAACACGACTGCTTTCGAAGGTGAAGAGGGTGGTCCTGACCCATTCATCGGATCTAAAACGGAGACTGCTCTTCTTGGTTTCGCTCGAGACTATCTGGGAATGGGTTCCGTCAGTACCGAGCGCTCGAATGCCAATATTGCTCAGATTGTTCCTTTTGATTCCGGTATCAAATGCTCAGCTGTCGTTGTCAAGCTGGATGACGGTCGCTATAGGATGTTTGTCAAGGGAGCATCGGAAATACTTCTTGCCAAGTGCGACAGCATCATCTCAGATGCAACGAAGGAACTCACGGACATCCCTATCTCCGAAGACAACCGTGATACTCTGGAACGATTAATCACGACTTACGCCTCACGATCCCTTCGAACGATTGGTCTCGTATATCGTGATTTCGAGAGTTGGCCCCCAAAAGATGCCCGCAAATGGGACGATGACCCATCACAGGCTATCTTCGAGGATGTCTTCAAGCAGATGGTCTTTCTTGCCGTTGTTGGTATCCAAGATCCTCTCCGAGAAGGTGTTCGCGAGGCTGTCGAGGATTGCCAGCACGCCGGTGTCTTCGTCCGTATGGTCACAGGTGATAACGTTATGACCGCTAAAGCTATTGCGGAGGATTGTCGAATCCTTGTTCCTGGCGGAGTTATCATGGAAGGTCCAGCTTTCAGAAAACTATCGAAGAAAGACATGGATGCTGTCATTCCTAAACTCTGCGTGCTTGCTCGATCTAGCCCGGAAGACAAGCGCAAGCTCGTCAAGCGACTAAAAGAATTAGGGGAGACCGTTGCCGTGACTGGAGATGGTACAAACGATGCACCAGCCTTAAAGACCGCTGACGTTGGATTTTCAATGGGAATTGCTGGAACCGAGGTCGCAAAAGAAGCCTCTGCTATCATTTTGATGGACGATAACTTTTCGTCAATCGTCAAGGCTTTGCTTTGGGGTCGAGCCGTCAACGATGCTGTCAAGAAATTTCTCCAATTCCAAATCACAGTCAACATCACCGCTGTCATACTTACCTTCGTTTCCGCGGTCTCCAACTCGGACCAGCAATCAGTGCTTACCGCCGTACAACTTCTCTGGGTCAACCTTATAATGGACACATTCGCCGCATTGGCCCTGGCTACAGATCCTCCGACTCGCAGTATGCTCGATCGAAAGCCAGACCCAAAATCTGCACCATTGATCACGTTAAGGATGTGGAAAATGATAATTGGGCAAGCGATCTACCAGCTTGTCGTCACCCTCATTCTCTACTTCGCCGGCAACTCCATCCTGTCCTACGAAACCGAGGAAGAAAAGAGACGTCTGCCCACATTGGTGTTCAATACTTTCGTGTGGATGCAAATTTTCAACCAGATCAATAATCGTCGTTTGGACAACCGGTTCAATATCTTTGAAGGGATTCATCACAACTACTTTTTCATTTTCATCAATTGCATCATGATTGGTGGACAGATAATGATCATCTTCGTTGGAGGCCATGCGTTCTCCGTTGTTAGGATCAACGGTGCACAATGGGGATATTCTATCGTTTTGGGTGCCTTGTCTCTTCCAGTTGGTGTCATCATTCGATTGATACCAGACGAGGCCATCCGCCGCTGTATTCCTGCATTTTTGAAGAGAAAGCACACTCCAGAGGTTGTTGTTTCAGACGAGTACCAGTGGAATCAAGGACTCCTCGAGATTCGCGAGGAACTTGCTTTCATAAAAAGGGTACGAGGTGGACGTCTCAGCAACCTTAAGTTCAAGGTTCAGCATCCCCGAGAGATATTCTCCAGGTCGAGATCAAGTTATTCCCTACCCGGAACCCCTAACAATGGTGCGGAACATAATGCCGCAGAAAACTCTCCTGGCCCTCCAACACCAGATTCCAGAAGTCGCCGTCGAGGAAGGTCCCGCTCAAACTCAGCATTTGGTCCAGCTGCCGTTATGGCAGGTATTGTTGCCGGCAGTGTGGCCGGATGGTCTCCGATTGATAGAGGACATGGAGACAGTGACTCTTTGAAGTTCTCGCGCAACAGAAGTAGATCCGACTTGGAAGGCCAAGACGGCATTGACGTCCACCCCGACACAAAGTCCATTGACCCGATACTGGTTTCCGAGCCCCACCAATACAGTGGTCCTTCTAGTCAAAATATGGAGGCCACACCAAAATTTGATGTTGGACCTTTTGCTGGCGACCCAAAAACTGGATGATTCCGCAAAACCGTCTGGGTCTTGAAGGAAGACAAGGATGTGTTTGGTCCAGCCATCAACAATCCCAACTCCAGCGATAGCTTTTCTAGCCCGCGGAACAATTAATAGGTCGTTAAATATGCCCCTGTTCATAGGCGACACAGCCTCCATTCCCCTACAGTCTTTTAATCCTCCGGTAACAGCATTGCATGGTGTATTCGGCGTTTCATTTGTCCATCCCTGTGAGATAATCCCACGGGTCACTTGTAAAGCTACTTAGTTCAGCCAGAGGATTGCCTACCTCTGCACCTTCCTACCCATAGAGCGGATGGCAGTCACCGCTCGCTTTGTATTACTGTACTATCCCTTGTTAAACGCGGATGACGTGACTCATTCGACTACTAAATTCGACTTGTGTGGAGGAGTGCCCTTTATCTTGAGTGGGTGTTGCTTGGGGCACAAAAGCCAATGGGGATATGGGCATGATAAGAGTTGCGAGCAATAAAGACAGCATTCAAATTCACGGCCTGGTGCGCTAGCTGCTTCGTGACTATCGAATGAAAAGGACTAACCAAGTGAACGCCACGGCGCAGCCGAGAATTCCAAAGAAGATATACTATTGATATTCGGACCGAAACTTAAGACTACTGAAGCTGCTATCGTTGTGGCTGCTGTCATAGCTGTCACCACTACTTGATTTTGCACTTTTCGTACACTCGAATCAAGATCACGGAATTCTCCACCTCTAGCCTACGCCATCTTTTTTCGTCTCCATCTTTTGAATAATGTGGCGTAACTAGATGGGACGCGATCCTCTGCACGGCGATCTGGACTGCTCGATGTTCTTCAGAAATGTGCTGTTGGAGAAACCCACTGCAGCTGCGTGTAGATCAGAGAGTGTCATTAAGTAGGGCTTCGTTGTATGTTTCAGATCTGAGGTTTGCAACAAGCGGCACCGAAAGCTGCATTGTCAAATGAATGGTTTTTAAGACCAGTGTATGTGAACAAGCCGAGAGAAAAGGTCCTGCTTTCTAGCATTCTTGTCTAGTTTAGCGGACTCCGGAATATCGTAAGAGGGGTCACTATGTGTCACGGCTCTTGATGTGAGACTAGAGCGGGATCAGTTCTTCTCGACAGATGAAATCTGTACATGCACAGTTCTGGGGAGTTGCAGCGCGATAGGTTGGCCCGTCCAGCTTCTCCCCCATCCCCCCGCAATTTTCCCCGACAGAGCGGGAGCCTATTGCGTGAGTTTTGAGATCGGGGGCTTGGTATTGGATGCCGGTGTTGATTGAAGGGATGTGCGGGACGAATCAAGTCTAATAAGTGTAGGTTTGTTCTACTCTCCTTTACTTTTGCTGTTCTGGGAGACGGGGGTTTCGTACTGACGAGCGACGGCAAAAGTAAGGCCGTCAATTGGCCATGAAGACAACAAGGCTGATGGGCCAAGACTGCAGGGGAGGGCGAGATCAAGCTACCGCACTTCGAACATCCTCTGAAAGGTAGCGTTCCCTCCTTGAGTACAGTGAAATGGCCACTAATAAGCTCTTGCGCACATTCATAGGTCTCCTGCGCTCCTATCCACTTCTCTGTGTCTCTCTGTGTCTCTCTGTGTCTCTCTTCCCTCTCTAAAGTCTCGTGAACACGATGTCGTCTTGAAAAGGCCGAGGAGAAGAGCTCTTTTAGACACGATTTTCAGACCATATCGCAGACTCTCGTCCTTCAGCCTGTCCTTCCCTCTCGAATTGTATACGATTTCCTCTTTTCTCCTAACAAGGGAAAAGCCCCTCAATGATGGTAGGGAACACCTTCAGCGAAATTACGGAGAACAATCATGCTGGTGTGATCTGGGTCATCTCGCTACTTTGCATGATCTACTCTGTCCTTACTCTCTTCGCTAGAGGAGTGATTAAATGGCACATGGTTGGACCCGACGATGTTGCTTTGGTCGCTGCGCAGGTCAGCCGAATCCACCCGTCATGCTCAACCGCAAGCGCTCGTATTAACTTCAGTGGCAGGTTCTCGCTTTCGGACAATATGGTGCCTTATTTGGCTCTCTGCACTATGGACTTGGGAGAACGTCTGAAATGTTGAACGTTAAATCCCGAGTACTTGTATCCAATGTAAGTTGCCTATAGCGATACTGGACTGTCCATGCAGAATCTCACACGGTGTCGTACAGACTGCGTTTACATCAGAAATACTTCTTTTGTTGTCACTAGCATTGTCAAAATGCTCGATCATATTTCTTGTCCGTCGAGTCTTCACTAGGGATATGAAACACTTTTGGCTCATTTGCAATATCGCCCTCGCCTTCGTTTGCACCTGGGGCATTACGTCTGTTGTTCTCGTGAGCGTTGGATGCAACGTTTCTAAATACGTACCTCCAAATGGGAACGAGACATGCGAAGGCTTTGTAAGTCTTCGAGCTTCATTCACCCTACGGGCTTGCACTGACTCATGTAGGCGACGCGATGGAATATAGTCATTGCACTTGATGTAATTTCTGAACTCGTTATGTTCATTCTTCCAATCTGCTTTTTGTGGACCCTTCAGATGACTCTTGATTTAAAGGCACGGGTTGTTATCGCCTTTGCCTTTCGACTTCCGTAAGCACACTTTATCCTACGCTGACCTACTAGACTAACAACTATTCCCAGCGTGATCGCGTTCTCTATTCTCTTCGTTCGCATCTTCACTACCGTCCAACATGCTCCCAACCCTGGTGTCTCCATCTCGACCGCAATCGCCTGGCAGCAAGTCACAGTCTCATACTCTTTAATTTCCGCGACAATTCCCTGCCTTAAGTCCTTCATTAAATCTTTCGACACTAATTTTGGCATGGGTGAAGGTTCCAGCTCCGGACCATACACTTACTCATCCAGCAATTCACAATCGCACTTGGCTACTCATTCCCACTCTCATTATCAACCAAAACCCAAGCGGAATGTGTCGGCACCGGATACGATTCAGATGCACTCTCTGAAACCTCGCCGTTCAGCCAAATTTCGAAAAGAGCCCGAAAGCACCAAGGTGGGCGAGGACACTAAACATCACGTCGGCAAGCTCAGGCCAGAAAAATTAAAGCACTTGACGACCATTCGGGCGGGCAGGAGTGGCGGAGGAGAACGACCTGGAAGTAATGGGAGTACAAGTTCCATGGCGGGTAGTCAGGAATTGATTATTAGGCGGGATGTGCAGTTTGATGTGCGCAGCGACTATACCCATGGGAGTGAACAGGGGTGAGAGACATGATGAGATGACGAGGCCGATAATGCATTACCTTGGCGTTGAGGAGAGGGTTACCAAATTCTTAGATAAGAGTACCACGGAGAGAACGGTGGAGGTACTTTGAAAGAATGTGTGATTTCGGCGTTCGATACCTGCGATAATTTCTACATGTATGAATTATAGACCAGATGACATCAGCTATGAGCATCTTCGAGACAGTTCAATTCATCACCCTAATTACAATCATCCAACATTTCCATAGCCACAACCCTCAACTTTACATCTCGCCACAACCTGCAACTCTCATTTATCCCTGAGAAGCTACTGGAACCATGGTTTGCCGGACCGCCGACCGAGGATTCGGGAGATATTGATCTGCGACGGCCAATTGATGCCGATCAGCTTAAATACGAGAGAGGTCGAGAAGTCGAGGATCCACCTTTTCGCGTCGAGCTGAAGCGCTATGTGAGCCGCCATTACCAAGCTCCATGGAACGAAGTCGAACAACCATAGACGCTCTTCTCTACCCCACTATGTGCCTCCTTATCAGTTGTGCAAGCCGAATCACGTGACTGATACCAACAGTGCCGAGATTGTCCCGCCCAGATACCAACACATAAACACACCAGGCCAGGTCCTAATACAAACCGAAACAATGTCAACGAACAACCGCGCATCCACCGCAAACGGCATCTCCGCCACTGCGCCAGAGAAATCCTTCTTCGAGCAACAGCGCGAGATTCTCGTTGGTGAAATCGCACAGGTAAACAAATTCGTACATCGGCCTCCCCTCTCCGCCTTCCACACCCCCCCCTCTTACACCCACCTTCCCACGCGACCAATCACAGCCCTATTAGCAACAAGGTCTAACGAGCATCCGCACAACTCCTAGAGTCTCGAGCACGTCCTCCAAAACATCAACAAACTCAACCGATCGCTAGAAGAAGTCATCGCCGTCGGTAACGAATTCTCGCCCGTCGAAGCTTTGTGGAGTCAGTTTGAGAACGTGATGGCCAAGGATTCGGAAGAGAATGTTGATGGAGGGGAGGGTCTGCCGGAGGGGGATTCGGATGTTACCGAACTTGGGAAATGAGGGTGCGACCTGTGTCCATTTCGATTTGGTGCAGAACAACATGGGTCTTGGGCCTTTGATATTTAAATGAGGCCTGTGATTACAGGTTGTTTTGAGGTGGGAAGAGAAGAAGACTAGGCGGTACAACCACCGTCATCCATTTATGCTACGAGCAGGACCAGACCAGATCAATCCGAGAGATATGGAACCTCAAGGGACTTGAGACGAAGCCCATGGTTTCCCAGCGGCAAACTGTAAGCCGCGAATAGATCAGTGTATCAGCACCAGCTTCAGTTCACAACGACTTGAAAGCACTCTCAAGAGAGGTATTGAGGCTGGATAATAGACAAAAGATATGGAGGCCTTGTATGCCATGGATTATGTATTTGCTAACAGGGGGGTTCATCTTCCACTTCTACTCTCGACCCTCATTGTCTACTACCCTTCGCTCTCGTCTTCCTCTGATGTACTCCGGTGCACGTTGGAGAAGCCATCGACCCAATTAAGTCCAGCAGATGCTTCATATACTGTGAGCCTTTTGGTAGTATTATCGTCTCCTTGTTCTCAGGAAGAATACTGGAAGGGCAAAAGTAACAATGTCCATATCATAATTGGCTACAGTCCTGCCCACTCGATTGAAAAGGCCCGGACTGAGCCGTCCTTCGTTCCCGAAGTCAGATGTGAAGGTTCCTCCCCTCCAATTAGATAAGCCTTCTTTACACCCGTGCCCAGCCTGCCGCCTCCGACAATGTCCAGCAGATCGAATTCTTCTTCCCAGTCTAGGCCAGTGACAAGAAAGTGGCTGTGGAACCGAAGAGGGTCGCCTGGATATACCGTGTAATGACAGCCGAAACGCAAGCCAGGCGTCGAGAAAAAGCCTTTTGAATGCAGATATCTGAACAAAGGGTAGGACCGAGGAACTTCAGGTAGCGGCAAAGATTGATGCACGGATTGGTTTAGCGGTGGAGAGTGTGATGTTGTAGGAGTAAGGAAGTAGGCCTCAATTTTGGTCGCATCTCCTCCAGCTCGTTCAGGCGTAGGAGACTTGCGATGTTGGCTATTCGCTTGAGCGATTCGATCCAACCCTCTGTCCTTCAAAGCCTTTTCAGACCTGGCCTCGGCCTTTTGTTTCGCACTGATGGCCAGCTCGATACCCTTCTCGTCCATGACTTGCAAAAGTGCGAGTCTATCTTCCCGGCTCATGTTCAAGAAACCTGAGCGGTGAGCCTCGACATCATCAACGATGTATGCATGTCCCTGTTCTACCAGTACACGTGCCTCTTCAGGCATCAGCTCAAGAGGGATGCCGAGGAAGACATTCTGCTGTGAGAGATTGGGGATGGTGCCGATCAGGACACCGCAGATATTGTGCTCGCGGCGGGCATGGCTGACAGCATCTACGTCGAAGAGCAGGTACCGACCGGCAATGTAGGATATGGGAAACGGCTCGACTATCGGAACCATGGCGGGTCCTGTAAGAATCGAGGCGTTAGACGTTATACAGACGTGCTGTGGGAATGAGATGAGAGCAGAGAAAGCGAGTCATAGTGTGAATACAAAAGATTGAGTCATCAAGATCCCGAAGGAGTCAGTAGATTGACAGATTGATTTATAAAATAATCATGTTGGGAAATACATGCGAGTAAGCGCAGCCGTACATACCTGTCGTAGAGATGCAACCATGGTGAGGGCGTTGCAGCGTGGAAGGTTTGAAGAGCCTGCTGCAGAAAGTTCAGAAGTAGTTACACTTGTGCGTAAATGACTAATCCTCTTGGCGCTTGATATTCACCATCTCACGTGCCACGTCCACAGCACACTCTGTATGCAATGATGAACGTCGTCGTTCTTCTTAGCCTGCTGTTTGGCTTCCCCTTCCTCTTGTTTATAGTATTTTTGGCCTTGTCATCCTGTCTCGGCGACCGGTTCCGCGCGCGCGTCTCGGGAATAACTTTCAATCCACGACACACATCCTTTGGCCGCAGCTATGCAAGAGGACTCGGCTCGGGCGTTGGGCAAGCCGGATGGGAACAAATTGAGATGGAAGACATGCTCGGGGAGCACGAGGATGAGGACGAGTAGCCTATCAGAACTCTAGCTCTGCTTTGCTCGGCATTCCCCCGCCGTGCGTCTCTGTGGCGGCTGCTTCTTGGGCCTTTCTGTCTCCTTCGACAGGCGGGAGACTAAATTTCGAAATCACGAACTTCCTCCTTGACACAGTAAAGGAGAAGTCCTCGCCTAGTCCATGTGCTCCTCCACCACCACCTTTTTCATGAAACACGGGCAGCTTATGCACTACCAGCAGACCCTGTGGCTTCTCTTCCCCTTGCGTAGCAGCGCCGGAAACCGATAGTGGCTGAGTGGGATCGTATGGAAATGGCGAAAGCTCCAGGACACCATCTGATATTATCTCCATCCACCGAACCAGGCCAACAGACCGTGGGTAGAGAGACAAAGGGATTGTAATTAGAGCCGTCAAGCGAGAGGAATGTTGGCGGAGCAGAGCGCGCAGAGCATGTAAAAATTGGAGCACCGAGCTAGGATGTGAAGCCTCTGGAGGATATAGTGTTGGCGAGAGTATGGACGGGATGACGAGGCGATGGATGGTAGATGGTTGAGACGATGCTAGTTGGTGCTGTATGTTTCGGAGCACTGGTGTGAATAGCGAGGTCTGACTATTTCGAGGAATAGAAATATAGTTTATGGTAGTGCCAGCAGGAAGTGCGAGCCGCCTCGCGAGATCAAATGTATGACAGAAGACTGCTGGTTCCTCTGGGTTGTCAATTTCTGCCTGAGGTGAACCTCTGGCACTTGTCGGCAATCCCGGACCTCTCGCGTTCTCAAATTGCCCCAAACCCTCATATCTCCAAGCAATCTTCATCTTCTCACGCTTTTCTTTACGCTCATCGTCCTTGCTTACAGCGAGTCCCGGTAATTCTCTTCCCCATGCCTCGCCCATGCCCACCACATGCACCTGATGGCCTTGGACAATGCCCTCTGCGGCGTAGAACCTCAGCAGGGCGCCTGCATAATCAGTAGTCCCACTTTCTCCGATTAAGATTGAATTTCCGAGGGGTAGTCCTGCATGTCCAGCTAAAATGTTATCCAGCGAGGGAGTTCCAGTGGAAGTGGTAGGCCGGCCATCTATCGGCGAAGGACGGGTGCCTGGCCGTGTCTGCTCTGGTGAGGCGATGGGCAAAGCAAGGCATTTTTCATCTTCTCTTGATCGAGAAACAGCGACATTGCGTTTGCGGAAAGCCATTGTTGCCCCTCCGGAAGCTCGCGCGGGGAAATTTTGGTGGTGAAAATCTTATCGATAGTAATTTGGCGTTGAAGGTATTCACTCCAAACTAGAAATATTTAGTGCTACCCTAACAATTAACGCCAACACGAGAGCACATGACACTTTAAAAAGGGACGACCTTGTCCTAGTTACTTCAAGTATTCACTACTAATGCTACTATGAACTGAGTCTATATCATTTCCTGACAATATGTGCTCCGTGATTGCAAGTAAATAACGGCCGTCCAGGCATTGTACTCCGTTTTAGTACATGGTTACAGGGGATACTCGCTCTTGTCCTCGCTCGGTGACATGTGCAGAGATGATGCAAATGAGGAGACAAGATTCTACCTTGATGTCGCGCACCAGTAATACCAGAAGCTTATTCTACTTTAACTCTTTTCACCCTCGGCATTGTCTTGCCCTCCTCCTCCTCCACTTTCCTCTTCTCGCCCTTCAGAGCCTTTGGTGGCCAAAATCGATGCGGCGGCCTATCCTCGTTCGGCGTAATAGCTGAATCTAAGATTTCATTCTCTTCTAGCTCCTGGTCTGAAAGGGACGGTTTGTTGAGCTGCAATTCCTCCGTGTCCTGTCTGAAGAACACTCGCTGCACAAACTTCATCCGCGGTTTCTTCTTAGCAAGACCGTACCGGATGTTGCTGAAGGGGAGATAGCCACCAAAGAAGGTAAAATCAGACATAAACTTCTCATCGATTTGCAGCATGTCCCAACGTTCATCTTTTAACAGCTCCCGCAAATTCCCTGATTTGCCCCACCCGTTATATATGTAGTCTGGAATGGTTGCTGTCAATTTCTTGAGATTCTTGAACTGCAAAGCGTATCGTGCCCAGAACCTAGCCCATCCTCTAGCTTCTCGTCGCAGGAGCTCTAACTCTGCTTCAGTAGGGCGTTTGCTCGACCTGCCCCAGCCTGCGACTCCAGGTACATCGACCGGGTATTGTATCGTGAGCTCGTCTACAAGATGCGCAATCCCGGTGAGATTAAAGCGGGCTTGTGTTGGAGCCAGGATTTCCCGCTTATTGTCATCCTCTCCAACGAAGCATTTGTAGTCTCCAAAGTAAAGCGACCCATCCAACCCTGAGCTCGGACAGTTGTTGGTGCGATCTCCAATGGACAGTCGGATAGGAATGTTGAGAGTTTTCAACGTCTGGACCATAGTTCGGATTCGAGACAGTAAATCTGCCTTAGGTAGAAACGTTCGGTTTGCCTCTAGATTAGCAGGGAATACATCACACATCATCGAGTCCCACGCTAGAACCGGTTTCCAGCCACACTTCTCCGCCAACCAGCGCAGCGCCTCCTGTATTTCCTGACTAGAGACAGGATCCGGTGGGTTGACCTGCTGCTGTTGTTGTGGAGGATGGCCGAATCTTCGTTGGTTGACATTGACCAGGTGAAATGGGTGCAAAACTATGTCGCGAAGGCTATTATGGATCGGCCTTACGTTCACTGTTGGATATTTGCTAGTGATCGTGCGAAGGTTAAGAAGCAGATCTTCGAATGATGCACTGACTCCCTGCACCACATGTTGGCCTAACTCCATGTGATTGCGATCGCAGGTATCAAATGTTTTATCATCGAAGGCTTCTTCGTCGTCCCTGTGGTGGTGGCCCGGCGTGATGCGGTAAGGTATGGGCCCGATAACATCTCGATCACGGCGTTCCTCCATCCAAGAATACAGACCGATTTCGATTTGAGAGAGGTTTTGCCAGGTAGTGACATCGGTGGAGAAGAGAGATCGATATGGAGCATAGTCGTACACTCTCAGTTTTGACAAGGTTGGTGGGCAATGGCTAGAGATCCCGTCGATAAGGCAGCATACTCGTTGATGTACTTCCCATTCATTCCAGGTATGAAAACCAGAATAGCGCTCGCGAATAGCAAGGCTCTTGAGTTGCGTACAGATAGGGAATATCATCTTGGCAACGGAACCCCCATCCCTCCGACGTGAAATTCGGAATTTTGGTTTGAACCTGTAATCGTTGTATGAGTAACTGTACTCAATCCGGGAATGAGCAGTATAATCCGACCAATTCGCAACTTCCAAAAAATCTAGTCGTGCAAAAAGCTTTGGGGTGGCCTCTGCCAGCTCCTTCCAGGTCCAGAGCTGTTCAGGCGACCAAACGAAATCTTTTATCGAAGTTATGTCTAAGCTCACCAAAGATGGCAAATTTTTCTCGATCCAGATGAAGTCATCAATGCTACACCAATGGGACAGAGCAAGCTTCTGTACAAAGGCCCTATTGGAGTCGTTGATGCTTTGTTGGAAGCTAATCCAGCGCAGCCGACCCATCGACCTGTACTTCCAATCGCTCAAGCGTATATCACGGACGTCGCTCAGCTGAATAGGGTATTTATAGAGGAGCCTGTTCACAACTTCTGAGCGTGATAACCCCCGGCAGACGCGCTTGAGCGACCAGGCAGCATCCCGATCGAGATAATCCGTAATGCATTTGAAGACATCGACGGGGAGGGTCAAAAATGCAGATTGCTGCTTCTCCTCTTCGCTTGAGGCTGCTTCACTTGCGTTGTCTAGAGCATTGTCGCTGTCCATCGTCACTGGGCTGACGCCTCTGCTATCTGCACTCGAGCTTGATGGAGAGTAAGATGCCATATCGTGGAGCAGATTCTCGATGAAAAGGAGGTTGTTGCGGATCATGGAGAGCGAATTGGGTTCTCGAAGTGTACCGTTGGATTGAGGGTTGCTTCAGCGAAGGCGCCGAGCGAGTCGAGAGACCGACCTCGAGCCTGGCGTTGGGGTTGGTTGCCTTCGCTTTCGTAAGAAATCCAGGAGTATCTCACACTCTGTTACCCCTGATAGCGGAGATGGAGACAAGGGGAGGTGAAAGTGAAGCAATGCGGCTGGAACTTGGGTAATTCGCGGAGGGGAAGGTCGGAAGTCGGGCTGCGGTTCTTCCGGGGGTTGCACGTGATGAACACACACCCAGCCGTCTGCGAACTTCTTTCAACGCCAACAGCAACAGCAAATAAATATTGCCGACGCTGATTGGAGTTTCTCGCAACCACCCTTACAATGGCCGATGCACAGCTTTTCGAAGAGACGTTTAGCATTACCAGCGTCAACAACGAGAAATATGACCGCGTCTCGCGCATTTTCGGGACCTCCACCGACAGTACGACCACCATGTCTCTGGACATCAACCACGAGTTATTCCCAGTCGCGACGGGTGATAACATTACCCTTGTGATGGCCTCGACATTAAATCTTGACGGTTCAAAGGAAGAGAAGGGCTGGCGGGAGGCCTCAAAGAGCGAGCAGACACTGGCGGACATGTTCGAATATGTCTGCCACGGAAAGGTCTACCGCTTTGATGAAGGCAACGGCGAGACAATGTACGTTTCCACCTAAGTTAATGCCTCTGTGAGGAACCGTTTGTCCTAATTTACTTCTTGCAGCAAAGTATATACTTCGTTTGGCGGGCTCCTGCTCTACCTCGAAGGACCATTCAAGAAGCTCACGTCGCTGCGCATTGACTACGTCTATTTGTTGGCTAAAAAGTGAGGTAATAGGATGTTAGAAGCTGTATGCATGGGCGGCGTTGGGCGAGCGGTCTACTTCATCTACATCTAAGGCTTGCATGGCACGGTGTCCGGATACCCAAAAGTGGAGGTTTATAGAGTAGGAAATTCAAGTCTTCGGTGCAGCCTCGATACAATCTCGATATAGTCCTGCTCGTTCTCGCTCGTCAAGACGCCATGTCGAATTAAGAAATCCAGCATCACCAGAGCGCAATTTGGCTTAAATTCGCCCCTCGCCATTGCATCTTGCACTTCTCCCACGGTCCACAGATAGAACTCTTCGACTTCGTCGTCTCCCGGTTTCGGTATCACATTCTCGGGCAGTTCCAGGTCATAGACGTACTGACACTCGGGCTGCAGCAGTCTCGTCTCACCTCCTGCCTTTTCGTTGCGGATGTAGAAGTAAGTGACGGTGCCACATGCCTTTGCTTTGCTTCTCACAAGCTCTTCCTCCAGCGACGCCTCCTCACCACATTCTCTTACCAAACTCTCAAACGGCCCTTCGCCCGACGCAATGCCACCTGCCACAGCATTGTCTAGCAGCCCGCTATATGTTTGCTTTGTCTTCGCGCGTCTCGGAGTCCATATCTTCAGCTCACCATCCTTTTTTACAAAGGCTGTGAGGTGCACACCATAGGTAACAACACCAAGCAGTGGGCTTGCGCACCTCTCAACGTTGAAGAGGAGCTCTCTGTTCTTGCCGTACACAGGATAGAGCTCATCTCGCCACTTTTCGAGAACTTTGAAATGGCCGATCCCTTTCATGGCCCAAAGTGTGCGCATCACCAGTTCTGATCGCTCCTCGGCAGTGCTACCGCCCGTAAGGGTCAGTATCCGGTCATCGTCGTCGAGTTCCCAATTAGGGAGGTTCCGGAAGATCTCGGCGACAGAGGGGAGGATATAACCAAGCGCATAGTCGTGTCCTCGGACCCTGAGCTCGAAGTAGGTGGAAATGCTGGCGGCGTACAGGTCCGGATCGGTCTGGTAATATGGGAAACTAAGGAGTGTAAGTAGACTCGAGTAGCAATTAGCTGGGGTATGTACCTATCGCATTCGTTTATCAGGTCGAGGTTCGAACAAGACATTATGGTTAGAGAGTCGAGAGATTGTGGGAGTTAGCTGGGTAAGATTTCGGTGAGAGGTTGTCATGGCCGACTTATCGATAAAGACTAAGCGGGGAATAGCGGGGTAGGGGGGGGAACATCCCTCTGGCTTGACCTCGCATTTACTGATTTATCCCACGTGTATAGCAATGGCAGATATGCGAGTTGCCTTACTAGTGCCTCCACTTTATGTTAAGAGGGTGAAATCGGCTCTAGAGGAGCGCAAATATTTTGATCGAAAAGCAGGTATCACAAGCTACAAGGATGTAGCAACGGCTAAGGAAGCACAAAGGACAGCAGAAAGAGCTCGAATGATAATTTCTACAAACATCCTGCAGTCACAACTGGGTCCTAGGGATATAGACCAAGAACCAAATACAGAGCAGGAGGTGCCTGACCTTCTCATGGAACTTGGGCTTCAGGAACTGCTAGGCGAGATTCACGGCTTGTCGCTTCCTTCTCTCAATACGAATACGTCCACCTATGTCCCGCCTAGCCCCTTCCTCAAAGCTCTAAGGGAAGGCCTAAAATATCTGCCCAAGTCACTGCTCGATTCTCTAGAACTTACAACGCCAATGCTTCTTTCATCATTTCCAGGGGCATACTCAGTCTACAACCCCATGCTTCTTCTTCCTTCGCATGCTTTGAGCTCTCCGCCATGGACCAAGCTTCTCTCTTCCATTGGGTGGGATTCACCATCCCTCAGCTCCATTTGGAAAGCCATCGCTGGAGCAGTCGGGGCAACTCATGTTGCCTTAAATGCAGGAATTCCTCCTCGGTCCAAAACCACTGAAGGAACAACATCGGATGGCGACACAAAGGAAAACATTCTCCGCAGTCCTATCAATCTCACTCCATTATATGGTTATTTTGGCCCTCAACCATCACCAACTCGTCTCAGCCACCCTACCCAGGCGGACTTCGACGCAGCATTATGGGTATCTACATGCCAAAACGGCATCCATCAAGTCTGGGCGCCATTGTATACAATGTTCTCACGCGGAAATATCCGCGAGAAGACTCGACTCCTTAACCTGCCTTCCGTCCGCACATCTGTATCCGATGGAAGAGGAAAGGGGAAATGGACACCCCCTATCGGCTGCCGTGACCACGAATTTATACAAGGCTGTACGGCAGTGGACTTGTATGCTGGTATCGGTTACTTTTCCTTTTCCTACAAGAAAGCCGGATGCACCAAAGTGCTCTGCTGGGAGCTAAATCCCTGGAGTGTTGAGGGTCTACGCCGAGGCGCAGAGCTCAACGGTTGGTCTACCCAGGTCTTCACGAAGGTTCCAAAAGATTGGAGCGAGTGGCATAGCTCAGTCCAAGATGTCGACTTTCTGGTCTTTCAACAGTCAAATGAATCTGCAATTTGCCCAATTTCCTGCCTTGGGGGGAGCTTCAATACTGAACCCTTGATCCCTCGCATTCGACATGTGAACTGCGGGCTTCTTCCATCATCGAATAAGAGCTGGTGGGCTGCCATTCGCGCCGTGGATTCGACGGCCGGGGGCTGGATACATGTGCATGAGAACGTTGCAGCCAAGGACGTCGACACTAGGAAAGACGAGGTTGTGAGTGAGCTGCAGGATTTGCTGAATGTATGGGAACAAGAAAAGGGTTCTTGTGGCTCACTTCTGAAGCGAGTGAGTTGTGACCATGTTGAGAGAGTGAAGACATTTGCACCTGGTGTGTTGCACATTGTTTTTGATATCTGGGTTAACGGGACTGCAACTGCAGAATGTGCTTTATGAGGTGCTAAGCCGTAGAAAACGGACATGGATCAAAACAATAATACATACTGTACAAACTCTGACCTTGGCGCATCAAATGTAAAACAAACATCATATACCCCGTTCTGGCGGACGGCTCACCTTTGGTATAGTAATAACAAGCGCACAAGACTGAAGCCGCAGCCTCAGTTTACCCTAAACTTTTCCGGGATATTTGACTCCACAATGCCGGCTCTTTCCCTCTTCTCCCACTCCTCTTGTTTCCTCTCCATCTCCTCATGCTTGGCAAAATGCTCAATGTCTTCAGGATGAGTCAGATCCTCCTCCTTGACATCGTCCCCGCTATGATACTTCTCCCAATGATGGATCTCATATTCATACTCATCATCTCCATGGTGTCCAGGCCCCATCCCAAAATCAGGCAACTTGACCCCATTCTGTGTCTGTGTGGTGAATTCGTGGAAGTCAATGGTGCCGGACTTATCGATATCGAAGAGGGATAGAACTTCGTTTACGACGCGCTGCTTCTCGGATTCAGCAATGGAGGCGGTTGAGTCGTCTTCGAGGCCGTAGGTGCGGCGGATGTCAGCAGGCGACCAGATGCCGGTGGAATCGTAATCGTGGAGGGTGAAGAAGACGCCGGGGTCGAAGGACGAGATGTGATGCTCCTCTAGACGCGCAATCAGATGCAGTTCATACAAATCATGCGCATTTCAATAGCCCTTTAATGTCTTACCAGCCATATGCCTCGTCATCCAATCAGCATTATCGGCCACGAAGATTTGTTCATGTCCACCATGGCCAAACACGCCCGACACGCACAAGACTAGAAGGATAGAACACCACGGTAGCCAGCCCATCTTCAGTAAGTGTTGATGGGGTAAAACAGCGAGCGTGCTATCGGACATTGCTTTCGGCCCGGATCAAGGTTATTGCGGTTCCGTCCAAAAGGGGTCCGCGCCACGGCTCCCAGGATCCTGGAGCACATGGTTGTAGTTAGTCCAAGACTGATTGAACTTGCAACGGTATCTACCCTGTACGTAACAGCAGGTAATTCACGAGCTACGCAAGCGCGATACAGACAACCAATCTAGAAATAATAGGGTATCTAGTGATTGTTGGCTGCAGGCTATTCAACGCCAGGCACACATCAGATGCACTGGTACCTATTTACTCTAATCCAAGCGCTCTGGAACATAAAGGCGCCTATTTAGCCTCTGCCCAGTTGACATAATTCAAAGAGAATCGGGTTGCCTTCCACTGCCAACCATGCAATACCTTCGAAAGAGTTAGCAGGCTACATTATAATGAGCAAGCATAACTGACCACCATATACGATCAGCTTCGTAACAACTTCAACATCGTACCTCGCACGAGGTTTTTCTAACTTCATAAATATCTCCCGTTTCTCATTTTCTTCCTCGACGGGAGACTGTTCAACGCCAGAGAAGTCACCAGCGAAGCCGGCGTCACCCTCTGGTGGAGGAGTTATGGAGGTTGCCTTCGGTGCTCCTGTACCTATCATGTGCTCGTAGGAATGCACCCGCGAGGATATCGGAGTGGGCAATAGACCCACGCCTAGAAGTATATTGGCTTTCGACTTTGGAGGCAGTTTGGGGTCGTTCTGGCTTCCCTCCTTGGAGGGGGACCAGGCGCTCTCTTCCAAAATTATGCTATCTTGGGAGTTTATACTTTCCCTTCGCCGTCTATTACGATACGCAAGGGTCTCGTACGCATCAGCCGCAGACTGGGGTCCCACAGAGACTGATCTCTTGCGGGGATGCGCAAGATTTTTCAGCATCTGCGGAAGTTCTGATGCAGGTGGGATGACATTATCATCTCCGCGCAAGGTCGGAATACTCGTGTATTTCCTAAGAGGCGTGAGCACATGCCCAGTTGCCTGGGCAAAGAAACAACTTACGAAGCACTCAAGAAGAAGACACGAGGCATGTTAAGCCGGACGTGCTCAAGCACACGAAATATAGGGGGAAGAATCTTGAACAGTGTAGGCTTCATAGTTGCTCTCCACACGAATATAATGACGACACCAAGGAGAATACGGGCAGCCGCTTTAAGAATACCCATGCTCTTCAAGTCGAACGGGACTGTTGAAGGTATTGGGTAGTCAATTGCGAACCCAGACCGATGATAATGCCATGCTCCGATTTGACAGCCAATGACAACGCCAGCGAAAGCAATGCTATCATCGAAGCAGGGACAATCATCAGCTGGCTCGGGGTGGATGCGGACGAGGAGCAGGATGATTAGGGTCAGAATCAGGGGATTCACGTAAGTACCGCTGGCAACCCAGACGTCCAGCATATCGCCATACATCAGCTGCACGACGGCAAGGGCGGCGCCAAGGAGACTCCCCACAATGACATCAAAGAAACCGTGCATGCCACAATACAGCCTCCCGAACACAATCGAGGCGGCGTAGAAGTAAAACAGCATCTGCAAGCCAAGGGAGACGTTCGGATGATGAAGGTTGGGGGCGCTCCGGAGCGTCTGGATTGCATAGACCGCAACCGAGACGGCATTAGTAGAGTGGGTAGAGGGGAAGCCGTACTCGAGGGCAGCGGATCCAGACATAGTGATTCTATACAGAGGCGGGGAGAGGGGTCGGGGCAGGCATAGCATATCCTTGACGAAGCCACTCCAGAAGACGCCGCCGGCCAGCATATGAACCATCCTGGGGGGAGTCAATTGGTGGTTGCATTCGCCAGGTGGGAGGTGGAGACCTACGCGCGACCAACATTGGTGTATCCGCACCAGAACAGGATGGGCAGCATGACCATGAAGAAGGTGTGGGTGCCCAGGTTAGCGGTGAAGGCAAAGTACGAGTCGAGCGAGGGAGTGCGCAATTGCTGCAATAGTGCGAGATAGGGTGTCTCCCAGCGCACGATGGGGATCAATTGCTTCCGCAGCGAGTTCCGCCATGGGGGAAGTCGTTGGGCGTCTGGTCAGCGCAAGACGCGCATCAGCGTCAGTCCTCAGTCCTCATTCCCGCGGCCAAGACACGCACAGTGGTCATGATGCTTCATGCCAGCATCGAGGCGGGGCTCCGTCGCATCATGCTGCGCACACATCGGGAGGGTCGAGGAGCGCAGCCAATATCATGGCCAGGCTGCTGGTGCTGGCGGGTCGCTGGGCGGGTCGGGGAATGGGGCGCGATATGCTGGGTCTAGGTCTGCCTTGGTGGTGTCGGTATCAGATGGCCAAGCCCGAGCCGAGGAGCGGTTGCCAGGGAAGCCGCCAAACAATCAACATCGGGCGGCTCTGCGCTCACCTTCACACACTCTCACGCTCGCTCTCACTTCTCCGTCCTCGATCCCAGCTCGTCCTCGCCATCGACTTCGCTGTGCATCCGATATTGATACACTCTCCGCTCTCCGCTCTCCGCTCTCCATATCCCGCCATTCTTGCCACCGCTTCGCGTCACGACAACAGCAATGTCGGTGCCGTCGCCCGCCACGCAGAACTACGACTACCTCCGCCGAAAGCAGTCGACCAAGGTGTCCTCCTCCTCAGCTGTACCCGCCCGCAAGCCCGTTCGCACGCCTAGCGAGAGGAACAGCAATGGCACCGTCAGCTCGTACGCAACTACAGCGACGCGGGAAACCAACATCACAGAGCCGCCGTCGTACTCAAAGAAGCTCGTCGTTGTCGGCGATGGCGGCTGCGGCAAGACGTGTCTGTTGATCAGCTACAGCTCGGGCAACTTCCCAGAGGTACACCCCCCCACAGCACCCACGGTACTCGGCTAACCAACTACAGAAATACGTCCCAACTGTCTTCGAAAACTACATCACCCACACGCCGCATCCTCCCACGGGCAAGATGGTTGAGCTGGCTCTTTGGGACACGGCCGGGCAGGAGGAGTATGACCGTCTGCGGCCGCTCTCCTACCCTGAGACCGACATTCTCTTCGTGTGCTTCGCCATTGACTGCCCCAACTCGCTGGAGAACGTCATGGACAAGTGGTACCCCGAGGTGCTCCACTTCTGCCCAACGACGCCTCTCATGCTGCTCGGCCTAAAATCTGACCTCCGCAACAAGAAGAACTGCATCGAGCTCCTCAAGACTCAGGGCCTCACCCCGGTCACGCCCGAGCAAGGCCGCGCTGTGGCCAAGAAGATGGGCGCCGTGTACATGGAGTGCAGTAGCAAAGAGCAGGACGGCGTCGAGGAAATTTTCGACATGGCCGTGACAATGGCCGTCGGTGACGAGCACCAGGAGCCTCAGGAGACAGGCGTCCCACGTGCCTTCGCAGGCGGTAAGAAGCCCAAGAAGCGGAGCTGCAAAGTCCTCTAAGCATCTCTTTCGTTTCTGTAGAGTCATTAACAAGATTAACGCTGGACGACACGATCGACATGCTTAATGACCATATTACGGACGCTCTTGCCTTTCTTCGGGACACTTTTCGGAAATGACCCTTTGGTGTGGCTTAAATGGGGGATCATACATACATTGACGGAGTTTTGGGCTCTTTTGTTGAGTCGATCAATCACACACATTGGAAGTCTGGCAAGCTGGTTGCCACATCACATCTGATTTTCCTTTTCTCCTGTATTCTGTATTGTGGTATTTGGGCCGGAGCATCCCCATCCCTACCCCTAATGCAATAAAATTTGACCCAAAGTTCCTTTTTCATGTCATTGTTTACGCTAGAGTCTGTTGTGCAGTTCCGCAAATCCAGAAGGCGTGCATCTTACTGTGTACGTTTAATCGTCCTCAGCCTAGTTTTGCCCAGAGCACACGCTCGACTGTGCCTAAATGATTTCTTCTGGATGTCATGCTCGCCATTAGATAAAGTACGTTCCCAAGTACCCGTGAATGGACAGCAAATTTGTCGTCAGTTAGGTCGTTGAGCATGCTGTCACGAAGGCCGGCTGCAGCATTCGAGGAGTAACCTTGTCCATTATTAGAACGCCCAAATGGTTAAAAGCATGCAACTAAGGAAGGAACTTACCCGATTTCGAAGAATCAACTAATGAAATGGCGAGCACCGAACCAAGAGCAACAACACTATCCACGCGATTGTGGTTCGAAATCTTCTCAACAAAATCTTGAGACCACATACTCCATGCTAGAACCTTCTTTCGTTGCATAACTTTCCCTACGAATTGGACTAGCTCGCCCTGCTCCTTCTCTTTCTTGCCTGCCCACGATTCACGATAATTGTTCCATGTGTAGCCGCGCGATATTACTCGCATCTCATCGAGGGAGGTGTTAGCAACGTGGCAACCAATCGGATGTGCCGTGTAACTATGGCCATGCAAGAGCGCATCGGATTTCTCATCACCCCAAAACGCTTCAAAGATGGAGTTGCTTGCTAGGGTCGTACATAACGGAAGCAGGCCGCCAGTGAGCAGCTTCGCATGCACGGAGATGTCAGGATCGACTTGAAGGAATGAGGCAGCACTGAACCGCCCGAGGCGGTAGAGGCCGGTGAAAACCTCATCGAACACGACTGGTAGGCCGGTCCAACTCTGCTCATCCTCGACTGGGCTGGGCGTCGAGCCAAATTGATACCTGCGAGCCACTCTGACAAGGCTTTGTTGGAATAGCGGATCGCTGGTGGATATGTTAGCTTTAATTTCTGGTTGATAGTTGAGGGGAGATGCGTACACAAATATCATCCCTCCAGCCCCAAGCAACACAGGCTCCATGACAAGAGCGCCAAATTTTTTACCCTGCGTTCGCACGAGAGCGTCCAGGACACGTTCGATGTAATCCTCATAACGGGCTGAATGGCCCCGGGCTTCGTAATCGAAGATCTCATTCAGGTCTTGGAAGTATTGTGCCGGCCCGAATTCTTCTTCCATACCAGCAGGAGGTTCCACGACCCATCTCCCTTTCCTCATCTTGACTTCCGGATACTCAAACCAGTATCCGCGACCCCGGTACCAATCAACTTTCTTGTTGTACACAGAGGGCTCCGATGCCTCCATTGCACCTAATGTATCGCCGTGATAGCTGCCTTTGAGACCCAGGACCCCGACCTGCTCTGTCGAGCCGTCCCAACCGTAACGCTTGCAAGCAGCTCTAAGGGCCATCTTGATACCGACCTCAATTCCTGTGCTGCCGTTGTCTGTGAAGAAAACCTTGGTCAGGCGAGGGTTTTCCATCCTCTCTAACAGACGCTTGGCGAGGGATATGGCTGGTTTGTGGGTAGCTCCGGCGAACATAATATGTCCATATCGTCCAGCCGCGTAGGCAGCAGCCATAGACAGTCGTGGGTTTCCATGCCCAAGACCTTGAGTCCACCAGGAAGCAGATCCATCGAACGTTGGATAAAGCATCGGAGACGCAGCTTTTTCTTTGACATTTTCCATAGACTTCTGTGTGTGTTTCGTCTGAAACCAATCGCCGTAGGCAGAATCGAAGACCAAAACCTCATCCGCTTTCTGGATGCTTTTATGCTGTGTGAAGGGATGCCATATCGCTTTCTTCGTCCAGCTTGCGAGCTCCTTCATATCTTTTAAGCGCTCTATGTGGCAATCTAGAATTTGCTTACCCAACTTGTACATAGTTCCATTCCTGCTTTCCGTTTCATAGTAGGACATCATCTTCCCAACTTCTTCCTGTCTGGAACATCCATCAACATCTGGAATTAACGGTAATTCAAAGAGAGGGATTCCCATGTCCTTGAAATGCTTTTCCAGATATTCGGAATTACCCAGTTTTCCACTATCGAAGCAAGCGATAGCGTCAACATCATATCCACGAATCAGGAGCGACTCGTAGGCTGATATGGTTGAGGCAATGCCCCCAAGCCGATTGTCACCCACTAAAATAACAGGGAGACGGAGCGGTCGAAAGAGGTCAGCTTGCGGGGTACCAGATGGCCCGGGACTTAGAACTCCTCCAGCGGTCTCTACTATCGTAACGCCCATAGAGCCCCTTCCCATGGATAGGGAGCGTGCGTCTTCTCGTAGTTTGCTGGAGAGACGCGTGACGAGACTATCATCAGTGGGCTTTCGATGTGTCAACAGTACGAGCTTCGAGTAATAGAAGGGCACTGACTATTTCCGCTGCGCCACGAGCGGCGAGATGGGGGCTCACGGGATCAGGGAATTTGACTAATGTAGAGGTGCTATGTCCTGCGTATCTAGCAACGTATCTAGTTCAAGTTAGTGTAATACGTTTAAAGATGAATCCACGAGTAAGAGACCTATCGTCAGCGTCTTCATTAGGCCCTGTCTGGACGGGTTTGATGTAGTGGACGCTCCATCTTGTCCTCCCAGATCTCCCAGTAAAATGGCGTCCAATGAGCGTTGAGACGACCGTTTTCCCAACACCTGTATTCGCCCCGTACACCTGGACAGCAACAAGGTTTTGCCAAAGTCCAGCTGCGACTCTCGACATGAGAAACTAAGTTTAATATCCAGAGATAGGGCTCAATGGTGGTAGAAGAGTTGTGCCGCTGTTTGAATTAACTTTTCGCGCTAGCAACGCTAACCGAACCCGTCCACCATGTGTTAAGGACCTTCTTCCTTCTACATAAAACTTCCCACACACTCAATTGAAGAGATGAGGGACGGAATCGACCAGCTACCTATCGAGAGAGCTTTACACAAACTCCTAGACCGCCGACGCGCCAATTCCACGCTCCGTACGTTGACCATCAGCACTCAACAATGCGATTTTTCATCCAATGATTTCCTTTCTCTCTCCAAATCCGAGTTATTAAGGACAGCCTTCCTCGATGAGCTTTCTAATTGTCGACTTCTTGGCAGTGGTGGCTCTCGGCTTCTCGATGGCAATTCCCAATATGCCGAGGATCTAGAGCACGACATTGCACTGTTTCACCGAGCTCCGTCTGGCTTGCTTTTCAACTCTGGATTCGATGCCAATGCAGGCTTTTACGCTTGCGTTCCGCAACCTGGGGATATTATTGTCTATGATGAGCTTATCCATGCCAGCGTACATGACGGCATGAGGTTGAGCCGCGCAACGAAACGAGTGCCCTTTTCGCACAATTCGGTCGACGATCTTAGGAGGGTACTTGAGGAGTGTTTGAGAAAATCCCAAAGCCTGAGAGATGGAAGATCTCACGTAATGATTGCCGTAGAGGCTGTGTACAGTATGGATGGTGACTTGGCGCCACTGAAAGCCATCGTCGAGACTGTGGAAGATGTCGTCCCGCGGGATTGCGGCTATGTCATTGTTGACGAGGCACACTCTACTGGGGTAATTGGCCCTGATGGGAGAGGTTTGGTATGTGAACTGAACCTGGAGGATCGAATCTTCGCCAGGCTACATACGTTTGGTAAAGCACTAGCGTGCAACGGAGGTGAGGTTGCACTCCTTCCCTGGACTTACCCTTATTTACATTCAATTAGCAATCATACTTTGTTCTCCATTGCTTCGTCACTACTTGGTCAATTATGCGCGCCCACTAATCTACACAACCTTCATGTCCTATCCCACTTTGGCCGCGATCCGTGCCTCATACAGTCTCCTACAAGACGGGCATACAAATGCGGTATGTGTCTCCTTCCCGGCTCGATTCTTAGGATAAAAGCTGACCCCTAACTCAGCTAGCTGCCTGTCTGCAATTTCTAGTCAAGACCCTCTTCAAGGAACTACGCTCGGTGAATTCACCTAGCTTCCTGGCCTTACTCCAAGTGCCGTCCGACTGTCCCAGATCTCCTATATTCTCAATTCAGACTGCTCAATCAAAGAGCCTAGCACGGTTCTTGCAAGACAAAGGTATTGTGGTTCGTGCTGTTGTACCGCCTACGGTCCCGGAGGGCACGTCGAGGGTCAGGGTTTGCCTACATGCTGGCAACACGAAAGAAGAAATTGAGGACCTAGTATCGAAAATGAAGATGTGGACATTGCTTCAGGCGTTGAGTGAGACAAGGCCGGGGATTGAGGAGCAGCATGCAGCCGCAAAAGCGCGGCTTTGACGTGAGAAAGAATGTAATATTCAAATATCGAAGCAATGCGTCTATTTTAACATCTACATAGTCTATGCTTTTAATGGGTGGTACCTCAGCGCAAGAAGTGCCCCGTCAAACTTCCACAGATGCAGATTTTGAGGTAGGCTCAGGCGTCTGCATGGCTGGTAAATTAGCGGCTTCCTTGGAATGGAGCTTCTGCTGCCCCTGAATTGTCTCATGGCTCTCCATCGGCCTCATACCCCATCGTTCAAACATATCCTTATCCTCTTCCCATCCGTTACAGGCCGTTGTCAACATCTTTTCCCCGGTGAAAACCGCATTTGCGCCCGCCATGAAGCACATCATCTGTTTCTCCTCCGGCATTGTATTTCTTCCTGCTGCAAGACGGATGATTGTAGCAGGAAGCACGAGGCGAGCTGTCGCGATGGTGCGAAGGATGGAATGAAAGGATACTGTTTTGCTTTCCCCAAGAGGCGTACCTTTAATGGGTACCAGTGCATTCACTGGGAATGACTCCGGGTGTGAAGGCATTGTAGCGACAGTGTGTATCAGGCCAACATGATCCTTGGCCTTTTCTCCCAGTCCTAGGATACCACCCGTGCAAACATTGATGCCAGCTTCCCGGACGTTTTTGATGGTGGCTAATCGTTCGTCATACGTCCGAGTAGTTATGACGCTAGGGTAGTGCTCCCTTGACGTATCGACATTATGGTTATACGCGGTCAGACCCGCATCTTTCAGCTCTTTTGCCTGTTCCGCATCGATCATTCCTAGCGTCACGCACGACTCCATTCCCAGCGCTCTGACGCCCTTGACCATTTCCTTTATGTTTCGTAGGTTAGTCTTTCGACCCCGCATATCCCTCCATGCAGCACCCATGCAAAAACGGGAGCTACCGTTCTCTTTCGCAATGCGGGCGGCGTCGAGGACAGACTGGACGTCGACCATTTTGGTCGCTTTCAGGCCAGTATTGTGGCGCGAAGACTGGGCACAGTAACTGCAGTCTTCACTGCAGCCGCCAGTTTTGATGTTTATAAGGGTGCACATTTGGATGGCAGCGGGGTTGTGGAAGCGACGGTGGACGGTGGCCTGAGATGGTCAACTTCATATTCAGGAAGAGGTTCACGATTGACTGACGGCTGCATACGAGAGCTCGATCAAGGGAGTGTTATAGACGTCTGAAATCTCCTCACGAGTCCAATTGGTCCTTGGAGCGGTTGCTTGCACTGCATCCTGGAAAGCGGAAGCGCTCAATGGCCGAGATACTTCCAGAGGTGCATCGTGCACGGTGCTGAACCGAAGACGTGATTGACGATGTGTGCGGGTTTTAGTAGGAAGGCTGACGCGAATTGAACGCCGCAAAAGGGTCCGTTGCACCATATTTGCGGTGGTGAAAGTTGGTGCGAAGTGAATGGCACAGCACGTGAAGCCGGCTGGAGGGGTGTCGAGCTTGAGGTTGGGTCCGAAGAAGGCAAGTGGGGCATTCAACAGATCTGATCCGTCAAATCCTCGTCTCACAATTACCGAGGAGGGGATTGTTTTCACCCGTGACTGCGCGTCTTAATCGCACCTGGGCACCACCACAACCTGGAATGCCTCCATGCGACACGGCCATCAATGTGTCGTTTTGAGCTCCTGAGCGTATTTCTGGATTTTGTTCACAAACACGGCCGTCGCTCCCGGCGTGGACACGACGAGGAAACTCCGCGACCATGCTTCATGAAATCCTCCTCTCGCTCTCTGGCCACCCCTCCGCGCTGTTCGATACCCGCCACAGTACCTCACACGTGACGTCTGCACTCCTTTCCCCTTCCGAGGCTGAGCTCCTCTCTTCGCTGGCCCATCTGTCCCACCTGCATCGCCGGACCCGCGACCATGTTGTGCATGTTGCTGCCAGCCATCCTTCAACCATCTGCCGCGCGGTTGCGACAGCCATCGCGTCACATCACCTCGACAAGTTCCAGCAGAAGGTTTTAGACGTAGAGAGCCGCGTACTGAAAAAAGATGCCTCTACTGTGGGCGCCTATGGCATTGTCCCCTTGGCCGGGCTAGTCAGCGAGTTCTCGGAATGGACCAAGCTTATGGAGTGGCTGTGGTACATCAGCGATTTCATGATGACCTCCGACGTCTCCAAGAATACCAATCGCGAGGAGCAGGCAGACCACAATGTTGCTGCAGGCGCCGAACTTATCGACAAGCTTAGGGTGGAAGCGCAGACCGGTTATCCCGATATCGAGGCTGCCTCCGTCTATCTTGGTAGGGTTGCGGAGACGTCGTGGCTGCGCCAGCTGTCAACATGGCTGTTGTATGGCCGTTTGCCCTCCTTTGGGGCGTCCGATTTCTTCATCAGAACAGAAGAAGAAGATGGCGAGTCATCGTTTGTTCTCGACCACAAGATCCTGCCTAAGTTCGTTACCCGTCAGACCGCTTCTTCCATGCTGTTCATTGGAAAGTCCCTCAATCAAGTACGTTCCCTAGGATCCTCAAAAGCGCTGAAGGTCCCAATATCTGGTGCCTCCGGTCTGGAACTTCTTCCAGTTCATGTTGGCCACCTCTCCGAGGTCACCGCACCCATATCCTCGGCTAAACTCTCCGGTGCAGTCGCCAATATCAGACTCTCGCTCTCACGGAACCTGCTGCAGCACCTTTTACCCCGAGAGAAAATTGTAGAAATTCTTGGTGTACTTCACCAATTTTTTCTGCTTGGCCGAGGGGAGTTTCCTGTCGCCTTAATTGCAGAAGCGGACGAGAAGATTCAGTCTCGACACCGAAGCCCGGCTCATGTCCAGAAAACGCAGGGATTTCAAGGAATTTTATTGAAAGAGGCTGAGATCAACAACGCCTTGTCTCGTTCATGGTCAGTGTTGTCGTCGCTGACTGGTGAAGAGGACCGCACGGACGATGCATTGGATCTTGCTATAGATATTCTCCACCTCACCCTTCAAACCCCCTCAAGCCAACGGCCCGGAACGCCGGGGCGTGCTAGGGAATCTACTACAGCCCTTCCAGTTCTCTCTAACGTAGCTTTCAACGATTTGCTACTCTCAGCGCCGATATCGCTCACCATGGACATCCGATCTCCACTTGATCTCTTCCTTACGAAATCTGATCTTGAAGCTTACTCAGTAATCAACTCCTACCTCCTTGCTATCCGGCGTGCTCATTTACATTTGGCACAACTATGGAGACATAGCTCCATCCGAAGAGAGCATCCACCTCCTCCTAATTACCAGTTTAGCAACAGTAAGGAAGGAAGAGCTATTTTGGATAGGCGGCGCCAACGGAATAATTCGCGCAGCCGAGAAATGCGGAAGGTCTGGGCGACTTGCGCCGCTGCTATCTTTTTTCTTTCAGAGAGCGAGGCCTACTTCCAAGGCGAAGTTGTTCAAGAGTCTTACAAGCACTTCCTACATTGGTTCATTGATCCAACTTCACCACAAAGCACCACAGGGATCTTTCAAGACGATTCCAATCTCTCTAGTTCTGACGTGCCTGGATCTTTCCGGAAGTCTTCCAGCTACCGAGAACGTCACCACGACCCTGAAACACTCGCGTCAGCGCACCGCCAATTCCTCGGATCCCTTTCATTTTCTCTTTTACTTACCGACGTGACTTTTACAAGAATCATCCGAGACTTTTTCACGCATGTTGACGAGCTCGTAGCCTTCATTACCCGACTGCATTCGGTTCGCCAAAATCTTGACCTCGAAGAGGATGATGGGGTCGAAGACTTTTTAAAGAACTACAAACAGGAAGAGAAAGACGTTGGCATCGAACTAGATCGTTCGAGAAGGAGGCTGGATGGTGACATGAAGTCACTGATCTCGAGGCTTCGGGACATTGATGCTGAGAGACTGGGCTCAACTCCTAATTTAGGCTCGTTGGGCTCGAGAGAAGAGGGAGGCTATGAGCCGTTGCGACTTGGTGGTGTGGACCGCTTGTTAATGAAACTCGATTGGGGAATTACCGAAGACGAAGAAAAAAGCAATGACTGAGTTACCATAAATTTTTGGAGCTGGTTCATTATAGAATGAGACTTCCTGGTTCACACAGGAAAAGTTTGGAAAGAAATTTGGTGGATAATTTCCTTCTGTGTAGGCAGAGCACAACTCGTGCATTCTTGGGTTGGTTGCTAACCTACGCTGTAGATTAATCCTACCCGATCATCATGCACAAGACGGAGCTCTTAAGAAATGTGCTACTCACAGTGACTTTGGACAAAGGATAGCCTCTTCTAAGGTGTGAAAAATGATCTTGCGTCGTTTGCCTTCTCCTACAACCGGATTCGAATCACTCGCAGAACTGTAGTGTATGATGGGCGATATTCTAGAGTACAACTATACTATTGTTGCATACTCATACAAAGGACAAGAGGGAGCTATAGAGGGGTTGTTCAGCATGTGTAGATGCTATAATTTGAAACTCCTTGGCACCTAAACGCGTGTCTAAGACTATGATATTTCAACTGGACGGCAGTTCCCACCTAACCCAGGTTTAGGATGTACCAGGACGTGCAACTAGGATTGTGGCTGAACCAAAGGGAGTGTGGAGGCGCGCAATGACGAGATGGATGAAGTATCAAAGCCAAGTTTTCTCCGTCTTTATCTATGCGTATTTCTCATCATGTCTATTGCAATCCACATCCCGAGGCCCCTAGGCAGCCATTTACAGCGATCTTCCCGGTTTCACAGGTGAGCGCGCGATGAGCCGGTCAGGCACCACTAATATCTCGCCGAACGCGCAGGTGAGCGTGTCGGAAAAGCGCGAATAGAAATGGAAGTCAATGCAGCCAGTTAGAATGCCCAAGAGCTCCACTCGCGCGAAGTTGTCAGAATTTCCGAAGTCTCAGGTGAACGGCATTACAACCTCAGGCAGTACTTGCGATATTGCCCGCTCGCCGGCACGGCGACTACTTCACTTGAGGTGCGCATGTATAAATACTTCTCCTTAAGCTCTTCTTTGTGTTCTGTGTATATTGAGAAATGGAACTATCTCAAGCCCTCGAAATAATGCGGCTTGTCTCTTCTACACGAACCACTATCAGCATTCGGCTGCAAGCCTCTGGGGCAATTCCACCAATGGCACCGCAAGCCACAGACGTTACTCCTGAAAGCCATGGATACAGGGCCTTGATGGCATGCAATGGTATGGCCCTGCATTTGAGTTTCGATTTTTGTTCCGGAAAATGCTCACTCAGAAAAGAGTTTGATCGAGCATTCTGCGATCAGCTCGCGACCCCGAGAATGCAGAAATCATTTTCTATGGAGGCGCAACACAAGCCTTCGAACATAGGCGACCCAGCGAATCGATCCCCAGCTCCGAAACCCGCGCAAGATCGAAACACCACAGCAAAATTCAATGATGTCCTCACGCGTGCGATGGGCGCCCAGTTCGAGAACCGTTGATGCGTTGAGAAAAAGCATTGTGTTTATTGAGTTCCTGCATGTATCCACGGATGACAGAAACGTTTCATAGCTTGGGGTCTCCAGAGAAGGTGGTGGGAAATGTTTCGATGACGTCTTTGTGCAAGGCCGATTGAACAATTCCTCGTACGATTTTTGCATACAATATTGGTGAAGGGCTGACCCGTGGGAATGGCTCTCACCGCGAGGTGCTAGTCGCTGATTGGGTAAGACCACTTTTAGCACTCGCTCCTTGGCTCGAGATTCACAGGCGACGCATCCTGGGGAAGGAATCTAGTTACGATAGTCAGACTGAAGATTTAGAAAGTGCTAGAGCCGCAAGAAGCTGGTCTTCTTTCCGGCCTTGGCCATCGTTGTATTTATACGTCTCCATGTCTTACAAGCAGATTTATAAAGTGCTGAAGCCGCAAGAATTTGGTCTCATCGTCAGCTTCAACCATTGTTGTATTCATGGGCCCACATATTTTGAATAAATATCTAGAATGTGCTAAAACAGCAAAATCTGGACTTCTTTTCTGCCTCAATCATCTTCGTATTCATACATTTCTGCATCTTACAGTAGCATTAAATATCATGAGAACGATGGCTCAAATGCTATCAACGTAATGCAAAAAAGAATACCAAAATGCCAGGAGTTTCATAGTAACGCTATCAGATGGTGTGTTTCGGTTTCCAATCAGAATCATAAAGCTGAGAAATGAAATAGTAGTCGTGCTCATAAATCCCCTGCTCTCGAATTTGTCGGAAATTCACAGTTCTTTTCTGAACTTCGTTGGCGGTTAGACGCATAAATTCTGCTTGTTCGGTGTCAAGACCAGCTCTCGCCATTTGGTCTGGCGAGGACCAATCCATTGAAAATGGACGGCTTCCCTTGTTGCAGTAATGAAAGTATGCAAGCAGGATCTTGGCGCCGTTGTGAAGGCTTTCCACCACTGAATGTCGAAAAAAACGAGCCTCAGAACCTTGTTTCCGGGCCTTTTTGTTGTCCCCGGCGGTCAGCATCGCACAGCTGTGGAGCAAGACGAACATGGCTAGATAGATGGTGAACCAACATGGCTGTTGCCAAGATTGCCGCCCATGATTCTCCTGCATCAAGTCCTTCAGTCTCTGTAGGACTTCTTTCTTTGCTGGTTGTAGGATTGTTGCTACGACAATAACCTCAAGCTGGGCGGAGAAGACAGGCGGAGTAAGAATCATCCCGGTGTTGGGGCAATCCCGGCCATAATCCTGTGGTGTCATCCCCAATGTCTCGTCTCCACAAATTCGGTCTGAGTGGGATTCCATTCTCGAGGCGCACCATAGACGCAACACTGCACGCAATAGGTCTCTTTCTTGATCACGCTCTGCCATTCGTGAATATCGATAGGCCATGGTATATGTGCTCCGCAAGAGGACATCCGTTTCATCGATGTAATGAGAAATCGCCGTCCCAACGGTACGATCTGCAAACTCAGACAGTACTTTTCCAGCTTCTTTCATATTTGCAATTGCGTAGGGTGTGCATTTGAAATATTGTGGTTTCCCATTCGTTTTCCATCTTCTCTCCAAAGAGTCTCCATCCGTAGGTTTGAATTGCCGAACTTTCAACTTGTAGCATGTTCCTCCAACATCTTGAGTGATTTGGATTGTTTTGATTTCTTTTGAAGCCCAATGCTGCGCTGGTATGTCCATGATCTCCATTTTCTTCCACCTTCTGCTCCATGACGGCCTTGGGCAAGCAGCATGATCGAGAAGTTCCGCGTCTGGAATTTTGTAGCGCAGGCATGGTAGCCAATACAAACGCGTACGAGCTGCTTGGATACACGTGCGGCAGCACCCAGATGGATTTTGTGGATCCGGGACACACTAGATGGGTTAGTATTGCAAGGTGAGACGTTTGTGTTAGGTTCATACTCTTATGCGTTGCATACTGCAGCTAATACAGGCGCCCAACTTCCGAGTTAGGCCAGTCTCAATTCGCTGCTCAGAGTCTCGAAAGGGGCCACGTTTACGCTTTGTCCCCTGCCTAGAGCTAACGGTTTCGTCTTGGCCCATTCGGCCGACTTCAGATTCCTGAAGAATTCTGTCTGCTTGAACGTCCATAAGAGCATTGGAGTTACCGGAGAAGGGGGACTCTGGGCAATAGAACACCCCAGACCAGGGCACTTGTTGATAGGAATTGGTGGTTGAGTTGACAGATTCATCCATAGCAGTTGTTGTTAGTGCATATGACCCAGTTGGCTGTCCTGCACTCGTTGTGAAATCGTTGTCAAGGCCGAATGAAGAGGTGCTAGTGTTAGGATTCAGTACTACAGGAAAGTCTTCTGGGTGTTGGTTGGATTCTCCTTGGAAGGAAAGGCTGTCGAAACTCCGGGGTGTCCCGGCATATTCACTTGTTTCTGGAACTGAATCGGGGGGTGGATTCAGATGTGGCCCAGAATCCGGGAGAGCTAGGGAGAATAGCGACTCCACCATGTTCAAATTATTCTCGGGGAGTTTGTCATTCGGGTGGCCATTACCAGAGGGAGCGTATGGCTGGATAGGTTGTTGAGGAGATGATTGGCTTGAGCTGGATGCTTTGGCGGTAGCAAGCAGCCTGTCGACTGATGTATTCAGTAGCGTAGCTGCTGCTTCAAGGATCATCTGATCAATTTTTCTCTGCCTCTTCCCAGGTCTTAGTTGATAACAGTCAGGTGTGTGGTTTCCATGCTGCAAATAGCCGTCGCCATGACCCGTGGGAGATGGAAAGGGGAACATAGGGTCGGGATATGTCCAAGAATGATGATATTCGGGAAACGTGCACAGGAAGAATAACTTTCAGGGTCTAAGAGACTAAATGACGGTGAAAGCCTTAACTAATAGGCGTTGGACCCCCATTACGTCGGTGGAGCAAGTTTGGCTGGGGCGGAGTTGGATATGACATCATTGTGATGCTTGGCTTACCTTGGCATTTAAGCGAGCATGTTTGAAGGTCCACAAAGACCGTTCCCGTTTTGGATGCCACGTGAACAAAGGGCGCATGCGTACCTATATCGGCCTCCCGCTGACCGGCTCGCTCGGTCAGGTTTCATCAAACATACATATGATGTCAAACGCAATAAACAGCAACATGAAGACTGCTTGTCCTCCATCAATCCGCAGCCTTTTTTGTCCCGGTGAGTGCATGCTGCTCACCATCGGTCGACCCCCCCTCCCCAGAATATTTCCGCACTTTTCCGCCCACTAGGACTGTGCGCCCAATGTTACCGCTCTCGTCTAAATTTTTGACTATTGGTTTCTCCCGGACACCTACTCCTCATGCGAACCCAGGATTCAGTGTAATGTCGAAATTAACTAGGAATCAACCCTTCTTGTCTATAATTTGCTATAACCTATTGAAGAGGAACTAGGCCCATAAAGAAAACTTTTGTCCGCGAACTGGAAGTCTACATCCATGGCTCTTGGATAGCCATTCTTGGCATGCCACCTTGAGGCCGACCTCACATCTCAACCATTTGGAATACTCCAAGACACACTCCAAAAAGGCAGATGTAACTTTTCTGAGCCTGTGCTCTCCCTTACAGTAGTAGCGTCTTCAGCGTCTTAACCTTTACTCTAAATTCAAATCATGACTCTTGGGCACGTGAGTACTTAACCCAAGTCTCAACCTGGCCCAGAACTATTTTATCCCTTGGGACTGTTCCTTCATTGACTGCAGGAACACTCCCACACGTGTGATTGCTGTATAAAGATTCGTCGACCTGTTTTGAAAATAGCCGCGATCCCCTCGAATGTCTGAAGGCCACGTGGACCAGGGAATCGTTTGTTCACTGGCCCTATGCGAAGAGTGAGGAAGACTCAGTCGATTGGATGAAAGTTGTGGAAGAGCTACAAGCCACGGTATTTTCTCGTATTCCGATCACAATGTCTCAATGCGAACTCGGAGGACTAGGGTGACGCAATGCGGCGACAAGTGATGAGGAAGAGTGCGGCTGAAAGTCGGGAGCGGGGTCTGCAGAAAAGCACCGGGTGAGCCGATAAGGCAACTTCAGCTTCAACCTGACCTGGAGAGAGTATTAGGCCAACAATCGAGCAGATATCTGCAGTTTGTGCCCGTTTCCGACCCTATCCCATCACAGACTTCCTTGCAAAGCTAAGACTACAGCATGGCTCCACACGCTGAAACGTCTCTGTTCGACACTTCCGGTTACTCCCCCCCTGAGAATGTCATCTCAGAGTTAAAGAAAAGCTTACGTCTTTTCAACTCGTCAGCAGGAGCTGTCAAATGGATATCGGAGGGCCCCCAGATTGTGGACTCTCATGATAGAGAGAGTGATGAACATGACTTTGTTCTACAACTCTCCCTGGACGATATCCAGGAAATAGAGGACGCATTCATAAGCTTCAAAGGCAACAATCTTCAGTTTCGCGTTGCGAGCGGTATATTCTGACATACAGACAGCTACTACCCTCCCGCTTAACAAACTTCAGGCGGAGAACTTCCCTTTGCCGACTTTGTCATCCAGGATTCGGAAGTTGAGCGTCGGCCTCGTGGACCAGCATCCATATTTTATAATTCGAGGCCTTAAACCACAGTGGTTCTCGAAGTACAAGAACGTTGTTATATTCACTGGAATCGCATCCCATGTGGGTACGAAAAGAGCACTTGCGCCTGGTGATCCAAATGTGTTGCGTAAGTATGGCAATGATTTTACTATGGCATTGCTCATTGGTTATAGATCACGTTACCAACATTCCGATTAGCAGCGAGAAGGAATGCACAACATATAGAGGTCCCGCAAATAGGACTATAGCCTTGGTGAGATGTTCGCGTAAATATTCGCCTAGGGTATTATCTAACCTTCTCCAGCCTTTTCATACCGACTATGGATCGATCCTTTCATTATACGTTCTATCTAGACCAGCGAGTGGGGGAGCTTTCCATCTAGCAGACATTCATGATATCACTTCCCGAATCGCCCGTACTCGGCCAGACATTCTCGAGACGCTCCGGAAGCCGTATATTATGGTTAAGTATGACCATCCCCAAAAAACCTCACTTTGGTCACTCATACCCTTTTCAGCCCTAAAATAGAAGGTGGCTTCGATGAGCGCCCTCTTCTCTTCACCCAAGCGTCCGGACGTCTCGCCATACAAGCTTCCCGCTCGCGCATTTTCGGCACTGCCACACGTCTGAGACCGAACTACCTTCCTTCTCTGACCGCTAAGCAGATTGAGGCTGTCGATGCGCTCCATGCCGCTGGCCAAGAGGTGTCTCGTCGCTTTGATTTTAAAAGCGGCGACATGATGTTTTGCAACAATCTCAGACTAATGCACGCACGTGATTCATTTTTAGATGGTAACGAAGATGAGAATACGACGAAGCGGTATCTTCTACGGTTGATATTGCACGATGAACGGAACGACTCAAGATGGGACGTCCCAGACAAGTTGAAGAATACGTGGAAGGAATTGTATGACCACGAGGACGAAGAGGAGATTTTCACCATACATCCAGAACTATTCTCGTTCAAAGCAGGCCATTGAAAAGAATCTGTCCCGCACCAGAAAGATTCCGATCTATATTCTGCTTCGAACTAGCACTTAGCGTGTTAAAGCCGAACAATCCCTAACTAAAATCTCGTCAATGAAGAGATTCCGGGCTGGCCTTAAACTACGTCCTAAAAGCGTGAAACGAATCAGAACTGGTCAACCGAGTCAAGTAGTTTACTCGAACCCTCTAGCATCCAACATCCCCACCGCCGACTGGACAGTTGTACGATCCCCTTCCTTATCCTCTCTCTCGTAGCCACCGTCACACCCACGGATCCCGCGACAATGGTGGTCTCAATCTCATGCCCAAGCTAGAAAGCCTTGGCGACGACCTACTTAGGACGTCATACTTTTTGATTATCAGGTATTACTCGCCATCCAGCTCAACAACAATCTTTCCAGAACTGTTCCTTCCGCTTGCGATATTGCGTCCTCCTTAAGGGGTCCAGTACATGAGGGCGGTGATTCACCCTGAATACATTAATGATATCCCATTTCTGGCCGCCATTTCTGTGTAGTAGACTTCGATCCAGACATTTTTTCAAGTCCTCCGATTCGGGATGGAGGATGCGCCAATGAAGCGTTTGGATATTGGCCGGAGAAGGTTTGCCCAGCGAGTGGGTTCCTAGCCATAGAAGGAAAGACGATTCAACCGTTGGAGAGTCTTCTCCCAGTCCACTTGTTCGCCGATGAGCGTGACGGAGGGAAGCCGCAATTCTTGCTGCACCCAAAGCCGAAGTATTTCATATTTTCTGTCATTGCCATCGATGCAACTGCCGTACCAGCATCAGTCGTCGTCGAGAAATCAGACATGACCCAGTTTCGAAGCTCGAGACTTACAAGTTTCTCCTCTATAGTACATGCGAGTTTTTGCACAAGGGCAATGAATAATCCCCATTGCCTCCGTGCGCAACAAATTTCGGGCGCAACTCCTCCGGGTGCGCATTCACATAGAAGTTGAACTGGTTCTGGGTTAACCAAACGTCATCAGGGTGTAGCGCGAGATGAAGATCCTGCTGGAAGGCACGGATAATGCCAGGGGCGAGACCATTGCCACAATGGATTCCAGGGACTGAGCTGCTAAGGTTGCTGAACGAGGAGTGGAGGATTGGTCGGGGTCTAAAGTTGTAGCCGTAGCTGTTTGCTATTCTGCAGATAAATAAGGCTAGCGAAGCGGCACTCTTGTCTTAGTTGCAGCCAACAAGGCCAGGAGGTGGTCGAATGGTGACAGGCATCTTGGGTGCCGTGTGTCGTTTCAGTGAAAGAGGTTGCTCTCTGATGTTAACTTCTGAAGTTGCTTGCCGATGGCGGATTTAGTCGATGCATTGGAAAAAGGAACCGGTTATGAGAGGGGAGGTGGGTATTTGTGTATCAAAATTTGTGTGTGTGAGTCAGGTAGTCTAAGAGCTACGTATGTCAGTGCCATAGTTACTTCAAAGCCTAACCTACTAATCCACTCCCACAATAGGATCTTTTAAGAATCTGAAATGTCCTCCTGAAGGCGAGAAAGGTCGACTATATTTTACCTTCTTGATGTCATACAAATATCACTGTCTACTTCCTACAGCACAGCATGCTACAAGGTTCTGAGATGTGGGCATTTCGGTTACTCCTCAATACCTCCGAGAACACGTGGCTACTAGGTCTCATCTGTGGTTCACGTCAATCTTCCAAAACTACATCATTGACTCAGCCCAATAATATGATAGCGAGAATGCTTAGGGTTGGCATAGTTCTCGACGGACTCCAACCCTGTGTCACGGTTTGTGAAATTGTTATCGAAGAAGCTGAACCAACCTAGCCGAAAGTCTAGACTTGTCAGAAATGAAGAAAACTAGACCGAATGCTTCGCGGCTGATCGCAAGTTAGCAAGCGCATATAGATCTCCTTACAAAACTTAGATAGGCATCGAAGGTACCCGAGTTTTCCCTTTGATGAGAATAGCAGGTCTGCACGTAATGTAGCCTGTGCGACGAGAAGCTATTGCACGCGAAAATTTGAAGCACCTACTAACTCCTTCAACACTACCAAGTAGAGCGTTAAGCAAGCAGCGCCTAGTTGGCGAGGCATTGCTAGTGGAAACGTTGATACGGAAGAGGAATAGTGGAGGTTCTAGAAACCGCGGTTCCTTGTATTAGTAAAAACCAGCATATTAACCCACACAGATGAGCACCCCGAAATGAACACTCGCATCAGATTCTCAAGTCCAGGTGACCCCACAAGCAGTCCCTCGAACTATAGCCCTCTTGACGTAAATACCTCCATACCGCAGGGCCCGGTACCATTTTTCTTGCCCCCCAATCCCTCTTCCAATTCCCTCCGCATATATTAAACCTGGAGTAAGGCCTGGGCAATCGACACTGGCTTCACCGATCTAGCATGCAAAGTTTCTCTTGACAACGAAGGAACTTGCCCCTCTAATGCTTAATACTTCTATAGCGTTGATGAAATGGACCTGGCCGCACAAATCGAGTTAGAATACCTGTCTGACATAGGTAGAAACAACTTCACCTGTGAGTATCTCTCGTTTCTTCTTTCTAGTTTGACCCTACTAAAGACGCAATATTTAGGGAGTGGGGTGATAAACACTTGATTCGGTGGGTTCACTTTGCGTTTATGGACTGTATTTTCACCGATTGTAGCAGTTCTAAAACACTTCGGTAATAGTGGCGTTAGTCCATATGGTGGGCAGAAATATGGGAATGGTTGGGAGGGAAAGCTAGGACACGAAGGTGGGGGACTGAAAGGATGAATATTGAGACAGTTTGGCTGGAAGAGAGGCCAAGCAGGCTGTGGAGAATGGAAAGACGTTGGTGGAGAAGGCCATGCGGGAAAGAGGACATGGAGATCTATGCTTTTAATTTGTTGCTTAAGTAGGTGAGGGCTACCGACCGAAGAAGAACCAGTTTGGGGCTCATCGCAGATCTTGGTGGAAAGGCTTGAAGTCCGTAGGTCGTGAGATTTATCCTCCATAGAATTTTCTAGACTGCATTTATACCTCATCAGAGCCATTTCCTCATCCCAAATTCTCACGCTGGATTTCACTTCAGCCCTGCCATTCCTCTCGATCTGATTAGAGGTGGTATTGTAAATTTATCATCTGATCCACATCAGCAAATCAACGCTTAACTTATCTATTATGCAATATCAGGTACCTCACTTACCACTGCATCTCACTCCCACGGAGGGTCTTACAGAGGTAAACTTGAAATACTTTTCGGTCTAAGAACATAACTGATAGAGTCCATTGCCTTGTCTAGTTATTGTATGTGAAGCTTTCAGGGTAGGGGGTTACAGAAATCATGAGGAACTGAGTTGATTGCTAAAGGAGTGTACCTAGGGTCTATATATATGTAAGAAAAGGCGTAAGTCTTGGCAACGTGTGGCTATTGTGTGAGCCATGCGTGAATAGTGCAGACATTGTATCTGTAAATACCGTCTATATAAAATTACTAATATCAGCATTAAAAGGTAACTTGAATCAGAAAAGAAAGCATGTCGGGCTAGACTAGACAATCTACAAGAAGTAGCTGCTTGTCTTGCTGCAAAAATTAAATGGGGAATTAAGGAAGAGACTTGAGCGAGATGTAAAGAAAGGTTGGGTTATCTAGTTAGATTTCTACATTGCATTTGGGAAGAAATTATTAGGAGAGCACAGAAAGGTCGGGTTTAAAATTTAGTGACTTCTCTGGAATACAGGTCTGCTCTCGTTTAGATACTTTAACAAGCGCCGGACCGGCAGAGCTGCCACCAATGGGGGCTTCAATCACACTCATAGTGTTTAGAAGATTCCCCTTCTCGCTTTGTAGTTTGCGCACGACGGTATGAATAATTCCCTGACATTGGTATGAAAGAACATCGCTAGCAGACCCGCCTTCTAAAGACTTCCAGGTTCACTATGTGTTTTCAAAATAGTCGTTACGAGAAAAGTGCATGCAATTACTAACATCTGGCAGGGAGTGCCAGTCATGCCTACCTGACTCCCACGAATAGCTTACTTATCTGTGTTTAGCCGTACACGAGTTAGCTCGACACTTTAAGCGAACCATTATTCTATACATTTTACACAAGTATACTTTCGTTAATTTGTAAGGTGTTGATCATATGCTAGGCTGTATTTATTATAGTTCTAGTAGTACTATCTACGCAGTAGAGTATGACCACCATATATGTTAAGCCTATGTAACCGGCCAAAAATCCCTCGCCATAACTTTGGCTCTGGATTCATTCTTCCAGCAAACGATCAAATATAGACCTCAGTCGGTCGCGACGGAAGACAGAGCTGCTGGTTCTACAACATACAACTACAATGGTCTCGATTTAAAGAAAATATGTCCATTTGCTACAAGAAAGCATAAATGTTTAGTTTCGCTTAGAATGAAGTTTAGCAGAATCTTATTAGTATTGCTGAGGTAGAGTGTGTCAACACCCAATGTCAAGGATGGATCTCAGATGTAGCTACTGCTAGGACAAGAAGGGTGAATTAGGAATCTCAAGGGGTTGGGAGGATAAGAGACCGCTGTAGGTGGCTGCCACCATGTTATTGGAGAGGCCAACTTCTAGTCCCTTCGACAATGGGATCCATGCAGTATTCTGCAACACAACAAGGAGTACTTGCAAACATTACTGAACTCTGCCAGAGCCTCTTCATTGGATCCCAATGGTCCTGCCACCGGCGCTATCGGGGCTCTCTCACACAAAATTGATCAATTCACACCTCCGAGGCCTGTTTACAGTCGGGACCAGCGTCTAGCCTTGATGCGACGGTACCGCTATTCCCCCCAAAGATATCCTGTCAGAGTGGACAGCATAGCTCGATGCCCTGCCCACTTGGTCATAAATTCGCTACTCCTCCAAACTCTCTGGCTTCCTAGAGAGAGTAAACTAACTTTGTTGACTGATACAAGCGGCAATCGGCGTTATCATCGCCCGTCGGAAGCCCCCCGAGACAATGAAAACTATAGTACTCAGGGTAATTCTAGCACGCCGCTTGGGTGCGGGCTCATCATGACAACATTGAAGAAGAATTGTAAGGCCGATTAGGCCGAGTGTTATGAGTACAAGGGCCAACATCTCGAAGAGCCATTCTTGAGGCCTGCAAGCATATCTCATCCTAACATTTGATTTGGGTGTTGTTCCACTCGAGCCCTAAGGCTATATTGCTGACTGAACAAAATGTTCCCCCTCTTGAATTGCACCTACAGGGTAGATGCATGTGCACATGCTTGGGCGGTCTGCTTTGGTCATTGTGAAATCATTGATTACACATGGTCAGGACGAAACGTTACTTCCTTGTGCTAGTCATTTCAATTTGTGTAGAAAGATAAGCTATGATATATAATTCCCCATAAATATTAGGCATATGTATATATAAAACTTATATCGTGGTACGTGATAGATGCTCACTATTTCAGGTTTAAAAATAGTGTAAAAAGAAAACAAGGTAGTATTGCCGCAATTGTGATACCTCGCCTTAGTTGCTGTGTATAGAAAAATTAGCTTGGTCCATTCTCTCTTCTAATTTCCTGACCCTTCTCTGCTGTCACAAATTTAGAATACGAATATACGGTTGTGAATACAAACAGCAGGTCTTGACTCATCGAAATGGTTGGATAGTGGACGTCAATCCTAACCGAGCGCGTCCCCATTTGCCATCCCAACAGTCTTATTGCGTCGTAAGGGCAAGGGCTTGCCCTTATTCTCCGATCCTAAACCTTTACATTTCACCTTAGCGCCCAATGAATGCATAGATTAGGCTACATTCGATGCAGCAAATCTTTTCTGAAAGCTAAAAGTCAGGAATTAATTCAAGCCTAAGTCGACTCGAATTATGAAAGAGAAATGCCCGTTGATTACTTGGGACTGAACTCAAAGCAAAAGTGGCACAGCACAGTCCAATGTGGACGAAGGATAGCAAAGGGTGCGAAATGATGCAATATCTGATCGAGTAATGACCACCAATCGCTCCTTTATAGATGCAGTTTTGTGTCTCCTACATTCACCTCCGAAACATATACATCAGAAAAGTATAATGAAACCCCCAGATTTTGGATGCTTACATAGCTCTAGGATCTAAGCTCTAACCCGTTATGCGAGATCTCTCTTAAAGTGATCCCCTAAATAACTTATTTGGCCGCGGCCTCATCGAAGGTGGATCCAATTGGACCGAAGCGGATGTTGGAGTAGATGACCTGGGCATTGGGAGAGTTGGCCTCAACGTCCTCCGGCTTGCCGGAGCTGGTAGCACAAGTACCACGGCCGACACCGGGGGTGGATGCGTCCTTGTCGGTGGGGTAGGTGGAGTCGAGCCAGAGCATGTTGACCGCATGGTCGTCCCACAGAGACATGACTAGGACGTGGCCGCGGGCAAGGGAAGCAGCCATCGCGTTCAGTCCACCTTTGGCCTTGTACGAAGAGGTGTCACCGAAAACGGTCTTCTGCTGCTCGCACCAAGCATCGGAGATAGAGTTACCAGTGATACCAGAGATTGCCGATTCGCTGTTCTTGAAGACCTTGCCGCCCTGAACGTAGAAGCGCTTGATCTCAGAGAGACTGGATCCGGACCCGACAAACTGAGTAACCACCGTCATCTTCTTATTAGTATCGAGAGTCATTCCCGGGCCGTAGAAGTCCTTGACACCCATGCGGTAGCTCTGTTATAAAATCAGCTTCTGAAATATTTATAGGGGAGGCGATAGTCATACGTTGAAGTCACAACCATCCTTGTCGCAGATACCTCCATATCGATTGTCACCATCACCGCAGTCAGTGCCCTCACACCTGACCAGCCCATTGCCACTACAGGGATGGGGAGTATAGGCAGTAGAAATGGAATTTCCCTCCCAAATATCCATTTCTGGACAGCAGGCTCCCCATGTGCCGCTTCCAGCGTTCTTGTCGTTGCTAGATGGCACCCAGCCAGCGGAGTTAGCCTCGCCATTGATCCACTTGATATCGTGGGGGCACTGAGCATCACAGTAACCTAAAGATATGTCAGACTATGATTGGCGGAACCATTTACGCACTCACCAGTTCCGTATTTAGCACCAGCCTTGTTGTTTCCTTTGCCCATGCCACCATCAGCCGCCATTTCAACGAAGTACAGAGCACCGTTCAGGCCACAGGGAAGCTTGGAGACATCCACATCGAAAGTGAACTCCTTGCCAATCAAATTGAACATCTGATATTTGCTGTCGGATTCCATAAGGTAGGTTCGGGATCCAATGTTTGTCGAGTACGAGCCCTTGGTGACGAACTTCAGGGTAAGAGCATCGCTACCGGCAGTGATGCCGTATGTGCCAGAATAGTCGGCACCATCGATGGCACAGTTCTTCGCGCATGCCGCACCGTCCTTGCAGGAGGTGGTGTTCCAGGCGTTATCTGTGTAGCAGTTGGTGTAGCCGCTGGTGAGATGAGCCCATCTCCAGTTCGAGTCGAGAGTGATGGAGGCACTCTTGGTCGTGCAGCTAGTTCCGCCCTTGCCAGTGCAGGTCTTCCAGGACATCTTTGGGTGAGTCTCGGTCTGCTGAGTGCCGACTTGCTGGGCACTGACAGCCCCAAAGAGGGAGAGAGAAGCGAGGGCGAGTGATTTGTACATAATGGCGGATCGATGAATTGCTCTTGGATGCTGAGGAGCTTCAAGACATAGGGAATCTACCCTTATATACGTCGTCAGCCATCTGCAGTCTACATGCTTAATAGCTTGAATGGTGTCTTAGGGGGGGGAGCGCCTCCAACCATCGACTTCGCCATAGAGTATTACCACCAATCCCACAAGGGCTACGGCCCGCCGGGAACACCGAAAGTAAACGGAATGGTCAAAAGATGAAACGGAGACGAGATCCTCTCTCATCGTGGAGCAATTCTGGGGTAAATGCGGAGATCTGTGCGCTACTTTGTGTTGAGTCTAGGGTAACGTGATACCCAGACAATGTTGGGTATGTTGCTTCTAGAGTAAACTCCGGATAAAATATCAAGTTCTAAATGGTTTCCCTGGGAGGTAATCGATGTGAGTTGCTGAACGGACCCGTGGAACGAGCGTTTTTTAAAAAGGAGTTTCCGTTACAGTAGTATGTTGTAGAAACTTTCCCTGAATGATGGTATCGATATTTCTCGCTCTAAACCTTGACACTGTAAGGTCTTGCTTGAAAGTAAAGAGCTGTTTCTAAAATGTCATATGCCACGAACTGTTGAGTACCTGCTTCCCTAGGCATGCCAAGGAGGCTGACACTCCGTCTTTCCATGGAGTTTCAGGTGCAGGGTTCGCTCAGATTGCTTGCCCCACTTGGAAATCTTGAAGAACTTTCCAGAACACATACCCAAGCCGGCGGGGAAAGGGATCTATAACCCAGTAGCTACTCTTCAGACGCCGAAGCCCAGGACTGCGGTCGCCGAATTGTTGGTATGAGTGACTCTATCTTAGATTGGACGAAGCCTAGGTCCCAAGCGTCCATTAATACTAGCCACATGCAGCTGAAAGAAGCAGGAGTCGATATCGTAACGGTCTCGGAAGGATACTGCTGCAGGAGCAATATGGACACTACCTGCTGACATCTAGATCTACCAAATCTTGCCATACTCCTGGAGCAGATAATCAAAATAGAATAAGATCTGCAAAGGATCTATACGGGCGAGCGCCAATTGCTTTGAATTGATAATAGTGTTATAGGTGTGGATCACTGGGATAGTTAGGAACTTGGCGTAGGAGGTGAACCTTCCGGAGCGGACGGGAACGTTTCCTTCAGATTCTAGCACGTGCCTTGCTGTACTGTAAGCCGCCAAGTCACTAAGATCTCCACTAAGTAGCTTGGTTCCGAAGAATCGGTTTAGAAAATCTCCCTCCTCCTTGGCGACATCCAAAGCAGGTACGCCAATGTGGATGTAATCCTCAGAGCAAAACTTCTCGGTCCAGCAAGCGCGATTGAGACCTTCATCTAATGGACCTGAGGATTTGTCTCAAGGTATGACTAACTTTGCGTCGCCATTACACCAGATATCATCATGGCTGTCAGCAATTTTTGTGCCCAAATCTCGACCTGGATGTACCTTGTGACTTTCGCCCGATGTCGAACCTGGAAAGGGTAGATAGACGCCGCAGCGATCTGCTCATTCATGCTATCGCATAACGAATTCAGGCTAAGTCGATCTCATGCGGGTAATGAACCATGACCAGTCGTTACGACCCTCGCCCAAAATCCAAAAAAATGTACGGGATTTGGGTAGACGAATCCAGGTTTGCGAACATGTTTTGTTTGGGCGGACGAATGGCAAGTCTCGTGCAGAGCCTCGACAGGGGGGAATTCAGATCAGCCTCAATCTCAGTGTAACCATGAGACGTGCCACAAAGTCGACGTGTGGAATATAGCCCGCCAAGGGTACGAAAACTTTTGAAGTGAGGTATTTGCATGTACCGATAAGCCTCCGCGTCGAATGCGTCCTTTCACTCTTTGTTGTAAAGTGATTCAATGCAAGATACCTGCAGTCATTTGGGTTGATGCAGAGAATTAGATTCAGGGGCCATGTTCCTTCGAGTTTTTGGGTCGGAAAAGCTCAATGGCGAGTAGCGCGCTTCAGAGAAGAGAGAGAAGATAACTTATACTCGGGGACTCTGAAAAGTTGACGGTGATCAAGAAGGATGGCGTTTGGGATGCGGAGTTGCAGAAATTTCAACAACCTCAAAGGAGATAATTGATTCCTGAGGACACGCAGCGATGATGCGTGATGTGCAAGTGCCTAAGACTCTTGTTCTTCATGACAAGTCAATTTGAAGGACTTGGGAGGATAACGATGGTCAATTCTGGCAAGGGAGCGATGCGGCGACGAGCATGGAGGTGCGGAGATGGCGGGATACTGGAAGTGGATAATCCTGGCTGAATTGTAGCGATCGCACTAGTATGAGAACGGAATGGCCATTTTTGGTTTACGCTTCAACTCAAACGAGTGGTTCTTGTAGAGCGACATGGTCTCCGACTTTCAAGCGTAAAGCACCTTCAGCTACTGCCAAGGCCAGAATGTCGAATAGCGAGTTGCTGTTATCACTAGTGAGCTCGCTGGTTGCACGATCGCATCATTACCCATTGACCGGGTTGCTTGTGCTCAAAAAGGGGATGATTTCCTTCTCTCTATCTCTATGGTCTCGGAGAAGGTAGCAAAGAATCTGATTTGTAACAGAAGGTAGAATCCTCTTGACGCCTTAATGAATTCTAGGAAGAGGGTTGAGAGATCAAACCTACTGTGGTTATGTTTCGTGGGATGCGATAGCATGCAAGAGATTAGTGTGGCCTGTACTGGAAGATTGCCCAGGAAGTCTGAGCATTCACTACTTTCCCCGAAGTTTGTTACCAAAATATGTACCTGTACATACCCCTCGGGCTTGAAAAAAAGGCTAAGAACCAGAAGTCCCTAGGCCCTCTGTATTCTATATCCATATCCCTAATCCTGATATACATACATTTACATTCATGCCTCATGATTCATATCCCGTTACCCATTGCCTTCCATGCCATCTCGTATCCACCCTTACACCAATACCTAACCATCTCATCTCAATTACTCCTACCACATTGTCACAAAATCCTCTTTCGAGCTCTCACGGCTTGCAAAAAAGCTCCGTAGCTCCAGGTGAGGTCTTTGGCGCCACGCTCGTACCCAGTGACACGATCGAATTGCTCACTGAGACTTCCCTCCGCATCGGTGTGCGTCTTGATCACCTCCATGAACTCATCGCCCGCACTTTTTAGTCTCTCGATCACACTGTGAAAAACTGCATCGCTAGGACCATATGTTGTATCCGATTGTGGTTCTAGCGACGATGAGGACATCAGGGCTTCGTAGAATGGTAGGCCTGTAGAGGAGATGGTGAGATTGGAAGTAGTCACCAGATGCTCGGCGGTGATATACAAGACTTGGGCAGCAGAGGCCGTGCATAGGAACCAGGGATTTCCCCCACGCTTATCGGTACCGTAACCATCGTACACATCCTCGGGATAGCGTCCAAGGCCTACTCCTTCCATAGCGTTGTCGTCTTCCTCGGACGAGGGTGCGGCATTAATGGGGAACCGGGTGCGTTGGTCCTGAACGAGGGCTAGTAAGGAGACGAGAAGCTCGTCAGAGTACGGAGCGTAGACAGGGGTATGAGAGGATGCAGAAGGGTAGCCGTGGAGAGATCCGAGGAGAAGGCCGCAATCAAGACCAGTGCGAGAACTGAACAGCGTTTCAACAAGATGCCCCTTTCTCTCGTCCCAAAAGCCATGGACGAACCGTTCTAGCCGCTGGGCTTGCTGGCTGTACCAGTCTGCAGCTCCCCCATCTTCAAAAGCTAAAGCGAGGTCGGCACCTTCTCGCATGGCTCGCAACTGAACTATGGCGGTAAAGAAATGAAAGCCGTCTACTTCTTCCCATAGGTCGAAACTACTTTGATTCCAAAAATGGGACACGTACTCCAAGTCGGCCTTGATGATGCTATGGGCAGGGAGTGATGGGTCATAGAGAGGCTTGAACCAATCCTCTCCACTATCGCTAGCCCACAACGAGGGATGAGAAGTATTGTAGGCCCGTAGGTATGCCATCAGGGTTATGGCCCGCAGTGCAGGGCCATCTCGCTGAGGTCTTCCCCAGGAACCCACGAAGGGAGAGCCATCGGCTTCAAACTTCGGCTCACCCAGGCCTGACAGATCGCCAAAAGTGCCGGACGGATTATTTGTATGCTGCAGTGCGGATTGGAGGTTGGAATAGTCGTTAAGTATGGCAGAGAGCTGTGACGAGAGACTCGAAGACGCATCTTCTGCGTACAGGTCCACGAGAGTAGATGTAGTGATGGCAGCGTCACGAACCCCTATGGTGACAAGTCAGCCGAAAGAATTGAGACACAGACGAAGGAGCTCGCACGCACATTGGTAAAAATAGTTCGGATGCTCTCGGGAGGGACTGGCGATCACAGAGCCCGGTGCCGCATCCTTCACATTCCGTCCACCAGGTGCCACGTTCGCCAGCAGCTTGTCTAGGGCGATTCTTTCTTCTCTTTCAAGCCACGCATCCAGTGTATCCTGTAGCGGCTTCTGCGCCTGCTGTGCGTGCCCAACGCTTAGGAAGTTCGAAATGGGTGGGAGAGGCGGAATTGTGAAGGCGAAGGCGTAGAGTAAGACATAAGCAGCAAGTACAAAGGGTATCAGTAAAGCCATAGCGAAGACCAGCTCAAGAAGGTAAACAAGTAAGTTAAAGAAGTCACACACCTGGTGCGCGCATAGGAACAAAATCTAGGAGAAACAGGTGGTGGTGTTTTTCACTCGCAAATGGGTGTCGCTGTGGTAGAAGTGGAAGAGACCGGAGTGACGGACCGAGGGCCATGGCCACGATGGGCACGCGAGTGAGGAAGGAAGCGTGCATGTGCCATGCTGCCTGCCTGCGTGAGCTCACGATCCAGTCGGGTTGGAAATGGCGCAGTTTTGGAGAGTGACGTGGGCGGATGATGTGAAAAAGCCATAGGCCAAGCCAAAACCAGACGTCAGAGGCCCGAGGACATGTCACAAGACATCCTGAATCCAATCGAGCCCGGCCATTCTGCGCACTTTCGCAGGTACCCCGCTAGGTCGCCACAGATCCGGCTTTGAGCTGCAGGAACTGCCACTGAACCCCCCCGATGACGGGTGTCCCGACTCCCGAGCCTCTTGAGATGTCGTCTCGCGAGCACGTGACCCACAAATGAGGGATCATCTCTTGTACACCATATTCTCACATAAGGTGGAACTCAGTGAGAGTGCCATGTAGTTGTTAAACCTCTTGCTAGAATTAGGTAAACGCCAATAAGATGTGAATTCCTATCCTAAATGACCCGATTATATTCTATGCTGAGCAGCGAGGTGCAATTGTGCGTCCCAACAGCGAAATTTATTGTATATTATACAAAGGAGCGCTCACAGAGCCATTATAGAGAAGAGAAGATACGGTATAGGTATCGGTCCCGAAAACAAACTTATGATGCATGAAAAACCAAGACGCCATATACCAAATATGCAAATACCACGAGACAACCGCAGAAATGCATGTCACACGCTGGAGCCCATTCGTTCCTCTCCTTTGCCTCTTCTGTCGTTTCTCCTCTTCCCCTTACCTTTCTTCTTGGAGTGCTCCTCCGTCGCACTGTGTCCTTTGCTTCCATCTCTGCTCGGCCCACCGTCTTCGCTGCCCTTTTTCAACCCCTTGACCTCTTTGAGAACATCCCTGAACCCTTCTTCTAGAGTCGTCATCCTGGCCAACATAATCCTGCTCATCCTGTTTGACTCCTCGTCACCCCCTTCTCTAGCTCTAGCCCTCGCAGCCATTTCAAGTTGAGTAGTGAACGAAGCAGGCAACGCGCCCAACGCCCCGTAGTCGGGGCCATGTCTGTTGTCACCCAAGTCTGAAGCTAAGTCCAAAGCAACTGCGTTGAATGAAGGGTCTCTCCGACGTTGATCGAGGGCGAGAAAACTTGCGATGTTTGGTGTTGATCGATTTAAATTGTGGGGCGGCATTATGGGGCGCGGTCGAGTCGTTGGTACCCCAGACAAAGCGAGGCGCTTTGGTGTGCGACGGCCGTCTGTCACGATGCGGCCTGGTGTGACAGTGCCACTTCGAGTGCCCGCAGGGGGAGCTCTAGACGGAGACGTTGAGCGAGACATTTGCTCCATTGTCTCCTTCGACGGACTAAATAATACAGTATTTGTAGATAGGTTCCGGCTGTGCCCTGGCTTTGTCCTTGTGGGCGGTCTTTGACTGGTAGCTGTACCGTGCGGTAGTCCGGCCGACGAGAGTGAACTTCCCATTTTAGGTGTACGCGGCTTGACTGTCATGGGAGTGCGGAAGTATTCCTCCTCTGACGTTTCATAACTGACGACATGTTTGTTCTCTTTGTCTAGTTCTTCGTTGGTTTGTCCAGCGACATGATCGGAAGGTACCCTGTCATCATCTTCGTTAGTCACTAGCTCATCATCTCCGTCTGCATCCGTTTGCTGTGGCAAATCCTCCATACTCATGTCGGGCTCTTCCTCTTCGGCGATTGAGAAATGGCGATCGAATGTGTTGATGTTGTTATCTGGGTCGGAAGCTACAGACCGGGTCATTGCTAGAGGGTGTTTGCGCCTGTACTGAGTATGTCCTGCGGTCATAGTACGCCGTAGTCTTGGCCTCTTACGGGTTTCGAGGCGGTCAAGCACTGATCGCGTGTCTTCCAGAGGGGGAAGGGCTTCTCCACCATCGCCAACACCCTTCATCCAGTCCGTAACAACGTTGCTCGAATTACGCCTGCTGGGAAGTTGTTCCGACGTCCCATTGAGGGTAGGATCACGAAAAGGCCGACGGAAAACCTCCTCGAGGGCACGATCTTTATGGAAAGTGGTGATGGAAGGTTCCCGTAGCCGGGTCCCAGGACTGAATACATCTGTAGGTCCGCGGAGCGTGAACGCAGGCAATTTTGAGTGAGCCCGGCCACGCTGTTCTACTAGATCGGTCGGTCCGTATGCGAAGTTCGACAGGAGTAAACGTTCGTAGAGAAAAATAGAGAACAGGATTGGGATGTGGGTGACCTTAATGATGAGCCGGTTCATTCTGATGAACCTCCGGAACGACATGCAATATTTCATTGGGATGACTAGCCATCCAAGTATGTTCGTCGGAGCAATATACGAGAACAGGGCATCGGATTTGACCATCGAGATTGTGTTGACAGCGAATAGAAACTGGTGTTCCTCATTCCCGTTTTGTACAATAGCCATAAACGAATTGGTCAAAACGGTGATCAAAATCGTGACGATGAGAAAGTGACAAATAAAGAGGAATAAAGTCAGGAGGGTTTGGCCGAGAGGGTTATAATCGCCCCATATTTCCCATGCGGCTGGCGTAAAACCCATTAGCATCTGGAATAGAGCATAGGCTGCACTTGGTGCGTCTAGATCCTTCTTAAAGGACATGGTGAAGGCGACAAAGAAGCCACTGCAGCTTATGACGATCAGTAGTAGGATTGCCACCAAGTCCATGGCCATCATGCGGAAAGCAATGAGTAGCTGGGAGAAATACCGATAGTGGTCAAGAGCTGAGAAGAGCCGGGGGAAAAGGAGAACGGCTGTGGAGCCAAGAACATCGTAAGCCATGCTCGCAATATAATGCCTTCTAACATCGGGCATCAAGATCCCATAGAGGCGAAGGATGTAGTAGACCATGAACATTAACAGAATGCCAAGGTCGAAGGCGTTCCAGACACTCATGATATACAGCCCAAAACCCTGTTCTGAGAAGCCAACTATTTCGTCGAGCATGTAGCCGGCACTCCAGAACCAGAAGAGAACCTCGAGGGCTGTGATATCATCAGATTTCTCCCGAAGCACTGCTACGAAGAGCCCAAGCATAATCGCATATGAAACCGTGGTGAACATTTGCCGATACCGGGGCACACGAAGCCGGGACAGCTTAAAAAGCGAAGCATCATGAGGATCATAGAGAGTTACAGTGCGCCTCACGATCGGGAAGCCAGGAAGACTACGGCGTGTAGTTTCCTGCTTCGCAGATGACGGACGACGGGAAGGGCCTCGTCCGGGCGAGACGTCTGCATTGATAGCATTATAGAGCCGGTGCTGCTCAGGCATGTGTTGGCCTAGCGCTGGTTGTCGATGCAAGCTGTCTGCGGCGGAGTGGAAGACTATCGTCCCTGCCCAGATAGCCTCGAGCTGCTGGACGACCAGAGGGTGGGCTAAGAATTTCTTGGCCTGAGCGCGGATAGAGATCTCGAGAGTGGATATGCGGGCGGAACGGGGTCCCGATCGCGGCCTGTTCCCCCCCGGAGTCGCAGTGCCAGCTGCGGCAGGAGCCAAGCCCTGCAGCGGATCGAAGTCGTAGGACAGGGCATCAATAAGCTCACGGGTGGAGAACTCCTTTAGTAGGCGCATGGCAAGCAGCTCGCATATCAGCGCTCTTGATCTGCTCACGCCCACATTGCCCGGATTAGATTCTCCTTCCTTCCTGAACTGCAAGCAATTGGCTAGCAGACAATACAGGGTCCCACGCGAGAAATGGTCCGAGAGGATCTGCTGCTGGATGGGCTTGATGAGGAACTGCGAGACCTGCGGCGAGCGAAGCTGCTCCCAAGATAGGGTGGTCTCGCACCGCTGGATGACGATTATACGGATTGAGTGGGTGGTGTTGTAGATGGGGAGGCGATCTATGGGCTTGGGTTAGCAGGGCATGTTGAGGTAAACAAAAGCGGCTTATCAGGCAGGTGCTACCTAGGAACTCGGAGAAGACTGGCAGCAGCGGCCCGTCATTGCGGACATGGCCATAAGTGTCCTCGTTGTCCTCCTCGCCATCGTGCTGTGCTGCATAATCGTCGTCGTTGTCGTCGTCAGACACTGAGCGCTCGTTATCGGGGTGTGCTTCGCGGCGGTTGCGGTACAGATTGAAGGCAGCTAGGAGCGGCGTGCGCTCAGACCGAGGGCCATTCTGAGTGCGCAGGAGTGACGCGAACATGGGAGGACTCCGGGGTTTCCAGCGTCCTCTAGGGCGTCTTGACGGGTCAGCTCCAAAGAACGTGGTTGTGGTGGATGGACCCTTAGAAAGCTGGGAGAGCGACGGCTAGGGGGAGTACCTAATGATAAATGGAGACACACACCTTCCCTTCGTGCCACACAGTTGCAGTTCCCGCTACACCGACTTTCCTCAGGTCCAACTTGTCAGGCTGATGGAGGGTCAGAAGGCCTTTGAAGATGGCCGCCTCTTCTCTTATCTATGAACTTTCCCCACGATTTGGGTGACGGCCAGCCAATAGCGATCGTTAGCCCCGGCGAGTGTGAGAAGGCGGATCCCTGACTGCACATTAACGAGCATATCTCATGCAGCACGATGATGCGCGCAACAGCAGACCCCTTCGACGGCGATATCCACGATGCCGCAAGCCTGACAAGGCGATTACTATTTTGACACGGAGTAAACAGCAATTGGTGAAGATCGCGGCCGTGTCAAATGTCATTGGCCGGCCGGGCGAACCGTGGCTCAACAAACGGCGGTGGCTGCACCTGCAAGCTCCTCCCTCGTCGATTTTGCACGTGATTGTACGTCTCCGGCTCGAGGTCAACATTTTTCATCCCGACAAAATGGGTGGTGAGCCACAGCGCTTTCACCTGTTCACTCTTGCCATTCTCCAGCATGAGCGGCCCGCCTCCGAGAATGCTGTGTGTCGCCTGGGACATGCTTGCGAAGGCATTTCGCTATGCTGCTTTGTCCAATCCTTCCAGGAAGCCGCGATCTGGCCGAGATGCATCTCGGCTGCATCCCACCAAAAAAAGCTCTGACGCCCGCCCCGCATTAGTGTCATCTGGGCCTTGCTGCCGCAAATCGGTGTGAATTTTTGCTGCTGCATCTTTTTTCCAGCTGAAAATTCCCCATTCCTCTTCGCGTCCTCCGTTGTCTGCCCGAAATCTTCTTCCTAAAGGCTCTCGAAGCCCCCTCTTCTCCCCTTGCCATGGCCAATCCGACCTCCTATGAGCACAACATGGCCCTCGAGCTCCAAGATGGCCACGTCTGCTTCGGCCAGAGCTTTGGTGCTGACAAGAGCATTGCGGGAGAACTTGTCTTCCAGACAGGTATGGTGGGCTACCCAGAGTCAATAACCGATCCCTCCTATCGAGGGCAGATCCTCGTCATAACCTTTCCTCTGGTGGGCAACTATGGCGTGCCGTCGAGAGAGGAGAGGGACAGCTTGCTCAAAGACCTACCAGCCTATTTCGAAGCGGAACAGATTCACATTGCTGGTCTGGTCGTAGCGTCCTATTCGGGAGAGGACTACTCGCATCATCTCGCCACTTCCTCATTGGGAGCATGGCTGAAAGAGCAGGGTGTACCCGCCATCACAGGCGTTGACACACGAGCCCTAACAAAGCGTATCCGAAAAGAAGGAAGCATGCTCGGTCGCTTGCTGACAAGGTCGTCATCCCCGACCCCCCTCGCCCCCCGCCTTACCAATGGAGAAGTCGACACTAAAACCGTGGCCAACGGTGACGTCCCAGAGCAGAATTGGAGGAGTGAATTTGAGCAAATCGCATGGCTAGACCCCAACAAGAAGAATCTCGTTGCAGAAGGTGATGTGAAAATGCTGCCTCCCGCGAGGACTCTTCTGATACCTGAACAGTGTCGATAAAGGCCCCAAAGATCTACTCCCCAACCTCGTCCGCCGCACTTAAGCATCCCTCTGGTCGCCCTGTCCGAGTAGTATGTGTAGATGTTGGGCTAAAGTACAACCAACTACGATGCCTTGTCAAGAGGGGTGTCGAGGTCCAGGTCGTTCCCTGGGACTACGACTTCCCCCAGCTCGCAGGCACCGAGTACGACGGCCTGTTCATCTCGAACGGCCCGGGTGACCCTGCCGTGATGGGAGCTACAGTGGCGCATATTAAGACAGCCATAAACGAAGCTAAAACCCCTATATTCGGGATTTGTCTGGGACACCAATTACTGGCTCGAGCTGCTGGCGCAGATACTGTGAAAATGAAGTTCGGCAACCGCGGCCACAACATTCCATGCACCAATATGATCTCTGGGCGATGTCACATCACATCTCAGAACCACGGTTATGCAGTGGATGCGAAGACTCTGCCACAGAAATGGGAAGAACTCTTCGTGAACGCAAATGATGGCAGTAACGAGGGCATTCGACACACCAACCGACCCTACTTCAGCGTTCAGTTCCATCCTGAACACACCCCTGGACCGCGTGACACCGAGTACTTGTTCAATGTCTTTATTGATACTATCAAGACGGCAATTGAATCACCTGAGGCACTGTCAATGGCAGTTCAATTCCCGGGAGGTACGGCTGAAGAGAATAAGAAATTAGCTCCTCGTGTGAACGTTAAGAAAGTCCTCGTGCTTGGTAGTGGCGGCTTGAGCATTGGGCAAGCCGGAGAATTTGACTACTCAGGAAGTCAAGCCATCAAGGCTTTGAAAGAAGAAGGGATCTATACAATTCTGATCAACCCTAACATCGCTACTATCCAAACATCAAAGGGACTTGCTGATAAAGTCTATTTCCTCCCCGTCACTACTGAATTCGTCCGGAAAATCATTCTGAAAGAACGACCGGATGGCATTTACGTCACTTTCGGAGGCCAGACGGCTCTCCAGGTTGGTATTCAGCTCAAGGATGAATTCAGAGAACTAGGCGTCGAAGTCCTTGGCACACCCATCAGCACTATAATTACTACGGAAGATCGAGAGCTCTTCGCCCGTAGCATGGAGTCTATTGGCGAGAAATGTGCCAAATCCGCTTCCGCAAGTTCTCTCGAAGAGGCCAAACGCGTGGTGAAAGACATTGGCTTTCCTGTCATTGTTCGAGCTGCTTATGCCCTCGGTGGCCTCGGCAGCGGATTCGCCGAGGACGAGGCCCAACTGCTTGACCTGTGCAATAAAGCATTTGCAGCCAGCCCCCAAGTACTCATTGAGCGAAGTATGAAGGGATGGAAAGAGATCGAGTATGAAGTGGTGAGAGATGCCCGCGACAACTGCATCACGGTCTGTAACATGGAGAATTTTGATCCCCTGGGCATCCATACAGGCGACTCTATCGTTGTGGCTCCTTCACAGACGCTTTCTGACGAGGACTATAACATGCTGAGGACTACGGCTGTTAATGTCATCAGACATCTTGGGGTGGTTGGAGAATGCAACATCCAATATGCTTTGAACCCTTTTTCTAGGGAATACTGCATTATTGAGGTAAATGCTCGTCTATCCCGTTCATCTGCGTTAGCATCCAAGGCTACAGGCTATCCTTTAGCTTTTGTTGCTGCGAAACTTGGACTGGGCATTCCTCTTAATGAGATCTCTAATTCGGTCACTCGAGTAACTTGCGCTTGCTTCGAGCCGTCGCTTGATTACGTGGTCGTCAAGATCCCGCGGTGGGATCTAAAGAAGTTCCTTCGCGTTTCCACTTTACTAGGATCTTCAATGAAGAGTGTTGGTGAGGTAATGTCTATTGGTAGGACATTTGAAGAGGCTATCCAAAAGGCTATACGGGCTATTGACTTGAACAATCTCGGATTCAACGAGACCGCTGCTTTGATGAAGATCGACCAAGAGCTGCAGACGCCTTCGGACCAGCGACTATTTGCTATTGCAAATGCTATGAAGGCCGGGTACAGCGTCGACAAGATATGGGAGATGACTAAGATTGACAAATGGTTCTTGAGCCGTCTCAAGGGTCTTAGTGAATTCGAGAAGCTCATGTCCACCTACAACACCGTAACCATTACGACACCATTGATGAAACAAGCCAAAGAACTCGGTTACTCAGACCGCCAACTTGCCAAATTCTGGGGTTCGAATGAACTTGCTGTGCGCCGAGCCAGAGTTGATGCTGGCATCTACCCAGTTGTCAAGCAGATCGACACCGTTGCCGCCGAATTCCCGGCAGTGACGAATTACCTTTACTTAACTTACAACGGCGCCGAGCACGACATTACCTTTAATGATCGAGGCATCATGGTCCTAGGTTCTGGAGTCTATCGAATTGGGTCGTCCGTCGAGTTTGACTGGTGCTCTGTGCGAGCTATCAGGACTCTACGCGAACAAGGATTCAAGACCGTCATGGTCAATTACAATCCAGAGACTGTGAGTACAGATTACGACGAAGCTGATCGATTGTACTTCGAGAACATAAGCCTAGAAACTGTATTAGACATTTATACCATGGAAAGCTCTAGTGGAGTTATTATCTCGATGGGTGGACAAACACCAAACAACATTGCCCTTCCCCTCCACCGAATGAACGTTAAAATCTTAGGTACTTCTCCTGAGATGATCGACACGGCTGAGAATCGCTACAAGTTCTCTCGAATGTTGGACCGCATTTCAGTCGACCAGCCTGCGTGGAAAGAACTCACAAGCATAGAAGAGGCGACAGAATTTTGCGCAAAAGTATCCTACCCTGTTCTCGTTCGCCCATCCTACGTTTTATCAGGGGCAGCTATGAACACGGTGTACTCTCAGGATGACCTGGCCGCCTATCTCAAGCAAGCTGCCGACGTCTCCAGGGAGCATCCGGTCGTGATCACGAAGTATATCGAGAATGCCAAGGAGATTGAGATGGATGCTGTAGCACGAAATGGGACGATGATTGGTCATTTCATCTCGGAACACGTAGAAAATGCTGGTGTTCATTCCGGAGACGCGACACTGATTCTTCCACCACAGGACTTGGATCCCGAAACAGTACGGAGAATTGAAGACGCCACTCGCAAGATTGGTAACGCACTCAATGTAACAGGCCCGTTCAACATCCAATTTATCGCAAAAGACAATGAGATAAAGGTCATTGAGTGCAATGTGCGGGCCTCGAGGTCTTTCCCCTTCGTCTCAAAGGTCATGGGCGTTGATCTCATCGAAATGGCAACAAAAGCCATGGCAGGTCTTCCCCTTGTAGAGTACCCCACTGTCACCATCCCCGCGGACTATGTCGGAGTTAAGGTTCCCCAATTCTCCTTTTCGCGACTGTCTGGAGCGGACCCAGTTCTCGGCGTTGAGATGGCTTCCACTGGCGAAGTGGCGTGTTTTGGTCGGACAAAGTACGAAGCTTACATCAAGGCCCTTATCTCCACTGGATTCAAGCTTCCTAACAAGAACATCCTTCTGTCTATTGGTTCTTTTAAGGATAAACTGGAGATGCTGCCCTCTATAGAGCGCCTCCACAAGATGGGCTTCAACCTATTCGCTACAGCTGGCACAGCAGACTACATTCAAGAGCATGGCATCCCAGTGAAGTTCCTAGAAGTGCTTGCTAGAGGCCAAGACCAAGATGAACAGAAACCAGAGTACTCATTGACACAACATCTTTCTAACAATCTCATTGATCTCTACATCAACTTACCTTCAAGCAACCGGTTCCGAAGGCCCGCAAACTACATGAGTAGGGGTTACCAAACAAGGCGGATGGCGGTGGACTACCAGACCCCATTAGTCACTAACGTCAAGAACGCTAAATTACTCATTGAGGCGTTATCCCGACACTATGACCTTGAAATTAGTAAAGTTGATTTCCAGGAGTTTTTCCCTGCACCTGGCGCTCAAAGCGAACAATTGTCTCTTCAAATGTCTAGGCTGAACGGGTCACCATCTCTGGCTCAACTACTGGCGAATTCGCCTTTCAAGAGAAAGCATATCGTTTCTGTCAAACAGTTCACCCGTTCTGAGCTTCATCTCCTCTTTACCATTGCCCAAGAAATGCGACTTGGAGCTCAGCGGGAGGGTTGTCTCGATATTCTTAAGGGAAGGGTTCTATGCACTATGTTCTTCGAGCCATCCACCCGCACATCTGCCTCCTTCGATGCCGCGATGAAGCGTCTAGGGGGTCAAGTCGTGGTGGTCAACGAGACGGTATCCTCGACGCAAAAAGGCGAATCGATTGCCGACACCATCCGCACCCTTGGCTGCTATGGAGATGCCATAGTTCTTCGCCATCCATCTGATGACTCGATAGATACCGCGACGAAGTTCTCGGACGTACCAGTCATCAATGCTGGGAACGGCAGCCGCGAACACCCAACGCAAGCACTACTGGATATCTTCACCATCCGCGAGGAATTGGGAACTGTCAACGGACTCACAATTACGTTCGTCGGTGATTTGAAGTACGGTCGCACAGTGCATTCGCTCTGCGAACTCCTGAAGCATTACGATGTCACTGTCCAACTCGTCTCCCCCACTTCACTATCCATACCTGAGTCAGTGCGCGATGCACTGAAATCCCGCGGTCAATTGTCATTGGAGACGAACGATCTTACATCTGAAGTCATTGCTGAGTCGGACGTGCTGTACTGTACTCGGGTTCAGAGAGAGCGGTTCTCCGATCTCGCGCATTACGAAGCGGTCAAAGATGCTTTTGTCATTGATAACAAGGTGATGAAGAGTGCCAAGGCGAACATGGTGATTATGCATCCCCTGCCCAGGAACAATGAGATCCATGAGGAGGTGGACTTTGATCCAAGAGCCGCGTACTTCAGACAGGTAAGTCTCTCCACGAGGATATTTTTCGTTCCTTCTGCTAATATGGCCTAGATGAAATATGGCTTGTATACCCGCATGGCGCTTCTGGCATTGGTCATGGCTTCCTGAGCCACTCCTAAAAGTCTAATTTACTGCATACTTCTTTTTAGACCTTTCGGAAAGTATCATTCATGTTTTCCTCTCTCCCTAAATTGCAGTTCATGTTTGGCGCTTGGGTGATTTTAAAAAGGGTAACGCAAAAATGGTTGTTTTTTATTCTAGAGTTTATCACATAGTCTTGTAGAGATCAAAAAGCATTAGACGGGAGTTATTATTTGGCGGCATATAGGTCTAGCATATTGTATGAATACGTAATTATTGCATTTTCAAGGCTGGGGGAAGCTATTTCATTTTTCCTGGAATCATACGCTGTGTCTGCGGGGGACTGCGGCAGCATGGAGGTTGGGACTTTATTTTTGTTAGGCGGGTATGGTAGAGATACGCCGGACGCCATAGTGGTGCATGCTCATTCGTATGTGTACAAAGCAAAGAAATTCAAGTGTTGACAGGCCGCGTTCATCTCCGGAGGCAGCGGTGCCAGCCTATATCATTGTTAGTACATGGCGCTAAAACCGGTATCTTCAGCCCGTAGTCAACTTACCAGGAAGCCCACATCCGAAACCAACAAAGAGATATATCAAAAATATGACCACGAGTACCAGTAGCACCATCAACTTAATGTTCTTCCACCACATCCTCCTCCTCAAGCCGCGACTCCGGACGCGGAAATCCCGCGCATTAACTCCCAAGCGATCAGTTTTATCTACCAGCAAATCAATGCGCTCTCCACGCTCCAAGACACGCTCAATATTCTCCGTCATGATCTCCCGCACGCCATCGATTTCGTGCTGGGCAGTGCGCAAAGCGTCCTGCTGTCCGGCCTGTGTAGCGCCTTGCTCGACCATCAACTTCTTCAGCGAAGAGTTGAAGCTCGCGCAGCCATAGCTGGGCAATGCGGAAAAGTCGGTCTGGGAGGGGTCAAATTCTTGGAGGAATTTCTTCTGCGTGTTTACGAGGAAGCCGAAGGGAATGCGGCGGCCGAGACTCTGTTCGGCAATGGTCAGGAACGTGAGGCCGCCGGCGCTGGTCTGTGAGGGCGGGTAGTCAGAGGGAGCGGAGGCAATGTAGTGGACAAAGTAGTCCTTGAGTTTGTAGGTCAGCATTTGGTGGCTGTCATGGTTGATCTTTGGGAGGATGACGGAGGTGAGGGAGGATGTGGCGCTGCTGGCCGAACTCGTATGTTCGGTGAGTATGGTAGTGTTGTGAGCTATGCATGCGCTGGAGGAGTAGGTGAGCAGATAGTAGATAAACAGGTAATGAAAGAGGGCGTACTAGAGCAGCGGCGTCGCACTGGATGAGGAGGCCATAGCTACAGTTATCGGGATAGTCGGGAGGCGTGCCCTCTAGTAGTGCCTTCTAGTGGTGCCTATGGGTATTGCGTACTGTAGCGAAGATGGAAGGGTTCGTAGCTACGATTAGCGAGACGTGGAACAGTAGCACAGGTGATGGTCGTATGGTGTGGAGAGAGAGTTGAAATGGAGAGCTGCGTTTCGGGTGCACGTCACTTTGCGTCAGGATCAGGCTAATCCTGGTTTGGATTGGCTCATGCAGGGCCCGCCTTTGCGATTGGCGCAGGGCTGGTGAGCTCTGAGCTTTCCCTCAACCCTTTCACCTACACCAGTCTCACATAGGATACCCCATGGATTCCAATAGTATAACGACTACCATAGGCTAAGGGCACGGGTGTGGTTAGGCTACAAAGGAGCATTTCCGCCAATAATTGTAGTCAAGGCCGAAATGGTTCGAGTAAAGCACCGTTACCTCCTCGTCAGCTTTCTATACCCCCAACCCCCGACGAATCTCAAACCCAAGGATGGCCTACCTGAGCTCCTCCAGCTCCACCAACCTACTCCCGACGGATTCTACCCAGGCACATTGCGGAAAGCCATTCAGAACGGCGTGACAGAGCTCTTTGGAGACTGTGGTGTTGGTATGGTCTCGACGGGCTTGAAAGGTAATCCCTCCCTTGCGGGTAGAAAAGACTGCAGTGTTCACGGCTCATAGTGAGCTATCTCTCCAACGCAACTTCAACCGCCATAGTCAAGTGCCCACGCGCTCATTACCAAATGGTATGGGCGGCTCTCACTTTCATGACAAAGTTGCCCGGGCCGGTTGATACACCTGTTGTAGTCAAGGTTGTGAGAGTGTCTGGCACGATCAAAAAGCTCGAAGAGGAGGTTATTAGGCGAGCGAAGAAGATTATTGAGAGGGCCAAGATGGTAGAAGGCAGTATAGAGGTCGGCGGGTCTACTGTAGATATCGTGAAAGCTGTGAAGAGGAGAACGGAAGACCAAGTTCTTGTGGAGATTGACGAAGAGAGTAGCGATGGCGGAAGTGAGTAGCTGACAGATACTACGGAAAGAGAAGTCTTTGTCAAAAACCCCTTGAGGTGATTGAGAGGGGCTTTGGCGTAAAATTGCTGGACTCGTATTGCTTCACAGTCCAAGGGATTGATATAACATCTGTTCAATGAAGATAATAGCTTTGATGACGCCATATAGGCATACAGAGAAGGTCCTAAACAATACTCCCAAAACATCCTACCCTAACAGTCATATTATCAGCCCTCCCTACGTGCCGAGAGACACCGTCCGGAGAAACACGAGCGGCACCCCATTTCAAGCAACTTAAAATCTGTGCACACGTTGATATTTACTATAATTCTATATAGGTCGTATGCTATAGCTACTCCTAAATATTTAAGACCCTGCCTGCCTAAATATTACGTTTGCATCATTGCCTTGGCGCCTAGTTTACAGAGAGCCTTGCTTTGTAGTGTAGCAAAGTTCCTTTACTACAGCATCACTATCAAGCTCTTGTTACTCACAATACTTATAAGAGGGGTTTGTTTAAGCCTTGGAGTCTTCCTACGATACTGGGATATTACTATCAGCCTTGAGTCTGCTGTGGCGCGCGAATTCATGAAAATTGCCACACAAGCCGGTACCTGCAATTGAAGCGCTTACTAGTCCACGCTAGTTAGTGCAGAACAATCACGCCTTGCGATTCAACCTTTGATATACCTCTAGTCGATTCTCTCAGAACATCTATAGAATTTGCTAGCTCATAATTCTAGAGCCTAAGCGGGTCGGCCATCCTCCCTGCCAGTCGTGGCGCTCTTCCACGCCCATACACATTGCCACGCTGGCGAACTGTGTGCTAGTTATTTGCTACCCAAATCTCTCTTTTGTACCGTAGGTTGCCACGCTAATCGTAACTTCTACAGTAAACCCCCTGTTATGCCAAAAAAGTTTGCGGAACCCAAACCAGACATAAAATATTAGCCAAGGGTCACAGACAGGCTATTCAATGCAGCTCATAAGGCTTTACTATGCTTCACGGATATCTCCCCTTACTGCAAGAGTTAATCCCCTAACTAATCTAGACACTTTTGACAATCTCAGTCGGACCCTAGCTCCTGTTCATCCCCTCAATCAGCCAGCATGTTTAAGGAAGAGAAGTAATAGGGATGATCGGCACCTAAAACGCGGCGGCATTGGTGTACACACTCCTTTATGATATCTAAAGCTTCTGCTTCCCGGCCTTGTCCCTTCCATGTGAAAGCAAGATTGGCCATGCTGGTCAGCGTGGAGGGGTGGTCCGCCCCGAGCTTCTTCTTGCGAACCGGCGTTGTAAGGCGAGACAAAAGCAGAAGCAGGAACAGGAAACGCAACAGGGAAACGGACTTTGGAAACCGGGGTCGATGCCTTCCCAGTTACCGACCAGCGAAGCTCCATCAGTCCAACCTTCGGACCAAGACAGGGCTCCTACTTTAGCGGCACGCGTTGCCCACCAGAGGCCGCTCAATCCGGGGTTGCCTGAATTATTTCCGTAGTGGGAGGCAGCGTGGTAGTGGATGGAGAGGAATTTGGATGAGAATGCTGAGAAGTTTGGGATTATGGAGAATGAGAATTAAGACTTCAGAGGATTGTGAAATGCGTCGGGAGAGGATCAGAGAGGGTAGCTAGGATATGAGAGGATAGTATAGGAATTAGTTCAGATGCGACAAAAGCTTAGTTTACCACCGAGCGGATCCCGTTCAGCATAAGTTGCTGAAGCGTGAATTGCAGAAGGAATCAATTGGTTTGCCTCTGCAATGAGTTCCCATCAAAGGATGCGTCTCAGTGATCAAATCCGTGCAGGATGTCTTTAGACGCCTGACGCCGTACCCTGTTCCGAGCCATTTACTTCTTGCTGGCGCCCTTACCCATCGCTTCCGTCTCACCAAGCTCGCGGATGAAGACCTTGACTACTCCATCAGGCATGTCATCCATTCCATCCTCAAAGCCAGGGCTCACGCCAACGGCGAGATACTTACCGTCCCCACTGAAGTCCATGCACCCGATAGAAGCCGGGAATTTCTGATATTGCCTGATCCTCCTCTTATGTACACCATCCCACAGCGCAACTACTCCATCGCCACCTCCCGAAGCAAACGTTCCATGAACAGGGTGGAATGCAAGCGCATGCACGGGGTATACAATATCCTGCCCGTCCACCGTCTGCCGATGGCATTTGAAGGCGTATTTGCGGGATTGGGATGCCTCGCTCGGGTCGAACCATTCCACGGCGACACGGCCTTCGATCGAAGAGCTAGCGTAGCCGGCATCGTTGGGCATACAGGCTACGGCGCGCGTCATGTACTTCATAGAGCTCTCCCTTTGCTGCCAGGGGTTGACCTGGACTATGTTCGGTGCTGGGGCATTCGACTGAGCCACTGCCTGGGCCAGGTCCGAGAGTTGGTAAATGTGGAGCATACGGGTGGACATGGCTACAACGAGCTTCGACGGGGATACAGAGAGGGAAAAGCATTTAGAGGGAAGTTGGATGGTGGCCCAGTTGTCGGAGGAGAGGTCGTGGACATGCAGGGTGCAGTCCCAAGAACCTGAGACAAGGAGGTTGTGTTTGGAGGAGAAGATGACATTGCGCACGCCTTGCTGGTGAGAGGAGAGCACTGTCTGCTCGCCGGTATTCAGGTCGAGTCTGCAGGATCAGAAAACTGTACTGTTGTAAATTGGGAGGGCTCAAAGCTCACCTCCGTACATCCCAGTCCACTCCGCAACTAAAGGCTTCGTTGTCGTCTCGGCCGAAGCATATGTCGAGAACCGGCGCGCGATGCTGGAACTTCTGAAGCAGCTTGCCGCCGGGTTCTGCATGTGTGTCATACAAATAGACGTTTCGGTCCCAGGAGGAGACGAGTAGCCGTGTTGATGAGTCGGGCGCAAACTTCACCGCGGAAATGTGTTCGGTCGGGTTCTGGGCGAGCTCGAATTGGCCTGTCATGGTAAGCTTCGGGTGCGTCTAAGTTACAACTTGCTGGAGTAAGACACAACGTACTGCTCATGGCGGAAATATTCGGGAATATTATGTTGGGACTGGGGTCTCAAGGGAGCTGGTACCTCTGTCGCAAGCTAATCACTCGGGCAATAGTTTCTCCGTGCCGCCACCCCTCCGAAGCTCTCAAGTTCTCCCTTGTTGTCCCTCGGGCTTCACTCTTACTTCTTCATTGTCATAATGCCTTTTGCACAGCTTGTTATAGGGCCCCCAGGCTCGGGCAAGTCGACGTACTGCGACGGCATGCATCAGTTCATGTCCGCCATCGGTCGCAAATGCTCTGTCGTGAACCTCGATCCTGCAAACGACCGCACGTCATATCCCGTCGCACTGGATGTACGAGATTTGGTCACCATTGACGAGATAATGGAGCAGGAGGATTTAGGTCCAAATGGTGGTGTACTGTATGCGCTTGAAGAACTAGAACACAATTTCGAGTGGCTAGAGGAGCGGTTGAAGGCTCTCGGAGGTCCGCAACACATACGTCTAGTTGTAAAGAACATCCGCTGAAATGTTTCCTAGACGACTACATTCTCTTCGACTGCCCAGGCCAGGTTGAGCTCTTCACACATCATTCTTCTCTACGTAACATATTCTTCCGCCTTCAAAAATTGGGGTATAGAGTACTCTCCCGCCCTTCACTATGGCAGACACCTGCTGACTCAACCCAGCTAGTAGTATTGCATCTTACCGACTCTATCGTGCTAAGCCGACCCTCGCTGTACATATCATCATTACTGCTTGCCCTACGGAGCATGTTACAGATGGATCTTCCACACCTTAACGTTCTGACCAAGATCGACAATCTGAGAAACTACCCTAACCTGCCCTTCAACCTGGATTTTTACACCGAAGTACAAGACCTCTCATATTTGCTCCCATTCTTGGATAAAGAACAGACCTCTGGTATACCAGGGCCGCAGCCTGCCGACTTAGCGACGACGGGCTCCGACGTAGACAACAACCCTCCTACGTCCAAGTTCTCCGCTCTGAACGAAGCTATAGTAGACCTAGTCCAAGACTACGCTCTTGTTGGGTTCGAAACACTTGCCGTGGAGGATAAAAGGAGTATGATGATCCTCCTTCGCGCGATTGATCGCGCTGGCGGTTATGCATTTGGCGGGGTTGAAGGGGCCAATGACACCGTTTGGCAGGTTGCGATGCAGCAGGACGCCATTACTATGGATGCTCGCGATGTGCAGGAGCGGTGGCTAGACCGGAGAGAAGGAATGGACGAAGAGGAGAGGAAAGCGTGGGAGCAGGAGGTTGGACCTGTGTCAGATACTGCAGTCGGTGATGCCCAAGGCGCCGTGGAAACCAAGGTTCCAAACGACGCCGGAAATCGCGCAAGACCTAACGATGACGAGGATATGGAAGATCTAGAGGAGATGAAGAAGTTCATGGAGAAGAAAGATAGCGGGATCAAGATCGTGAGGAAATAATGAGAACGATGTAGTTGGATTGCAACGCTGGGATCTGGTTTCACGTAATACCCCATCACATTCGAATTTATGGTGGAGTATTCTAGGAGTGCATGTCACGCCAAACCATCCCCATTTCGAACAAGAACGGTCCTGGAGCCCCTAAACTTGTGACAGTGAAAGCAACTCTTGTGATTGATTAGACACAACTACCCATCCCCTTATTTGGCCAAACACGTGTTTCATCCCATTCACGACGAGTCTTTTAGCGGGCAATTCCAAACTCTCGCCTCGCTTTTAAACTCCCCTAGCTTATAACTGCCCGTGTTTCGCCAACTCATGTTGCGAGATTTCGTGCTTGGTTAAAAATGTCGAAAAGGAAACGAACCGATGACGACGGTGGTCCGAGCTTCCGAAAGACCATAGGCGCTCGGTCCGGTGTTTACCCATCATGTCCCAGAACCCGTTATCAATTTGTCCCTGCGAAAACTCCAGAAGGACTGAACATGGACCCTCTGCTCGACTTTATACTGACCCATGAGGAAGCTTTTAGAAGGTTAACTGAAATACGACCAGACAATTGCTTCCAATAAGCTAATACTCGTTCACAGTCGCGGCAGGCTCGCCTCCCTGTACTCTGACTTCCATACCCAGCTTGAGACGAATGCGGACGGATACCACGCAAATATCAATGCGTGGAAGAGAGCGCTTGCAAATGCTGCGCGCACGGGCGCGATTCCGGCGCAGGGAAATGGCCGCGATCTATTGAACATCAGGACGGGCGAAGAGCTGGCACGAGCGTTACAACATAGGGAGTTTGGAAAACCAATGTGCTTAAAAGCTGTGTTTGTATGCTATATATCTAGGGACTTTCGTGATACTTTGCTAACCAGTTGGTGTAGCACGATGCTGTGACAAAGAAGGAGATGATTCCGCTAAAGGATTTCAACCACGCACAGACGAGTATCTACAATTCATCGTGGGTACCTTCTCCATGGGTTATGTTCCAGTGGGGTTTACGGCAGCTGGGAGTCCTTGGGCAACCGGGTTTCGGCGATAAACTGGACGTTGGGAACTTTGTTGTCTTGACGAATGTCGAAGTACATACTCTCTGTAAATCTACGCGCGCTTCTCTAATCTAGGGCTACAGATTGCTGCCGACAAGATTCTTCAACAGATATCCTCGCACAAGTTCTCCGTCGACCTCATCATGTCGAGATCAGAGTTCCAACGCCAATTCGCCGACGTGCTAGATCCGACGGCTTCCCTGACCCAGAACGATCTAAGCATACTCCTCACATTTTTGAGTCGAGATAGACGGGCAATATCCTATGATGGTCAGACGATAAAGTTCAAGTCGACCAATGCTGCGGCGCCGGAACCGATTTCACAGGAAGACATCGCCATCGCGAATTTGCGAGACACGCTCAAAAAGATCAGAGCGCAGATTGCCTCTCTATCAGAGGAGGTTGCCAAGAACGATGTGGCTGCACGAGAAGCCGTGAAGTCCAAACAGATGATCCGTGCCAAAGCCTCGCTCCGTTCGAAGAAGACAGTGGAATCTGTGCTCACCCAACGTATGGACATTGCGCATCAGCTCGAGGGTGTCTTCTTGCAGTTGCAACAGGCAGCGGACCACGTTGAGGTTGTCGAGGCAATGAAGTCTAGCGCTGTGGCACTCAAAGGGCTCAACCAGAAGGTCGGGGGTGCAGAGGGCGTGTCAGGGGTTGTTGAAGCCCTACAGGAAGAAATGGCCACTGCAGACGACATCTCGAACATCATCAATGAGCCTGGAAAGCCAATCGACGAGACGGAAGTCGATGAGGAGTTTGCAGCTCTCGAGGAGGCGGAGAAGGAGAAACGGGAGCAAGAAGAAGCGGCGAAGACGGCAGCCAGAATTGCGGAGCTGGAGCAAGTGGAAAAAGAGAGGTTGGCAAAAGAAGCTTCAAAGAGAGTAGAGAAGGAGAAGCCAGAGGAACAAGGGTTAAAGGAGGCGGAGAGAGAGATGCAGGAGAAGGAACCCGTAGAGAAGACGGAGGAGGACGTTGAGCAAACATGTCTGAGTTTCTCTGGTCTGTCATTTTTGAAGGAACAGTCAAACCCCCATGGTGCCAAGGAGGACGAGAAAGAAGAGCGAGTTCCCGTACCAGCATGATTTATTTGAAGTTCGTCTTGATCACTTGATATCTTTCTAGACAGAATCTTGGGTAGCGTGCACAACTCGAATTTATCGTTCAAGTCAGTAAATTTGAGCATCATATTTAGTATATTTTGAACAGCACATAATAGGCTTGAAGGCCTTTCGCATTGTTAGCGCTGATTGAAGTGTCGCATTCCATACTAGGACTTCCATCTTGTAATAAAGCAGGCTGCCGCTTTCTGGCTTTCAATGGCCTTTAGCGTGCACAATCACAAGGCACCATGAAGACAAGAAACGAGTCAGTGCGATCTATTCCAGGGTTGATTAAAAGCCATGAAGTTACCTTACGAGTATTCCCGAATTGATCCGCTAACCCGCTTCAGGATCCGACATCGCCAAGACATCCCAACCTCACCGCAACCACTCCCGCAACCATTGAAACCACTGACAACACCTCCCGTTTCAACTGCACCCTCCGCAGTAAACCTACCCGCGAAAATATCTCCGCTCACCTCGCAACCTCTGAATACGCACGACGCCCAATGCCTCCTCTCGCATCCCTACGCTCAGCGGCGCGCACCACCACCCTCGCCCGCCCAACCCTCTACTTCCCGCTTGTAATCCGCACACGGACTTTCTCCTCATCACAGGCCAAAAAGGCCGCTTCAGGAAGTCACGAGTCAAAGTACGACCCGCCCACCGGATGGCTGTTTGGCGTCAAACCGGGGGAGAAATACCAGAAGGAAGGCTGGGAGACGCTTACGTATTGGGGCGTCTATGGAGGCTTTGCGCTCGCCATAATTGCTTATACTTTCAAGCCTGATACTAGGTATGTTTAAACAGACTCTCTATTGCCGACAAGATTTGGAACGTGTCGTAGGGGCGGATCACTGACGAAGTTTCATGGTGTGAGTGTGGATGTGGGCTGACCTTTTCATGCAGCATTCAGACCTGGGCACTCGAGGAGGCGCGGAGGAGATTAGAAGCAGAGGGTATTCTGGCTGATCCTACTGAGCCAAAAAAGAACCAGTAAAGGACGAGAACGAAGCCGTTGGAAGAAGGAAGGAGAGACCAGCATTGAAGATGATGGGAAAGCACAAGAATGGATTGTACATACAGTGCTAGCAGATGATGATTTCTCCTATGTGATTTGCATAGAGCTCGGCTCGGCTTAGCTTCGTTGCTGGAGACGGGTAATGCCATTTTTCTCGTTGACCTAAGAGTTACCTGTCTGTGAAATGTGTGGTGCGTTTATGGGTGTGGCGTGGGAGAGAACGACGAGGCATTTGCGTAAAGAACCCCTCTCATCTCACCGTCGGAAGCTTACAGTGTTCAGAGTAGCAGATAACAAGTGCCATCCATTCAAGATGAAGAACACAGTTTGTAGTACTAACAAGATCACTCACTAACAGGAACTAAAGCAAATTGCGAAATACCATAGGTCTATCTACAAAACCAGTAGCATTCCACCTAAAGTCTCAAATCTTAAGACACGGTGATAGAAGCTGACCCACTACTAAAGTAACCCTCCGTAGCAACGATCTGATAATTGTGAGTCCCCAGCTTCATTCCCGCTTTAGCCCAAGCATCAAAATGCGTCTTAGTGTTGACACTACCGCCAGTACGCTTCGACTGTCGGACTGACCAGTACTGCTGAAAGGTCTTAGTCCCCTCGATAGACGGGGCGTTAGTCCGAGTGCTGAAGACAATGTCGTAGGTCCCGCCATCACTACTAACAGTTCCCTTTTTAGAACCCCCAGATGATGGGTTGTAGGTACCGTAGTTCTCGACAATGTAGTATTCGACTAAAGGATTGGTGGTCCAGCCGTATACAGCGAGATAGGAGTTACCATTGGGTGTATAGGTTCCGGAGTAGTTTATGGTTCTGGTTCAGCACGCCAACGTCAACATCGACATCAACATCAATCCAAAGCCCTTCCGCACGGAAATGACACCACAATATTTTTTTTTGAGAAGCCGGTTAATACACTTACCTCGCACTCCCAGGATTCCACCCCTTCCCACCCACAAAATTCCCGCCTGTACCCCAATTGACGCTATACGAGCCTCCAGCGCCATTCGTATACGTCACCGTCGCACCGCCGTCCGTCCAGAAAGAATAGTAGTACCCATTGTGCGTGCCAGTGGAACTTGGAGTTCCGGCGCGGGTGTTAAGAAGGTCGCTAGGAGATCGATTATCGAGAGCCTGGCTTGGGGCAGCAAAGGCTCCCGCAATGGCTGAACAGGCGAGGAAGAGGGAGGAGAAGGTGACCATGATGGTGGCCGATGAGTGACGAATGCTGAGTAAGTAAGTTAAATATCGAAGTGTGGTGAGTTGGCCACGCAGATTTCGTTGCTTTTATAGCTCGTGGGAGGGGAATCTCGTGCATCCTAGTTCACACTGTTCTCTCATACCAGGATCAAGTGGACTGTTATCAGTCCACCAATTTGAGCTCCTTCAATCCCTCAAACACTAAAACATGCTTGTTGATGAGGCGATATAACGAAAGACTTGGCGATGTACCAGAAATTACGGCGTTTGATGGAGAATCGGAGAACAGCATCAGGATTCCGGCATGGCGATTGTACGCCCTCAAGCTCCGAGCTTAATGCTTCCACGGAGGCCTGGCAATTTTACCATCGGGTGGTTTTGAAACTTGGCGGGTTGGCGTTCGCGATAGTGAATAGAATAGGGAGACAAGCAAGCGGAATACAAACGCCACATTACACAAGAGACATCGCCAAGAAGACAGCACCTTTTTGTAGGATCTTTCCCGCGAATGAAGTAGCTTGGTGAGAATTACGTAGCACGGGGAGTCTTTGTGGGATTTGCGCTAGAGAATCTTCAGACATGCTAGCAAGGGGGATTTGATAAAAGGACTGGTGGGAGCAGAAAAGTGCACCAAGTGGCGGTTAGGGAATGTTGGCGTTTCGAAACGAAATCTCCCGATTCCTGAAAGGGTTAAAAGAGAGATTTGGGGAATGTGGCTTGCAACAAGCATCTTACTTTTCCTTCTAGGTTTTTATTGTGAGGTGCTATTCTCCCCGCACTGTGGATTTGACAAATCGTATCAAGCCTTCTTTCTACATTCTTTTTTCTCTCTCCGCACCGCGATATTTCTCTGAACTCTTATTGAATGCATTTCAAAAGGCTCGGGCCGCAATACGTCTTTTGTGATACCTAATCTCGGTTCTATCGATGTGTATCCTCTTTCGAATTGCCTAGAAGCTCGTCGACAGACTTTGTCCCATCTACATATTACATATTTAACCTCCCCGCAGCCCAACTCTTTTGAACTCCACACTCGAGTAGTGTTGATGCAAATGGGCTGCGAGATATGATCGACTTTCCGGGGTAACGGGGAATTACTACACCATCCGTGGATCCAAGGAAATTGCGCCAATGGCATTGGAGATGTTAATGAATCAGGACCTGGTATTTAAACGGTCGACTGATCCCAGGATTTGACGCCTGTTGTCCAAGTACTCGGCTCTAGCTTGTCCTGGTGGGTATTACATACGGTTTCCTTCATCCGGGATGCTCAGGTGGACAAGTGGGTAGTTAGAGTGTGTCACGTGCTAGCGGTTCAAAATGGAGAGATACCGGAATCCTCTTCCTTGAGTATGGAGGTATTTGACATGTGATCTGTCACCTGTGCCTTCCTGTCCCCTAGTGGACCATGTTTTCACATCTTGCCACGAGTTTTCACCATCTCACCTCTTGAGACTTGTAAAATCCACTGAGTCCATTTTATTTACCTTAGCTTAATGGTATTACGGTAAACGCCTCGTTAAAACCGACTGTAAGTGAAAGATTCACGAGGAATTATCATCAGAGAAGTGCCACTGCGAGGGCAAGGACCTCCTAGGTCTCAATAACAACTCCACACAATATACAAGAGCATACTGTGAAGCGGCCCGCCGGACCATACCGACCACATGGGAACACGTCTATCATATTTCAAGTAAGGATGAGAAAGATGTGGGAGACTCCCGGATCAAGACTAAAGTTCGGTTTCGACGGACAATGGAATAGATATTCCTTCTTAAGTATTTCCTACCTACGGCTGGAGTAGCAGCTTGCCCGTCGTCTTCCTGCCTTCGATATCCTGCACACTGTCAGCGAACATCCAACGGAGCATGATCCAGACTGCATCGCACCTGAGTAGCCCTTACAACGTCCTTCAAGGGATACACCTCATGGATCCGCACGTTCAACTTCTTCTTGTCAATAAAGTCCCATAGCTCGGTGGCATACATTTGTAGCTCATCCCTCGTGGTGATGTAAGCGATGAGCGCTGGACGGAGCAACTTTGCGTTCTTCTGGGAGAGTCGGCTGTTGTTCCTAGTCAGCAAGCCATGCCGCCCTGGATTCCCTCTTAAGGAGGTACATACGCAATAGAGAATGGTTCTACAGCTCCACTCGCGTTCCCAAAGCTCACCATACTTCCCTTCCTCTTCACGCACTTCAAACACGCATCAAACGTAACCTTGCCCACTGAATCGAAGACAGCAGCCACGCCCTCTCCTCCCGTCGCCTGCAACACTTCCTCGACGAACTTATCTCTATCTTCTTCATGGTAGGCGAGTAGTACTTCGGCTCCATTCTGCTTGGCTAACTCCCGCTTCTCTGGAGTACTCGCAGTTGCAATCGTCCGCGCCCCGACGGCTTTTAGCAACTGACATAACAACAGTCCAACGCCACCCGCAGCCGCTGTAACAAGCACCCATTCCCCTTTTTTCACAGGATGCGCTTCCCGAATCAGGGTAATTGCAGTCAGAGCTTGAAGAATCGCAGCAGCGGCATCCTTGGTGCTAATCTCGTCGGGAATCGGAATAGTATAGTTGGCCGTGACCGGCGTATACTCAGCGTAGGCGTGTTGGCCCATGTAAACGACACGTTTGTTGGGCGTGAGATCCGAGGGGACGTTGGGCCCGACTGCAGCAATCGTCCCGCTCCCTTCGCGGCCTAGGATGTACGGGAACTTGGGTACTGGGTAGATGCCTGAGCGGAAGTAGCTAGATGGCAAGCCTCAGTATCAAGGTGTTAAACGACTACACTTGGTACTCAAAAGTGGGGTTAGGAGGAGTAGTACGTGTCAATATAGTTGATCCCAATGAACTCGTTTTTAACAAGCACCTCTCCCTCCTTAGGCTCCGGAACGGGAATGTCAGTCTTATACTGTAGAACGTCTGTTCCGCCTGTTTCTTCAATCCACACGGCCTTCATGGTTTTTGGAAGAGACACCATTGTTCGTATTCCTGAATACCTCAGAGCTAGAGCCCTGTGTATGAAAGCTAGTCTCGTTGACGTAATGGAAGGCGTAGAAGAGAATCGAGTAGCTGAACTTAGGAAGCGGGAGACTGTTAACATAAGGAGAAGAGAGAAAGAAAAGAGAAAGGAACATGGAATGTAAGTGAAGAAATTTTTGATTATAAATAGGTGCAGATTTCTGAGAGCTGCGGAAATATTTCCAGCTACCTACATGGTTAGGTTGCCCCGCTTTAGACCCCGCTCACGTCATTGCTACTTGGAATGGCATGCCACGGAGGTACCTGTAAAAATGCAATTAGCTTAAAACTCACCATTCCCTATTTGCTCACGGTTTAGGTTCTATCTAACCAAATTGCGCCTCATTGCTCCTTGGGAGGTGTTAAGACGTCGAGCCTTTGCTATCGCCTAGAAATATCGGCGACCTCTCCAGCTGGTTTGCCGACTCTCGCATCGTCAGGGGCCATGGTGAGGACTCTGAATACCGAATAAAGTACCTCTCATGTCATCTCGCCATACCCTTCCGCCGAAAAATCAGATGATGTCTCCCTGATTTATAATCTCCTCTCCCTGTTTCGTTTCTCCATTGACCTCTATCACATCTTCGTCGTCCAAGCCTACTAACCCTTTCTTTGAGAGCTTGAACTCGCGAGGGTGCCTCTCCATCCACAGTTCATTTGCTAACCAGTTGTAGAAGCTAGGATGAATGACGCTCACTGAATCGATTATAGTCAAACCGCAGCTGAGCGTCAACACCTTTGCCTCGATTTTTGCACCCTTGAAACACTCCACCAGTACCTCGTCTTCGACCCAGAACTCATATATCTTGCCTTCATCTTCCTTTAATATCTTGCCTTTTGGATACTTTTCCTTGGGGAGATCCCACTGGTCGAAGTCCTCCTTGTTCCAAGACCTGCATATGAGCTTGCCGAGGGGTTGAAGTTGAAGTTTCTGTTTCCAGGCCTCGTTCTGAATCGTGTACATTTCCTGAACTTCCTTGGGTGAGAATTTGATGGCAACGACTTCAAGGTCTACATCCTCAAACTTCTCGACCTTGATGGTGTTGAGACCTTCTTTGCTTCCTTGTGCTTCGATGATGGCGTATTGCTCATCGGTGCCGAGAATGGCAACGGCTGTCTTGAATGTCACTCTAGCCTCCTCTGCTTTCATACCAAGATTCTTGTCACCGGCCCAGCCTTCGGTTGCCTCCTCGGCCCAGTGCTGGCCCACGATGCATTGGCCAGCATGAGTACCTCCGAAGACTGTGCTTGCGGCAATATTGAATGCGCCAGGGAGGGCGAGACCAAATAGGTTGGATTTCACGAGCTCTACATCGGCCTGATCACAGACCGCTCGAGCAAAGAGGAGGCTGTCTTTGTACTCGTCACAGACTTGGTGGAAGAGTAAGTAGTTATAGAAAGATCTCAAAACCTGGCAAGCGGTCTTAATCTGGTTGGGGTCGTAACCATAGTGCAGTGGGTAGTAGGATGAGCTAGGTGAACGTTAGCATGAGTGGGCCAATTTTAGAAACTTCCCAACACCGCAGGCCTGCCCAACCAACCGCACCTCTGTAGTACTAGAATAGGGAGCTAGTGAAACGGTAGTAGGCTAGGTGGAACTAGGAAAACTCACAGGAACGCCTTTCCCACCCCCTCAAAGTCCACGATCCAATGCTTCGGATCCTCTCGGTCCCAAGGAACGTGGTGAATTGCTAGCGCTTTGGCGATTTGTTCAGCATCCATCTCAGCCATATCCTGCTTGGAGAGCCCGCCAAACATTCGCGGAGAGCTTTCAACACCACCAAAGCGCATCCATTTATTGAAAATCTTAGAATACATCTCATGCATGCGACGTTTCTGCTTGAAGCGCTGGATGGCAATCTCAATGCGTTCAACGAAGGGCTTGTCGGGATCGTACATTGCCATCTCCTCCTCAGCTTCGGCTGGTGTGAGAGGGGCTTCGGCATACATATCTTCAAATCCTGTCGCCTTCATCATGTTCTTGCTCTTGCCGCATGGATACTCCTTCTTCTTTTGCGGAAGCAGAGGAATTGGATGTTGGATTGGTTTCTGGGTTCGGGGGTCATGAGAAATCTCACTATCACTATTGACTTCGTCGAGGAGACAAGGGCCAGACAAGGGAACTTTGCGTGAAACCTCTTTACCGTCAGGACTGACGTTTAGGAAAGCACTCTTGCGGAGAGCTTCTACGATTAAGGCTTTATCCTTAAACCTACGCATCTTCCTGAAGCCGCGGATGCGGTTCAAGGAGACGGGAATGTTTTTGCGGCCGCCGCAGCAATGGAGCAAGTGGAGATCCATTGGAAGGTTCTCGTCGGAGAAATAGAATTCGACCTATTGGGCCGTTAGCAAAGTGTGTCGGGCTGTGCCATGATACTTATCTGAGAACGAACCTGTTGGCGAATCTTGGGTCCATCGGGATGCTCGCCATTAACCGTTTGGTTCACCTTGTTTAGTGTACTGCTATCGTTCACTTGGGGGCAGCTTTGAATGGGGACTGAGGTGGCGTCCTCGCTAGGGAGAGCTCCTGGCGCACTGGTTGGTTCGGACATGTTAAGTTTGGTGGTCTATTCCGATATGATCAGTCAGTGGACGGCCGGTTGGGTGAGTCGCAGAAGCAAACAAGGTTAGTTGAAAGAGTCAAGGGAGAGAATAGGTAAAGGTGAGGTAATTACGGATGAAGTAGATTCTGGGATCTTCTTAAAACATATCTAATCGATGGCTCTTGGGAGATTGGACGAAGGTGCAAGTTCAGAAATGGGGTTGGTTCAAGCATTCGTGGGGGATGTAAAAGTTGGAGTCTGCGGTCAGCATTGTTTGTAGAGGCTTCTGGTGTGACCAAACACATAAAAAAGGTACAACCAGCGTGACCTGTATTGATTAAGTTCACAAGCAAGAAGCATGATCATTCAATTCTCTTAAGTGTCAATAAGACGCGTTCCCACGTGATTCACAAGATGAGCAGTTGTACCTGGTGAGGTGAAGGTCCACCGTTTACTACTAAGCATTTACCACGAGTCATGAAGCTTAACAGTGGAAGTAAACTTGACTCGCTCTCATTCACAGAGCACGGTCGTCCAAGCGCGTGGGGCAATGTCTCAGCCCTACACGCCACACCCACTGCTCCCTCAATTCTACACTACTAATACCGTTCCACCATCCACCTTCACTCGAATCTACCCACCCACAGACACACACACAGACACACGCACAGTCACTTACTCATACCACGCAATGGCAAAGAAAGCCTTCGACCCCTCCAGCCTCCAGGCCTTCGGCCACGCCGCTGCCGGCCAGTACGTGCACCCCGTTCAGCTTCCACTACATTGTGCAGCAAATTACCACATAACGTGGAACATGATTAGGGCGGAGCCTCTCTGTTAAATTTCTTGCTAGAAGAAGGGGAGAGAGTTAGAGGGATGCAGAATTCTATCCCTAGTCCACTCCCTGTCGTGTTCCACGTTAAGTGATAAGATACAGTACTTTGGGCTGACGTTGTTTCCTAGTGACGGCGTCCTATCCGACGCATCCGGCTCCGTGGTGGTGAAGCCATGCACGCAAGCCGAAATCGACTTCTACGAATCCGTCACCGCATCTCACCCCGACTTAGCCCCGCACCTCCCGACCTACATGGGCACGCTTTCGCTTGGGGCGGACCAGAAGGTTGTCACAGGAGACGCAGAGTCCGGCATGATCCAGACTGCTAATGGCCTTGAGCGTCTCCATGGCAGGAAACTAGAGACTGAGGTGCATATCGTGCTAGAGAATATTACGCACGGGTTTAAGAAGCCCAATGTTCTGGATCTGAAGCTTGGGGCTCAGCTATGGGACGAGGCAGCGAAGCTAGAGAAGCGGGCTCGGCTGGATGAGGTCTCCGCTAAGACGACGAGTGGGTCGCTGGGATTTCGGATTGCCGGTATGCGCACCTACAAGGGGGAGCCGGTGCCTGAGGTCGATGAGACTCTTAAAGAATTTGTAGACAAGATTGATCAGAGCGGGACGTGGGTGTACAACAAGATGTATGGCCGCAAGTTCAACGCAGAGGATGTTATGGAGGGGTTTGTTGCCTACGTGCTCCCACAGTCTAGATCAAAAGCCGGTTTGGAAAGAGCTGAAGAGGTTCTTACCTACTTCTCGAAGGAAGTCGCAGATATTCAGAAAGCCTTCGAGAGCAAAGAGAGCAGGATGTACTCGGCGAGTATACTCCTTGTATATGAGGGTGATTTGGAAGAATATGCGAAAACCAAGGAGACCCTGGCCGCAGCGGCCAAAGAACCGACGGACGAAGACGACGAAGAGAAAGATCTTCCGAAGCTTGCAGCTGTCAAGATGATTGACTTTGCTCATGCAACATGGCATCCTGGAAAAGGACCGGACGAGAACGCGCTTCAAGGCATAAGAAGCGCCGAGAAGATATTGAAGGATCTCCTAGATCAAGTCAAGGTAGATCTTGCTAAGGCTTGAAGGTCTGGTTCGATGTCGAACATTTGGTAGATATGCATTCTATTTGAACGCAACATGGATCTACATAGCTAGATACCCGCTAATGTGAATGGCTTTGTCTAGCTTGCAACCTACTCCCACACTAAGTAAACTTTGAGCGAACTTTTCATAACCTACTATCCACCAGGCCAGGGTGGCTCATGCTCTATTCCCTTAGCTCACTAGACCGGGAACATCCTCTGGAAATGAACCCAGTATGATAGCATTCGATGGCGTCTGGCCCGGTTGAGGAGACAATAACCTCACCTTCTTTTTCACATCGTCAACATCTGCAACATAGATATAGCCCCTAACACTCGAATCCCGGATGACTTCCTGCGAGTCGGTTGCAGCGGCTGTCGTGACAGCTAAAAGGGAATTCTGAATCATCGGTGAGGGAGTCGCCTTCGTGTAGATGTTGTTCGTAGAGCCGTAGACGTCATCATCATCGTTACCCGGTCGGAAGGACGAATTCGCATCAGAGGCAGCTATAATGCTAAGTATATAAACTTTAGGTGAAGTGATTACGTACCATCGACGATCCGGAAGATGTTTAGCTCATCATAGTCTGCCATGTGGCTATGAGGCCCAAGAGTGTTCTCGCCGTGTCCGAAGAAGTAGGCTCGTATCTGGGCCTGTCGAAGCTGCTTCATATAGGCCTCATCTCGGTCCACACACCCGCCCGATTTGTCGAGGCGCACGACAGAGACGGCTTCTTCGGTTGGTCGATTCGAGTACTTGCGGGCCAAGTCGCTGTAGAGACGTTCTGAGCCGAGGACGAAGAGGACATTGACTGTGAATAAATCAGCAAGTGTTTGCCGGCTTGAAGCGGTATATGACGGCAATGGGGCAGGACAAGGACATCACACGCACCCGAAAACTCAGATATTATATGGTCTATGTTCTCGTAAACACCGCCCTTCCCGTGACTGATGGCCCCCGAAGTGTCAATAATAAAACCAGCCTGCCTCGAGGGTTTATCGTCCTCTAGCCTGCTCGTGACGGCAAGGGCCATCCTCGTCACCAAAGGCCTGAAGAGGCTGCCCTCGTCCGGATTTGCAATGCCGTAATGATATACCAGCGGCATCTTCACCGGAACCGGGCTCGGCCCTGAAATGGGACTACTCCCCCAGCTATCCTCAATGTCAATAATTGACGAGAAAGCGGCCGCAGTAACGGAGCCGGGTACACTCAGCATGCCTTGACGGGGGTCCAGGTTAACGACCACGGGCTGTCGTCCAGCCTTCACAGCATAGGATGTGAGGATCTTGACCACGCTCGTCTTCCCTGCATTCTCAGGCCCGACTACTAGAATCCGCGGCCCCAGTTCGCCCGTTTGTACGCTCCTCTCGCGCAGCTTCTCGAGGGCGAAATGCGCGTTCGCATAGCTCATCATCTGTGTCTCTTCGCTCGTGTACTCGCTCTCGGCCAAGCCCCCAATCTCAAGTTTGCAGCCACGCCATGTGTAGACGGCGCCCTTAGTGCCAGTGAATGTATAGGTGGACGATGGGGCGAGCTCGGTGCCGAAGAACTCCGCGGTCCCAGTGAGCAGCCTGATGGTCAAAGTGCGCGTGAAAGGGACTTCGAATCGGTACTCGGAGCAGGCGAGGAGGTCTTGAGTGCGAGTTACAATGCTCTCGGCGGTACTAGGGGGTTCAGGAGTAGGGTTGGAGAGGTGGAGACCTGGGAGAGATATCATGGTTAGGTAAAGCCAGCAGGCGTGGGAATGGGTTGGCGCGTCGAGAAGGTCTTGGTGGGGAGCTTGAGCTTTGACCTTGTGGCAAGTTTCAAAGAAATCTTAGTATATCTACCTAAGGATTAATCTTACATAGGGTGAAAGGGATGTTCTATTCAATTGGAGAGTTGGAGAGGAAAGCACAATATATAATACTTTTATGCTCTGATGCTACTCATACAGACAAATGCTCAACTCACTCACTGATGATGCTAGCCGAATGCGCCACTCAACCACTATCACTTCGCTCCAAAAATTTAGGATCTCTCTCCATCTTGCCCTCAAACTTGGTCCACCAAGCTTGGAAAGCCTTCAATGGCACCGTGTCCCCGGTGCCCCAACTCGCGAGAAAATCATAGCAGTTTTTGATGATGCGCTGCGCGAGAACCTTAGTTTCAGCCGTCGTGTTTCCCTTCCTCACCAACTCTAACCCGGCTAGTGGCACCGCAGAAGTTGCTGCCTCCTGCGCCTTCTTTTGTTCGAGGTTTGCAAGGACCTGGGTCGCTGGCTCGACCGAAATACCCAAAGTAACGCTCAGCACAGTGCCATTTTCCAGCGCTGATGGACCCTCGTCCACCATCGCGTCGTCATCACCACCTAGTCCCCCACCAGCGGGTCCTCCAGCCGACTTATTAACCTTGAATATTGCAGACGGTTTCTCGTTTGCGATCGCACCAAGCAATTTGAATTCCGTAGCTCCCGCCAATTGCGCGTATACCGCTGCCGCAGTGCCATCTGGGAGTGTGGTTCCTGGCAACAGGAACACAACGATGTGGGAGAATGGAGGTGCCGTGGGAAGCGTGAATGCGAATTGTGTGGCAGAGATGGTTTGCGCTTCGACGAGGACAGGACGGCCGGATATTATTACGCCAAACATCTTGCTAACCGCAGTTGGTAGAGGAGAGAAGAGGAAAGGAAGCAACGGTTGAGAGAGTGCATTGGTGTTATGGGCGCGAATGCGCCGACACTTTTGAAGTCGGCAGTGGTGTCACTGGAAGCTTCGGACAACGTCGGTGATGTTCTAGAGAGATGCAGCTCCGTTTTGGGGCTATCGATAAGATCATGTGACATCGCGTATCCATTGAGGACGAGCGAGGCTCGCCTTCTCTTCAGCAAGCCAGTACATGTTTAACATGGATTTGAACAGCATAGCAGATGGTACATTCTCACCCTAAATAGTCAGCTAGCCATCGTCACCATGCGCCGCATTCACAGAGAGGGCCAAGTAAGTAGTGGAAGGCTTTTCAGAAGCACAGGACATCTTTAGTATGCTTTTAATTCCGAACTATGCACTACAGGACTGTGGCAGGAAGGGTATACAACTCGTGAAAATCAGAACTCCAAAAACACCGCAGAGCCCCAATCCCAATGCCCAATATCCCAATACAAACCCAAAAAAAAGAAAATAGTAACAAAAGTCGCCGCTCAGGCCCTGTCTCCGTGAAGCCTCAGCCTGTACAGGCAAGAATAGGAAGCACCCCAGGTGCTAGTGACCCGTACCAGGGTCTTGCTTACAGGTGCAGAAAGATCAATGTCCAGGTTGAAGGTTTGAACGTGGTTGGAGCCGTGGACATTGTACTTGAATTTGCCCAGGCAAGCCCATCCCTTAGGGCCTTCACTGCAACCTAGGTCCTCGACAGAGACGTCCGTCTCAACCCACAATTCCATGTCCTTAGGGGCACTGCCGACATCGAGAGAGGCCTCTTTAGGTAAGTGTTCGACGGTGACCTGTTTCGGGATCATATTCTGACCAAGGTTGACGGCCAGCTGCGCTAAGCCCGTTTTGCCATCAGTGGGAGCCGCACACCAACACTCTCCAGGCTCGTCCCACTTCTCCAGAGCACTGACTGGTGGACGGCGGATTTGAAGCGACAACAGTCGTCTATACGTCGAAGACTGTAAAGAGGAGGAGTCCACAAAGGTCGACGATGTCTTGTACGGATCTACGCGAGCGCCAAGACCAGGAGAGAAGAAGTTGACTTTGCGGAGGCTAATTTCAGCATTGGCGACAAGGTTGGAATAGGCAAGAGCGTCGAAGCGGATTTGGTCTAGGAACGCTTTGGAGGCAATTTGCCTCGCCGCAGTCTTGGCCTCTTTAGAGAAGGCTTTATTGGCTTCGGCAATTTTCCGATCAACACGGTCGGATATCTTTGTGTATTCTAGATGTAGAAGGTCGAGGAACTCTTTGCGTTGGATGATCTCGAGGGTGGACTGGCGAGTGTCATTGTTGAGTTCGTGTCGGATCAGCTGAGTGATCTTCGCTTGATTCTTGGACAAGAAGTCGATCCAATTGACATCACTAGTGATTGTGGGGTTTTTGAGGCCCTCGGAGTTGAGTTTGCTTTCCAGGGCACGCCAGAATTCATCCGGAATCTCCAGGTGGCCTTTTTTGTTGCGACGCAGGACGATGGCCGGTGGCAGGTACTCGCTAAAGCGGGTAAGAGTACCATCGAGATTAGCAAGTGATTTCTCGACGTTGGCAACGCGGTGAGAGAGGTCGTAGCCATAGGTGACACCAGGCTCAGTGTTCCCACCGTCAACTTGCGGCATGATAGCGTTTTTAATCCCGTTCCAGGTGTAAACGATACGGTAGTTAATAGCACTAAGCATGCTGATAGCGGAAGACTCGGTAGTGTTGATAGATGGCACGCCAGGAATGGCCAGGAAACCGACAGCGAAGCAGCCGAGCATGAACGTCATCAGCAGGAGGAAGAAGTACGACTTGTGAGGGTGGGTATCCGCATTGCCGTCTTCATTGCCGTCATGGATAGGGTGGGGGAGGGCGCAAGGAGTACCGTTGAGTTGAACTGCCGGCGCGGCAGTCATTCCAGCTTCATGAACCATGCCGAAAGACTTGGTCGTATTGACATAAGATGGAGTGGGTGAGCCGCTATTAATGCTTGGGCTGGCACTACCAGCAATACCACTACCGTTAGCATTTTCCTCGAACTCGTCATTTGACTCAAGCGGTGGGGAACGTGAGGGAGCTCGAGCAGGAGACCGGGAGTCGCGGGCATATTGCTTCACGATAATAGGAATGGAGCTGGAAGAAGCTGGTGAAGAGCCACGGCCGGAGGGCCGCTCTTCGTCGCGGGCCACAGCATTGTCACGCTGGGCGCCGAAGGCCTGAGCAAAACCAGAGTTAGGAACCGTCAGGTCTTGAGCTGTGGCTAGACGACCAGCGGAACCGTAAGCGTGGGATTGTTGCGCCTGGACCTTGGGTAAGGGGCCCTTGCGGCGGTTAGTAGCAGCGCGAGACTGAGTGGCAGTGGTCTCGGCGACGGAAGTAACAACTGAACGGGCAACGGAAAGGCGTGTAGAGCGACGGAGAGGCGTTCCAGGAACTTGAGACATGTTGGTCGTAGCAGGATACAACAGCTGTTGAGGTAGGATTGAAGGGGAATTTGACAAATATGAACGCGAATCTGACGCAAATATGCTTTTGAGGGTTAGCTTTAATTGAGGGCGAGAATGTATGTTTGAGGTATCTGATCTGGAGACTGGATGGGAAGGAGGGTGTTGAAAGAAAAACTGTGTTCCTCGAACAATTGAAAAAATCAGGTACAATAGTGGCGGTGGTGCCAAAATAGTATTTGAATATAAAAGTTATCAATCTGGGGGAAAATATTCATGGTGAAGATGAAGAGTGTGCTCACAAAGCTTTCACCGTTGACGTGAACAGGGATCAGAGAACCGGCATTTGACTTACCTTGAACCACAACGTATACCAGACTCTAGGCACTCCACTCCCAACAGCAAACAGACCCGGTTCCCTAGCTATGACGTATCTCGGACGAGTATCACGGTAATGGTTGTTGCGGTTATAGTCGTTGCAGGAATTGGGTAAACACGTGGAACAACAAGGAGTTTCCTAGGCTCGACGCGTCGAGAATCCGGTGTGGATGCAGCTATGGAGAATCTATTAAATGGAATGGAAGCCTTCGATACTTTGAGATAGGGTCAACAAGCATCTTCTTGGGCGGGGCGGGGGTATGTCAACTCGTGATGATAGAGTTGGTGATGTCTTCGCGCGTCCGAGGCGTGCGTGCCTGCGTTAGAGGTAATAACTAACGTTACCAGCCACACTTTACGTAAGCAGCCACTCTGAAATTCTACCTCGGGAATCTCCAACGACTAGTCAAAAGTGGAGAACACGGGAAGCTTAGGACTGTAGCTTTTCAGGATAGGAACCCGTGACCTATAAATCGGGAAAACACTCGTCTTTGGGGGCCCAATGAGATGCTAGATTTAATTCAAATTTGACGAAAGCTTTGCAATACTGAGCGACAGCATGCTATCACACAATGTAGCTAAAACAGAATTGAGTAGACCTTAGTTACTGTTAAATGCCTTGCTAGAATTAGGTAGTATGTTAATAAGATGCACATTTCATTACTATAGGTATGTTCCACGTTAGATGACAATATGCAGCAGAAATGCAGGTGGGAAACGGTTCACTAACTTTGCGTGGTATGCGGGCCGCTCACCGCCCCAAGCAAGCCAAAATGGCGGGCCTGTCCGCAAGTTGCATGTCGCAGTGGACACCTGAACCTTTAACATCGTCCTACGTCCTCATTCCAACAACACTTAGTCTATTCGCTTGCTAGACATACACTCACTTCGCTGAAACTCAGCTGCCTTCAATTGAACCCTTTTACTAACTTGCTCTCATCGAACCACGTCCGAGATGGTTGTCGGATCAGTCCTTGTCACAGGGTACGGCGCCATGTCGCAATGAAAAGTCCAGCCACAGGCTAACATGAGCAGTGGAACGGGCTATATTGGCTCATTCACCGCACTGGCTCTCCTCGAGGCGGACTACAAAGTTGTCATTGTTGACAATTTGTACAACTCATCCCAAGAGGTCGTTAACCGCATCGAGCTCATATGCGGAAAGCGTCCAGCTTTCTACAAGCTTGACGTTACGGATGAAGCCGCTCTAGACAAAGTATTCGATGACCACCCTGACATTGATAACGTCATCCACTTCGCTGCTCTAAAGGTACGCATCCTCCAACCCCTTCTCCACGAACTAGCTTACCAAACATGGTCAGGCTGTGGGCGAGTCTGCCGAAATTCCATTGGAGTATTACCGAACAAACGTATATGGTAGCATTGCCCTTCTTCGTTCTATGACGAAGCATAATGTATCCAATATTGTCTTCTCTTCGTCCGCCACAGTCTACGGGGATGCAACCCGTTTCCCAAATATGATCCCTATCCCGGAGCATTGTCCCATAGGCCCCACCAACACCTACGGCCGGACCAAGTCCACTGTTGAGTCCGTGATCACAGATCACATCGAGGCCCAGCGAAACAACGCCAAGAAAGCGGGAAAGTCAGGTGAACAATGGAATGCCGCCCTGCTGAGGTACTTCAACCCAGCGGGCTCTCACCCCAGTGGTATCATGGGCGAGAATCCATTAGGCGTTCCATACAACCTTCTCCCACTTCTCGCTCAGGTGGCTATTGGCAAGCGAGAGAAGTTACTTGTGTTCGGAGACGGTGAGCTTGTTTCTTTATTGATGTGTTGTAACTATCTAACTAAAATTAGATTACAAGTCCAAAGACGGGACTGCCATTCGGGACTACATACATGTGCTTGATCTTGCTAGGGGTCATTTGGTTGCTCTCAACTACCTCCGTGAGCATCATCCCGGTGTAAAGGCATGGAATCTGGGTACTGGTACTGGATCCACCGTGTTCGACATGATCAAGGCCTTCAGCAAAGTCGTTGGCCATGATCTCCCTTTCCAAGTCGTGGAACGCCGCCCTGGTGATGTCCTAGACCTCACGGCCAACCCAACCCTAGCTAACCAGGAACTGAAGTGGAAGACAGAGCTTACGCTTGAGGACGCTTGTCGTGACCTCTGGAAATGGACGGAGAATAACCCGGAGGGATATAATCAAGATCCCCCCAAAGCGTTTGTCGATGCGCTCAAGAAGCAGGGCTAACTGCATCTAACAGTGTGTCGACCATTTAGGGCACAAAGGTTTGGAGGGACACAGCTGATGATTTCTAAAAGTGTTGGTCTGGACTGTTTAAACAGCATACACTACATAAATAGCATAAAGCATGATGATATGATGAACATAGACAATAGAATCAGTTAAGCTGATGTATTGCATAGTGTCACCTAACTGGAACATGTCTAGGATAATTTAGGGCAGGCATTTGCATCTTATTAACCTTCATCCTAATTCCAGTAAGGAGTTGAACGGTAAAGTCTACTCTAATTAAGTTCTACGTTACTTGATAACATGCAGGAGAAAAGCCTTGCACTTCACGCTTGGGCGCGGTCTGCAATCTGTAACATGGCCTGTGCGCCTTTGGTGCCCCTCTAACGCGCGGTGAATTTTGACCAGCATTTGAGTCACGCAGGCATGCATATTCACAAACCCTCACCTGCCCGCACTTTGCTTTGCAGTCCACTCCGCCAATTCTCCAATCCACGCACGACCTTCTTTAGATTTCCTCTGCACGCCGCGTCGACAGCACCACTTCGCACCAGTGCTTCGATCTCTATCTCTCCCACACTCAAGCTTGACTTCCTCATCCCACTCCAGCCACTATTGACCAGCTTCTTCCAGCCTTCCCTACCCAGAATGGCGAGCTCTGGTATAGACGAGAGCTTGGCTACTTTCATCAAGACGCACACTCCGAAAGATGTCTCGTCCGAGGCCGATGCCGTGAAGGCTTCGCAGATTCTCTTCCCCTCTGCGACCTACACCGACGCTGAAAAGGCCGAGATTAGCCAATGGGTCATCACATCATCTCACCTTGGGTCTACGACTGAGGATGCCGCAAAGTCTGGCGAGAGGCTGTCGACCCTGAATACCCACCTCTCTAGCCGCACTACCCTCCTTGGTGCCAAACCCTCCATCGCTGATATTGCCCTCTACCAAAAGCTCGCACCCATCGTAGCGAAGTGGGGTCCGGAGGAGAGGACGGGGGAGCAAGGATACCATCACATTGTCCGACACCTGGACTTCGTGCAAAACGCGCCCGTCTTTGGCCTGAAGCTGGAGGAAAAGATTCGCGTGGATGTGGATAATGTCATCTTCAAGATCAAGCCTGTTGATGCCAAAGCAGAGAAGGAGCGCAAAAAGAAGGAGAGGGAATCTGCTGCGGCAAGCGCGGCCGCGTCAGGCGCAGCAACGCCCACCACCTTAGCCGGCGACCAGACTCCCTCCGAGGGTGGACGCAGGAGCAAGAAGGAGAAGGGCAAGGACAAACTCCAGGCGGTTGATGATGCTATAGCTTCTGCTGCCGGTGGTCCGCCCGAGGGTGCGCCAACCAAGAAGAAGGAGAAGAAGGAGAAGCAACCGAAAGCTCAGAAAGCAGCTCCGGTGGAGAAACAGCTGTCTCCAAGTCTGATTGATCTCCGCGTCGGACACATCCTCAAAGCTACCACCCACCCCAACGCAGATTCGCTTTACGTCAGCACCATCGCATGCGGCGATGCGCCAGGAACGGACAATACGTCAGAATATGAAGGCCAGATTGTGCGGACGGTATGCTCCGGTCTCAATGGATTGATACCTCTCGAGGAGATGCAGAATCGAAAGATTGTTGCTGTCTGCAACCTCAAGCCTGTGACTATGCGTGGCATCAAGTCCGCCGCTATGGTTCTTGCTGCCTCGCCGAGGGTTGCAGAAGGGGAGGATAGCCACAAAGGACCCGTAGAGCTTGTCAATCCGCCCTCAGACTCAAAAGCTGGAGACAGGGTATTTTTCGAAGGGTGGGAGGGTGAACCTGAGCCCGTTCTGAACCCGAAGAAGAAGATCTGGGAGACTATTCAACCAGGCTTCACAACCACAGACACGCTTGAAGTCGGCTTCGATGTCGAAGGCGTTCCGCAGCTTTCTGGCGAAGGATCTGACAAGAAGACAGGCGTCGGGAGGCTGAAAACAGCAGCGGGCATGTGCACTGTAAGCACATTGAAAGGGGCTACTGTCCGATAGACGTATGCGTTATATCTACCATAGAACTCAAAAGTAAGAATTATGCAGGCCAAATAATGCCTGCTTGAATATCCACTTCTGCCTTCGATATAGAAATAGAAGCAGGCGACAGGATTGGCAATATCCCAAGATCTGTGATGCCTGAAGCTTGAGGCGTGCCAGTGACGCACGAGCTTGATGCCTGCAGCGTTTGCCCCGCGCCGCGGCTGGGAGCTGCAAGTACGTACTTAAAGCTCCCTTAACCCCACAACCTCAGCTCGACACTCATCCACCACGATGGCGGCGCGAGACTCTCCCGATGTTCCGCCCAAGGCAAAGAGGTTCATTCCTCTCGGTATGCAACACATCATAGAGTGCAAGATTGGCTACTAACGAGCCCCGCCAGAGAACAATCCCGACGTCATGTCGTCGCTCGTCCACAATCTCGGGCTGTCCCAGAAATTGTCATTCCATGACGTCTGGAGCATCGACGATCCAGACATGCTCGCCTTTGTCCCTCGCCCCGCTTATGCACTGCTGCTCATTTTTCCCGTCAGCGAGACGTACGAGAAGTTCCGTGTTCAGGAAGACCAAGACCGGCAAGAGTACCAAGGTCACGGGCCAGATGAAGAGGTTGTATGGTACAAGCAAACGATTGGCAATGCTTGCGGTCTGATTGGGTTGCTCCATGGAGTCTCTAATGGGGAAGCGCGGTCCTACATCGGTTTGTTGCGCCCCTTCCCAATTTGCCCAGCACCACCAAGACCTAACGAGTGCTCTAGGACCCGACTCGAGTCTTTCAAAGCTGCTCAGCGATGCTATCTCATTGAAGCCCGCTGACCGGGCAAACCTGTTGTACGAGTCGGATGCTCTTGAGAGTGCGCATCAATCCGCAGCTGCTGGAGGCGACACTGCAGCCCCGTCTGCTGATGACAAGATCGACCTCCACTACGTGTGCTTTGTCAAGTCGGCAAAGAACCGTCTCTGGGAAATGGACGGCCGACGGAAGGGCCCGCTGGATCGCGGCGAGCTTGCTGCAGACGAAGACGTGCTTAGCGAGAAAGCCTTGAACCTCGGAGTTCGGAGCTTCCTCAAACGTGAAGAGGAAGCGGGAGGTGGTGAGCTGCGTTTCAGTCTGATTGTCCTGTCACCCTCTCTCGATTGAGCGCTAAACACACCATGTACGTGCGCCATGCCACACCCCGTGCCTTTTATGGCCGACTCTCCCAACATCAACTCAATCGAAGAGGAGGATCCAGGATCGGGGTCTAGAGATTGCGTTGATGCGCCTATCTACCACGCGGTAAAGTGGCAACCATGTCTCTGCCAAAAGACATCTGCAAGTGAAGCCTCGTTGAAAGCGGTTAAGCGTCAAGTCACAAGAAACTTCAAGAATGAAATATAGCGAATGATAGTGGTGAAAATACTAACATGAGACTGTTGTTCGTTTTAAGCGGAGCTGTGAGCGGGGAAGTGGGTCAACTATTACACTTCGAAGCAGAGCGGCTTCTGAAAGGCTAGACTTCTCATCTTTCTTTCGCAGATTCAACAATGTTCCCAGGCCACTTGTGAGATTCCTCGTAGACAATTAACGCGCTTGTCTTGCTAGGAACGGTTCCGGGTAGTGGGGAGTCTGCAATCACAACTTGTCAGTCTCTTTGTGTTCACTGTTTTCAGCATCCTAATTCATGACCCCTGTAGGACATCTAGTGCTAATCCTCAGGAATCCCGTCATTGCAACAGTTTTCCGGCGACTTTGTCTTCCACTTCCTGGATATTAAATTTTCAGGGACTATTCTTGCAAGATTATCACCCACCTTTTCTCTCATATGTCTTAGTTCTTTCGTTACTTCTCCAGTCCCAGATAGCGTGTTTTCGCAGATGGTAGCCGTTCAGGAAACGTCATGTCGGGTGCAGGAAAGAGGAATCTACGCATCGATCGTTTCCTCCCGGGTATCCGCTCCCAACCGCCTGACTTTATACTTTCGGGCTCTATCTTCCTTCTTCATTCAATGCTCGTCGCTCCTCTCGTCTCCTCTTCTCCTATTCCTACACCTCAGGTCGGTCACAGCAAGTTTAGCTCTGTCAGCCTCTACCCCGAACACAGAAAATTTGTCGTGCAGGTGGTAGCGGCAACGTGTGCTGCCATGTCAATGGCGGCCGCGTTCATCGCCTTTTACTGGTTTTGTCGGATGGAGAAACACTTCCGTCATAGGTACAACGTCCAATATCAATATAGTGCCAATTGCGCTGACAGATACCGCGCGTAGATTAATCATACTCCTCATATACGGTGACTTGATGAAAGCAACATGGCTATTCATATTCTCCATAGTCTCCATCGCGCGGGGCACCGTCCCTACCGAATCTTCTTTTTGTCAAGCTAGCGGTTTCCTAGTCCAGTACGGCACGGAGACAAGCGGTCAGTATTGACAAATCCCGAAGTAAAGAAACCCTCCTTGACAATCATCATAGACTACGCTGTCCTCGTGATCGCTGTGCATAGCGCTCTTCAGGTCTTCCGCCCGTCCACATCCGTACGATCCGATGGTCTCTATCCCCTTCGTCGTTGCATCTACGTTGCCGGACTCCTGGTTCCAGCAATGATGGCTGGGCTCGCATTCGTAAATCCTCATTACGGGTATCTCTCTCAAGGCGCCCTCTGTACGCTTCCTCTTCGTCCATTCTGGTATCGTCTCGCATTGGCCTGGATTCCCCGCTACCTAATTGCTACAATAATCCTCGGTCTTGCAGTTGCCATCTATACGCATGTCGGCTTTGAATTTCGCTCCTTTTCAACCATAGGGGAGAGCGTCAAACTTTCAGTTTCAACCACAACCCCAATATTATTTGGAAGAGACATTGAGGATGGAGCTCCCGGAGAGGCGCGTAGCAGCGCTAGTCAGCAGATTCCCTCTGGGCATAGAGCGTCACCGGCACTACACAATATCGCCGCTTGCCACCGAACTTTAGCAGGAAGCCCTCTTACTGAGACAACAACCTCCATCTCAAACCCACTTGAACAAGCAGGACGCTTTCAGTCTGTTACACCGTCTCCGCCTCGCATCGCTGATAGTGAACCATCTGCAAACAACACGGGGAACGACTCCCACGATACTTCGCCGCTAAGCACCTGCCCAATAACCCACGTCCAACGTCGTCTCGCTCGAGAAAGATCACGCATCCACCGCCAACTCCGTCTTATGTTCATCTACCCGCTCGTCTACATCCTGATGTGGATTGTTCCATTCGCAAGTCATTGCCTAATGTACCAAGACAAGTGGGCAGCCCATCCTTTATACTGGCTGGGCTTAACGAGCACAATATGCGTTACCCTAATGGGCGCTGTAGATTGTCTCATTTTCAGTTTGAGGGAACGGCCATGGCTCCATATACCAACCTCCGGCGGTAAGTTTTGGGGCAGTTTTTTTTGCTGGCGTCGGGCGGGTGAAAGCGACGTAAGGAGGAGTCAGATTGGAGAAATGCATCGTATGAAAACGGAAGCCGACTTCAATCCTCCTCTGACAATACCTCGACCTACGTTGACGGCCAGCTTGTCGAGAGTCAAACAGAGTGCAACAACATCGAAGGCGATAGACCAGCGAAAGTCGGCAGCAGACATGACATGGGCTAGACTAGAAGTTGAGAAAGAAGATCGTAGGATAGTTAATAGAGAGGGTGGCGGGCAAACTCGGAGGCAGTCCATGGAGGGGCTGGATTCAAGCGAGACTAATGATACAAACGAGACCAGCACATCGAGTGAGAAGGATGGGAGGACGCAGAGTTCAAGAGAGGTCGTAGGGGGGCTTGGGTCTGGAACGGATGCTGTTGTGTATTCAAAATATCTTTAGACAGTGTTGGTAGTATGTGGGTTTAAGGTTGCTTTAACTTTGGCATTGCATTGTCCATCCGCTCCGTAAGGCTTACTGTAAGAGTCTAGCGTTAGCTACAAACTCTCAATTACCTAATGTTATCTGTTTACCCCTCTCGCAATAACCCCGTGCTATAACTCAACTGGCTGTCCATCTTTGAGTGGTAAATATATCTTCTCCCATAACTCACTTGCTTCCCCTAAATGATATGTTAGACTCACATCCGCCATTCCTGCTTCATCTCCTCCTTGGATTATCTCTAGCTGCTCTATAATGCTCTCCAGACCAAGCGCTTTACCCGTAGCTTGCGTAGAACCAGCCTCGAGTGAGACATGGACAATGTGAATATGGAAGTGGTAGTACGTAGGCTGGTAGTGAACATATAGCTTCAACTGATCCCTCTCTAACTCCGGATATAACTTCACCGTCGAATCCAGAAGCTTGTCTCGCATGTGCTTGACCCATTCTATATACTTCTTCTTGAGGTCGCGAACAGACCAGATGTCTCGCCGCTCGACGATCCCGAGCAAGTGCAGCGACGAAAGCGTCTTGCGGTCCCAATTCAAGTCTGGAAGGAGGAGAAACCCTTCGTTTCCGTGCTCGCGGTATATGACGTCCTCTTGCTCGGTGCGGCCTTCAATGATGTTGAAGACCCAGTTCAAGCGCCCCTGTTCGCGCTTTTGCTGCATAAAGGGTCGGACGTATTTGGCATATATTTCCGGTGTCTCTGTTACCATTCGTAGGCCTTGCGCGGCGTATTTCTTCTCGTGTTGTGAGGTGCATGGGTATATGAGATTGAGCTTTAGATCTGGGGGTTGGGTGGAGAATTGGCCGCTTGAGGCGAGGAACCAGCTGTAGATGTCGTTGGCGCCTAGGTTCTTGATGGAGGAGAGAGACGTGGAGAACGAGGTTAGATGTGAGCTGTCAGTGGCAAAGGCCGCACGTTCTGCGACTAGGATGGCCGGTTGCGAGTCGATGGTACCAAGGAGGGAGATGCGCCGGCCGGCTTGATCTTGTTTTAAGAGACGGGTGAGATGGAATTTGGGGATTAGGGATTCGACGTGCGCGGCGACTTCTGGTGGTGTCGTGGAGGTCATAATGGACAATGGCTAGTTGTTTAATAAGAGAGACAGGATGTGCTGTGATTGTGATTAGAACTTTCCTATGAAAATTTCAAGAGGTGACAGAAAACAAGCTCAAGGGGAAGGATTTGACTGATAGTGAAAGAAAGCGTAAACATCTACCACAATTCACTTCAGCGAGGGGCAAACTGAAAGGAAACTGGAGAAAATTCCAGGGGGTTTATGGGGTCGTCCCAAGGTTTTATGGACGACTTTGGAAAGCAAGTTATTCAAAGGAAGAATACAATAAGGAGAGCGGCTTACCACACAGCTTGGCCGATTTCACTACAGCAGCCTGCTTCGGAGATTTCAGTGCACAGTTCCTTCTTGCAGCGTGGTATAGCGAGGCCGAAGCGGTGAATTGGTCACATGCTAGCGCGGTTCGAGGCGAAAAAGCCGCGTTCCAAGGTTTCCATGCCAACGTCAGCTTTGCCTAATTGAGGTCACGTACCAGCTTCAACTCACCACCTCCATCTCACCCAGTCCCGATATTGCATTGGATACATCTTATTCCACATCCAATATCGACTGAGGATATCCTATAATGCCGCCAAAACGACGCAGCTCGGGCATTGCGCCCGGGTCAAACCAATCAACCCTTGCATTCCACGGGGCGTCGAACAAAGTCACCAAGGCCGGAACGAGAGTGCAGAACGCGAAGAACAACCTTGTGTCTGAGCCGGCTACGAAAGGGTCCAAGGATGACATCGTTGATGTCGACACCACGGCCGACAGCGAACCGGCAACCGCCGAAGCTGCCATCATCGAGCAGGCGGAGCAGGAAGTCGTCGCCCACCAGGCCAGCAGTACACCAGAGGAGGATGAAGCAAGGAGAATATCCGAGAAAAGGATCCAGAAGTACTGGAAGGATAAGGAGGCTGCGCGGAAGGCGCCGAGGGTCCACCAGGAGGATCTAAGCTTGCACGAAAAGGTGCTTCGGGAGTGGGACATGAGCGGGCAGTACGGGGTAAGCATGGTCTCTGCCGATCACGCTTTGCTGGCTGTTTCAAAAAATCTAAATTTCACTATGCTGACCTATTCTCCGCATTGCAGCCCAGCACCGGCATCGCACGAATTAAACGGTGGAAGCGTGCACACAAACTCAACCTCAATCCACCCATCGAGGTGCTAGCAGTTCTGCTGAAAGAGCAGGAGGGGAGTGACCAGCTCTCAGTGCAAAGGTCGCATGTGGACGTGCTGCTAAAATCTCGTGCAGAGGAAGTGTAGAGGAGAACGGGAAATCTGGAATCGGACTCTTGTGCATGGCGTTTGGAGTGTCCTGGAACAATACCGCTGGTTTCAAATTTTTCTCGGGGATTTTCGTTATCTGCCCATAGTCGGCAGGGAAGCACGCGATAGGCAGAAAGCACGCCACGATAGCAAAGACCATGCTCGACACTTACATCTGAATGCATTCTCTTGATGTGCACCAGCGTGGGTAGAATTAACGATGGAGGGATAAATTAAATCTCCAAGACGAGATGCCGGGGTATTCACCCCGGATTTGATCCTCTGCCGGCACAGACCACCACAAAGGCCGGATGGCAATTGACATGTGCAGCAAGACATGTCGCAATCCCGCGCCAGGGTGATTCTCCTCCCGCGCACAGTTGGGGGGGGGGGTTGTCTGAGGCGAATCGCGTGAGCAATTGCGGGATTGTGAGCCCACACTCGCGCAATTGATTCTTGCTAGCGTCAAGGGGAGTTCGTAGAGAACAATGCAACTGAGACGAATGATAGCATGGACAATTCTTCATTGATGACGGCGACCGCAACCAGGAGTTGAGAGGCTGGTGGGCGGGTGGATGGTCGATGTTCTGTTGGTTCGAGGCTTGAGGAGGGTGGCGAATAGTGGGCTTTGGTGGACCCAGACAATCCATGGACGTGTGGGGTAGCGAGCTCCTCTTCACGCCGTCAGAGGATCCGAATGGCCCCCGATTGACAACCAGAAAAAGCCCGCATCCATGCCGCCGGCAGCACTTAGCTGCTTCTTGTCCACTGCGAAAGCGACGCCGACAAACGGTCAGAGCCAGAGGGTGTGCGGTCTCTTCTGTGAAGGCGTCTTATCGCGTCTCAGATCAAATCGATAAGGCGATAACACAGCCCTCGCCCTCGCGGAGCGCCTGCACTCAACTCCAAGCCTGCGCAACAGGGCTATTTTTGCAGTGCTGGGACTTGAGCCTGCAGCCCGCTGTCCAACCGCAGGCCACCATCTGCTGAGCGTGCATGTGGGCTGCAGGACAGCGAGCCGGACGGGCTGAATCAAACGGCGCCTTTGTTCTAAAACTACTAGGGTGAGGGCCTATAGCCACACCACAGCAAGCGGGGGACGTCCCACAGCATTCCGTCGTAACTATCACCACCATCCACCATCCCTCACTCTTCCCGCACTCTTCTCTACTCACCATCCGCCGTTCATTCTTCACTCTTCATCCACCACGATGCCCTCTCCCGTGAGCCATTGCTCCCTCGTCGCCGCCCTTTGAATCCGCGACTTCCCTGCCCCGGCTGCGTGCTGGCGTTCGAGTGCTTCCTGCTCAAACACTCGCGTGCCGCTGATCAACCCGTTGAAACAATTCATGCCGTCTGGTACGATATTCCCCTCAATGATCCCATCCCAGATCTGACGCACGCAGCAATTGCTTCTGCCGAGAGCCCTCTCAACTTCACTCCACGCTATCGTGACACTCTGCACCCCGCAGTTGGCCAATCGTCCCTCTGTGGCCTGCCCATATATCTGCTTGTACGCCGACGTCTGTGGGCAGCCACTACCAAGACCCGCCACGGCTTGAGCACGTTGCTCGACTTCATTTAGCGTCCGATTTGCCCTATCCATCATCCTATTCAAGTCCCTAATCTAGTACCTTGCTTTATTGCCGTCCTTCTTTCCCCTCTGCTGCCGATCACTTTCTTTCGTTAAATCTTCTCGAGTTGCGCTTGACCCTTGGCGGGCTGTCTTCGCCAACATGGCTGCCGTCGTTGCGCGGGCACCTCCCATGCCTGGTCGGTCATCCACCCCCCCTCCGCACCTTACACTGAACACTTCTTCGCGGGGCACACCCGCTGCCGTCCCCAACAAGCACATACCCATCTGCTCTCCTGGCCCGGTGCCTGCCCGCGGCCTTGAGACCCCACCCGCCTCACCACCATCCAAGGAGAGCCTCATTGAGACTTCGTCAATTACCTACCCGCCAGATTCTTTTTGCGTTGAGTACTCACGAGACCCGCCCATCTGGACTATCACCTCACAGAGACTGGCACAGGCCCTCGAGCACATGTCAACCCAGGCATTGCCGAACCCTGAGCACGTGTTTCCATGGTTGCATGGGCTCCACGCTGACAACCAGATCCAGCTCGCCTTCTTTGTCTCACGGCGAAAGAGCGTTCGAAAGGTCCCCAGGTGCATCCGCAGCATTACTCTTGTCAAGACCGGTGGAGATTTATCCTCTTCGAAATTAAAAGGCGCAATATCACCCGAGGAGCTGCTACCATCTTCATCTGATGACTCTGGCGCCTTCCTCGAGTGCGATCCCAAGGACGGTTTCTCAGTTCGCAACTTCCAGATCCAGGCTTGCAAGATGGCTATGGTGTCAGATATTATCGTCTATGGCGACGACAAAACTAACCCCAGCGACACGATTGCTCTTGCTACACGCATCTCCCAGGCTCAGCGACAGAATGAGGCAAGATATGGCTTTCATAGAGGATTGTTTAACACTTTCATGCTCTGCGGTATGTCGTGGGACGGTCGAGAATTCTGACCTGGACGCTGACTGTGTCAGATCCTTTCAGCCATGTTGAGAGGGCTCATCCCGAGCTGATTGCAGTTGATTCTAGCGGGGCAATGACTGGGAATGTTGTGGATTTCTGTAAGTCTAGTCAGTCTTGCATCGGCAGAGCATTTGTGTTATTGACAGCTCTACAGTCTATTGGGAACGTTATGAAATGTGTGCAATGTCTAAGGCTTCAGAAATAAGCTCAAATGTGTTCTTGGGACCGACCCCAGACCCAGTTCTGGAATCGGGATCCACTAGTGAGCATGTGTTTGACATTCTCATCGAAGGCAATGATCTTGCCCATGTTCCCGACTCACGAACTCTGCGAAATCACCGTACGGCCCTAGAAAGTAATTCTGAAAATCCTCTTCATATGGAGTTTCCCTCGTCGGGGAGTATTATGCCGCCAACGTGGTCTCATGCCGAAGTCGACGGTCTCATGGAGACGTGCAAGTGGATTTATGAATTGGCGAATCCCCTGGAAGTTAAGAAGATGGAGGGAAGAAAGCGCAATGACAGCGAAGCAATTGAGTTGGAAGAGATGTCGACGTCACCACGTAAAATATTGATACATTGCACGGACGGCTATACTGAGTCATCATTGCTCGGCTTGGCCTACTTCATGTATGCCGAAGGACTGCCAGTGCACGAAGCTTGGGTCCAATTGCATCGGGAGAAGGGTCGCAACTTCTTCGCATATCCTACAGATGTCGCGTTACTCACCTCGATTCAGCCTCGCATTCTTCAAGAGTCACCCCGCTGGCAAAAGGATGTTATCAACATTTCAGAGCCCTCATGGTTATCGCGCATTGATGGTAGTCTCCCTAGCAGGATTCTCCCTTATATGTATCTTGGGAATCTCGGTCATGCAAACAACCCAGAGCTGCTCCGCGAATTGGGTATTACCCGCATACTCAGCGTTGGGGAGTCGTTGACATGGCAGGAAGATATGAAGAAAAAGCTCAATTGGCCGAGCGAACATCTAATGATGGTCGACAGAGTGCAGGATAACGGCGTGGACCCTCTCTGGGACGAATTTGATCGGTGTCTTAGGTTTATTGGTAAATAATCTCTAATCCCTAGATTTGCCCCTGCCCAGCTGACAGTGCTTTTTTAGAGAGCGGAAAGCTTGATGGAGGAGCAACACTTGTGCACTGCCGGGTCGGTGTTTCCCGGTCAGCGACGATTTGCATTGCAGAGGTTATGAACGAAATGGGACTTTCTTTTCCTCGTGCCTAGTCAGTTTCAGTAATACCTACACTTAAACTCATACTAACTTATCTTGTCAGTTGCTTTGTTCGGGCCAGGCGCCTGAATGTTATTATTCAACCCCACCTTCGATTTACGTGAGTTGATATGTGGCCTCGCGGCGTAGTCCTAAAAATGCAAGCTAATAATTGTTCAGATACGAGTTATTGAAGTGGGAAGAATATCAACGCCAGCGACGCAATGAGCCACTTCGGCGGGAACTCGAGTGGGCCACTATTGCGCGCGAGATTGCCTTGATGAACAAGCCCTACTCGAGGTAGGCCCCCGTTATATCCCTTCTACGATGACATATACTTCTGTTTGCTATGATTTACGACGACATGATACGGGACATGGCGACTATGTGACTAGATACAGTCAATATTCGCACCGCCTTTGTTACGACATGGAATAAGTTTTCGCTGGCGTTGCGTGCGGATCCAGGTTCAATGAATTGAATCAGGCATTGCTGGCCTTGTTTTCGAATTCAAAGGCTGGGATTTGTAAGCTAGCGATGTTGCATTTTGCACTTTTTTTTTGTCTTTTAACTTCGCCAGACTTCAACTTGACCATGGGTCGTCGGTAATTTTGCGTGTTTTTATTCTCGATGTGTTCAGTCTGGGTACTGGCGAGTTGATCAGGGACAATCTGGGTGTCGACATGGTTGGTGATCGGGAACATGATGAAATACATATTTCTGGACTTTCACCTCTTTCTTCCGGACATGTATTATTGTCTCGATCTATGAGCTCAAGCTTTGCTTTCAGTCAGGGACCCCGGCACCAGTAAGGCGTTTCTGGACGAGAAGGATGAGGGAACTTGGTTATATTTACAAACGTTTTGATAATTGAGGCGTCGGGCCGATGCTTTCTTTCATCATATCCCAAGTATGGCTTTGTGAGGTTGACGAACGGAGATGCACCCGACTACACCATGTAGACCCTATTACTCCTTGGCCGGCGTTGAGACATAGGAAAGCTTATATGAACCGGAGGCCTAGAAGATCGATAGACTTAGCCAGCAAACCGAACCCTCCCCCACTATTCTAGAGCACTGACGTCTCAAGATCTACCCTGTAGCACAAAACATGGTCAATTCATAGCACGGTTTTATATGGACGGCTTTGAAGAAATATAGGGGAGTCTTGGGTTTCTCGTTTTGGAACTGCTTCTTCCTTTCTCTTGCTTCTGTTATTGGGTGCTGGGCATTCTCATTAGTGGGAATTGGAGTCTTATTGAAACTTCGGAACTAGATGAGGGTGTTTCATGGTCACGGTGCGTGTTAGTTGGACTTGTGGAAGGGATATCTCCGAAGAGTCGACTGGATGACGGAAAATTTGTGCCTGGTGAGGTCGTAAAGTTGAAAATGCCCATTGAGTTAAATGGATGCAAACTTAAACTCTAACTAGTGTAGTTCGCCTAAATACCACTCTACTCCGCTTCCCACTGACCAATCCACAACTCCTCAACCGTCCACACCCTTCGCCTCCTCATTAATCGCTTCTTTCTCACTGCCCTTCCTCATCCCTCCCCCCTTCTCCTCCTCATCCGCACCATACGACTGGCCCCGTGTCCCTTGTCCAGCCTCATAACCCCCAGGGCCCTTCGCACCGCCCGGGATCCAGAATCTCAGATCCACCCTCATGATAGCGTAAAGGTATATAACGACAATCTCAACCGCGAAATTAAAGATGTAGAAACATGTCCGCGAGTAATACGTCGGTAACGGCTTTGTTCTCAGGACGGGTTTCTTCCAGGCTGTTCCGCACCGAAACGCCGCGCCAAGACAGATGATGAGGGTGCTGGTGAGCAGGACGAGGACTTTTGTGCGGAAACGGCCGGTGCCAAAATTTTCAGGCGGCGATTTGCGAGGTATGAGGAGGCTGATTAAAACGATAGGTATCGGCAGGAAACTGATTGTCGTTAAAAGAGTGGCGGCATAGAGCTGGAGATCGCGGTCAATCGTCCGGGTTCGCGGTCTTATAGTATAGAAACTTTGTACTGTCGCCGTTATAACGATTGCGAATGTCAGGCCGATGAGTACGTAGAGTGCTTTGAAGAGGATAGAGAGGGCCGGATGCCAGCCGAAGTGTGGGTGTGTGGAGCGGAGGATGCGTTGTGCGAAGATGAGGTTCACGATGAAGACTATAAGAACACCGGCTGCAACAAAGATTGAGGCCGCGATAGCAAGGGAGATGTTGTGTGGGACGCAAGTGGATGCGATGCGCATTACGCAGGTTACGACTCGGGCCATGCAGAATCCTTACGCATGTTAGCTATCATTATATTGAGTTCAATAAAAAGCAGGGAAGGATAAGGAGGAATAACTGGGAGTTATGCTTGCCGAATAAGAATATTGAGATCAGAAATTTGTGGCCCCGTCTCTGATTGAGTCGGAACAGGGCCATATGTGTTACAGCGGCAAGAATGTAGAGGAATAGGAAAACTGAGGTGATTGGGACGTCGATGTTCTTCCTCGGAATGCCGCCAATCCCCCATGTCATTGGGAGATATGGTGGTCCGTTGGCCATCTATACTGCATTTCAGCACCGGCGCAACACGGAAAGTGGAGTCTAGGCAATACCATTTGTTGAAAAACAGAGGGTGGGATTCCGCCTGGCGCAGCCATCTTGTATATTGGGGACCTTCCCCAAATCAAACGGTTTGTTGAAAGAGTCTAGGCCGTACCCACCACCGTGCAGCCCTTTTAATGGTAAATCGTGAAGTAGCAAGACGGAGTGACCATGGGAGCTCGGCCACGCCCTGTTCAAATAACAATTGCCCCTCAGTGTGGCGCGGCCAGGGTCATTCCACGGAGAAGCCACTAAATCAGTCGTGTGGCCTCGTTCCCACCGAAAGGGTTTCTTTGAATCACACGATATGCGACGTATGCAGCTTGATGCCAAAGTCGGCACGACTGAAGGCCGACTGAAGTCAGCCGAGAGAGGGTCGGTGGTTCGGCACGCTGCGCACGGATGAAGATGTGGGGCCATCACCAGCGGATAGTCGGGAGGAAAATGATTGCAACACGACGTGGTAAATGCGGCATAAAACGATGTATCTATTCATACACAAGTAGCAGAACATAAACAACGATTAACATAGTGCTGGAGAAAAGAGGGTGTATTTAGACATACAAGCTGCGTTAAAATTTTCCCATCCATTTTGCATACCATAGAGCATTGGCGGGGGTTTTTGATTTAATTAGCCATTTTACTAGATTTAACGAAAGCATGAATAGGATGCAAACTTTTGCTTTAAATTGCCCCTGCTGTTCCATGTTAGATGGCACGATGCAGTATAGCTGGTTAGTGTAAGGCCGAGATGGCGCTTACGTGCGACAGGTATATATACTATTCTGCACCCGAAAATCAACGTTGGTTGATTATTCGTACCTTTTGGTTGTATTGGCGGAGTGGTGCGGAGCCCTGTCCTTACAGTTAGTGTAACCTATCCTCTATTTCTGCAATACGATCGTCAGTGTCAGCAGACTGAGCCACTAGGGATACGAATCACTCCAAAGGCGACCACTTCCCTAAATTCATTCAACCAATGGCACCGTACTGTGCCCAGAAATTATCAACATTGTTGGGCACTGTGTCGAGCTGGCGGCTAGCGTTTCGGAAATGGCGACCCTCGACTATTTCAATAAGGTTCTCTGTACGCGACCAGTTGTCAGCCAGCCATATTTACACCTACGATCCTAGTCTACCTACCATGATGTGGCGTAATCTGTCTGTGAATTGTAAGTGACGTTGGGACATTCGCACCGAGAACTGCAGGTGCAGAATGAAGTATATCAAAATGGGACATAAAATAGTGGTCACGGACATCTTTGATGATCCTATCGCGAAACTCTCCTACGGTTGATCTTTATTCCTTCAGCTCATCGCTGCTGAATTCTGAACGGGTATTTGTGATGCTGTCATTTGGGTCATTGAACGAGCTATTCCTCTCATCGGGTTCTTCGGTGGCTTCTGATCCGCTGTTGGTACTGTGTCTTGTTGGCGCTGAAATGCTAGCGAGTTGATTATGGATCCAATGCTTAGTCTTCCTCCTGATTGGCTTCGAACGAACGGTGGAGGTATCGTGCCCCCCTGGAGTATCTCGCATGGGCCTTGCAGGCGTCTCTTCGTTCCAAGACTCATTGCCTTCACCCAAACGAGGTATCCGTGAGAGTCTGTTTGGCAGACGAGCATCGAACATTTGGGAGCCTTGGACCAATTGGAGCCGATCGCTCTGGAAAGATGGCTTTGGAAGGTTCCCCATAGCTAGAATTAACCCGCGCTGTGCTACTGGCACCATCTTCTTCATTTGAGGCCTGTTTGGCTGCTTCTGGTGTCTGAAGGGAATGGAAAACTCGGCGCCAACAAACCCATCTGAAGCTAGCACGGATTGGAGAACTCTTACGTCTAAACGGCCTTGCTTTGTGCGTCGTCTCGATTTCCACGTTGCCTTGTTTGTGTAGTTAACCTGATCCCCCTTGCTTAGATGAGACTTTTGAGTAGCCTCATTTCTCACTTGTGCAGGAACATCGCCATAGACCTCGCTGTCCTCAATTGGGTCAATTTCTGTAATAGGGCTTTTGAGAATAACGTCTTCTTCCTGTAGTCCCTTGAATCAGCTGTAGCTCATCAGTTGAGGGATCCAGGTGGAGACTCCATACACTCGGATCAGGTAAGCCATCTGTTGTCGTGGTTCGCACCAATGCGAGTTCATTGACAGGTAGCATCCTTCTGCGAGTGCCAGATCTTCTCCCTGATGCGTGTTTGCTCTTATTGGTCTTGGTCTGGTAGGAATAGTGGTCTTTTCGAGCACGTGGTGCGGTAGATTGCGCTCCCGATGGCTTGTGAACCCCATTGCCAGTATCAGGAGCGCTGCCGTTTTCGGCCTCGCTCCGCTCAGCGCGTCCAGCTACCATCAGTAACGACTGAGCTGAAGCTAACCGTGCAAGAGAATCACACACTTCAGTAGAACTGTCGTGAGAGGCTAGTGCTGGATTCTGAGACGAAAACTTGTGCGTTTTCAGCTCCTCGAACTGATTCAATCCCACCTCATCATACATGGCGTGGCTCTGTTGGTCAGCTTGCTTCTCATGTCTCCTGAATCGAGCTGGTCGTGGGGGCATGTTGGCGATCACTCTGAGGAAAGAGGACATTCTAAGGCGGTCGCCACAGAAACTCTCATCGTGAACCATGGCTATCAGAATCAGAAGCTTAGATGATGCGGAGAGAGAAACCTGTACGAGGAGGAAGTCTCCCAGGAAAGTGAGAGTGAGTGAGAGTTATGTTGGGAAGGTGCGACCACTAGCGCCGCCGTTATTACATAATTCGCGAAGCAGAGCGGAGCCGGAAGCCCCAGGGAAGCACGAGCGCGGGCATATTTTGCGCGACATGGCGTCAAAGTCCTCCGAGTCAATGGCTGCAACTGTAACTGCAACTGCAATCGCCTTCTTTCGTGCGAGAAGTCAGCCGTGAACATGTCGAGGCCGTCGACCCCAAGGTGGCCCGCAGAACATCCCGACATCCCGCTCATTTCGGACGACGACGACTTTGGAGAACTGGCCAGGAAACTCTCGTTGTGAGTCTCACCGTGTCTTGTCGCGACATATGTTCAGCACAGCGGTCCCTCCTACATATGCGCATGGCAAATTGCATACTAATTCGTTGTTAGCTACTTCACCGATGCCATCACGCTTCCACACACGTTTGAGGAATTACGAAGCCTTCCATGCGGTCGGATCCTGACGCCTCTCATCGCCTACATTTCTGATAATGTGCATCATCCCGCTGTTGTCTGTGCTCTTCTGTACGTGCTCTTTCCTTGGTGCTCTTTCCTAGGTGCTCTGGACGTGGTAGCCGCCTCATGATATAGATATGCTGGGGTAGAAGCTGATTGAGGTTAACAGAGCCTTAAAAGCGCATTTCTCGGCATTGGAAGAAGCCAGTGATGAGCCGGGCGTCAACGAAGCCAGGGGCTATGCTTGCGAGCTAGTTGCATGGCAATTCTTGACGAATCTTTCGGAGAGGGAAGCGATAGATTTCCTTCTCCTTGAGCTCCCGCCGGCCATATCTTCTCCGGACAACTCCCAGGATGAAGAGCGTGATAGTGTATCTCACCAGAATGGTGCTTCCGCCAATTTGCGAGGTGAAGCTACACCTCTTTTAGGTTCTCGGCGATTTGGACGAACGTCGTCATATTTTGGGACGGATAGCGTGGCCGCCACTTTGACTACAGATATCAGTCATTCTGATAACTTTGCATCGCAGTTCGAAAACCTGAGTGCTCTAGAGATTGCCTCCGTGTCTGATGCGAAGAAATTTCTTAGCCAACGACCAGTACAGAAAATCATTAATGGTGTTTGGCGGGTAAGAGTTCTTACTTTCTGTTGTGTAAAACTTCGTATTCTAACGGCCCAGGGCGATATCGTTTTCTGGGAGACTCTCAGCGTGAACTCGGTCAAATGTCCCAAGCTGTACAATCGCAGACGCGGTGACCCATTCTGTCGTTTACGAGTCCCTCGATATCTGAAGATCTTCGAGACAATCTTCTTCGCCACTTTTCTTGCCTTGTACTATGCAGTGCTTGTCCAGCGGAGTTTCTCTCATGTAACCCCGTCCGAGGTTCTACTCTACATCTGGATTGCTGGCTTTGCGTACGACGAGTTGGGGGACTGGATTGACGCAGGTCAGACTAGCTTCTACGCGTCTGACTTCTGGTGGATCTGGGACATTGTAACACTCACCTCTCGATTCCGTGTTTCTGCTTCGCTGACAACTCGTTAGAGCATCGTTTTAGTTGGGACGATCTTCTTTGCCCTAAGTGAGTGGATCCAACGGCACCTCTTCCAGACATATCTTCTTCTTTCTAACCGTGCTTAGGACTCATCGGTCTGAGCATAGCTTCAACGAGCATAATAGATCTATCTTACGACGTTCTCGGCCTCGAAGCGTTGTTCCTGGTTCCACGGATTTTCGCTCTGCTGAGCTTGAATCCTTACTTTGGGACATTGGTAAGTTGAACATGGAAGCAATCGTGTAGCCTCTTGCACCTTTCTTGCCTCCTTCTGAGTGTTCACGGCTGCCGAATGTCCTACCACTGCCTTCCGCGGCGAGGAAATGGATGCGGCAACGCCGAGGGCCCTGATTGCTGTGGCACAGCGTTTCCCCAAACTTTTCCGTGCAGACCTTAATTAACCATATCCGGCTAACATGTGCAAAGATTCCATGCCTTAAGGAGATGGTCAGTATAACGGCGGGTGAACAGCGGTGTCCTTGACCGACTCTAACGACTAGCAGACAAAGGACTTCATCAAATTTCTGTCATTAGTGGTCATTCTCTATCTAGGTATGATGTCTGCGCCTCAGCCACAGACTCAGCCAAAAACTTATCCTCGAGCTTACAAACTCGGCAGGCTTCCTGACCACGTTCACGCTATTAGCTAGAGACCAGTTCACGCCAAGGGAAATGAGCTGGATTTTAGTGAAAGTATTTTTTGGGTACGTGAGGCTGTGCGGGGCTTCCTGCCAATTCAGCCTTTGCTAATGTGTGTATTCTGTCACAGGTCTTCTTATCTTGGCTTCGTAAGTAAGGATGAAACTGGGGCGAAAGCCCCGCCTCCTGGAGACAAACGTGCGTTGGCTTACACAAAAACAGGATGTGGCTCAAGAAATGTAGGCTCCCTTCGATTCAATGAAAGGCTTGAGAATTAACGCCAGGAACTGTAGCTCCCCATACTTCGGACCACCCGTCATGGTAGGAGCACGCAACTGTGCACATACATTTGCGGTCTGCTGATTGAACCTGCAGTTGGTTTTCGTGGCTTTGACGAACATCCTCCTCATTACGTCCCTCATTTCGTTGCTTTCTAATTCCTTGACCAAGGTACGTAGCCCTGAATTAATGCTGCACGTCTGAGCGAAAAATTGGGCTTGGCAAAATTGATTGGCTCTCGGTGTCCCATTTTGAAAATGCACTCAAGCGAGGATGAGCATGGGACCTTTCACGGGGACCTGGACACCGCCCAACCCGAGCCTCAGCCTCGTTGGCACCAACTTCATCGCACTTGGTGTCCGTCGGCATCCGCCATTTCCCCGTTTGTTCTGTGGCTGATTTCCCGTCGTTCTCCTTCCGAGTATACCCCCGTGGTTCTTGTGGGCCTTACGGCCTGTCCGTCTGCTCAAGGTGCGGTGTGAAATGGAAGAGGAGGTCACCACCATCGTTTTCTCGCTTCTTCCGTTAGAAAGTTACTAATTCGGTGGCCTCCGACAGGTACTGGATCATGCACGAGAGGAGTATCTGTTCATGTTCGTTCTCAACCCTCTATGAAAGTCACCGCAATGTTGCTGACCGCAGTTCGCTTCAGTTATTCCGTATACGTCCTGGAAGCATCGGCTTCAAATCGCCTGACGTATTATCTTCCCCCATTGGTGAGTTCATTTTTGCTGTCTATTTTGGGCCTTTGAAACCACAAATAAGCGCCCCAAACACAGGCGTTGCCAGCCGACATAGCCTCCAGGCGTTAAGCAGCACGCTCAGAACCAACCGTTGGGGATGCTTTTGGCGGGATGCCTTGACTCACACTCCCTTTCAGGTCTTTTCAGATCTGACTTGACTGTCTCTGTCCGAATTAGCCTTCATTTTCAGCAACTTGATATCCAACTGCAGGCATATTTGGTGTCTTAGGCAGTACGGGGCTCGACAATACTTCGTTCATGCCGATACATTCCGCACAGAGATGTTGTAGGGGCTTGAGCTTGATCACAACTGACCCTGCGTGCAGAATCTGATCCCGCTGGTTGTCCGCCCGCTCCGGCTCATGCTGCCTTCGGAGAGACTACGGAGTGCGAGGATCATTTTGCTGAAAGCAACTCATCTCCCTTTCGTTGGGGCAATCTGGGCTTACGAACAGTTCACTGATTCACGGAAGCGGCGCCCTGGCGCACCTTCCATCAGCGGACCTGAAACGCCTACCACGGCGAAACGAGTTCTTCTGAGATCTTCTTTGAATTCTCCGCGCCCGTTGGCAGCGGGCTTCCAAGCCACGGTTGAGGGGAATGGAAATGCGCCTGGCAGATCGCAACCTACGAATCGGCCTCACACCAGAGGGGGTCCGCCTGAGTCGGACTCTCCGTTGAAATCGTTGGTCCTCAAGCTCACTTTGCAGGTGGAACAACTCACTGAGATGGTCTCGCAGCTTCAACAGCAGCGTGAAGCGAGCTAGGTCACTTGATGGCCGGCGCTTCCATTCGTGCAAGAGATGGCCCCACGCACACTGACACCTGTCACAGCGAGCCGGGCTAAAAGCGAGGCAGGTCACTTTATCCTCACTCCATGAAAAATTGATGAAATTGGCGCGTCTGCGAATGGTCGGTGTTGGTGTCTCACAGGTCAAAGAACAGCAGTGTAGCAAATGAATGATGGTTGCACGATACCGGTAGCTAAGAAATTGACGCAGAGACCAGTCTGCCGATGCCCAAGCGCGGGCATTACACAATATCCACTCCTCGAATGCAGGGGCAGAAGCTCACCGTGTCCTTGCGCCTAAGTTAGCGGTGCGCGCATCTAATTCGATGTGGCAGCGCTGGCGCTCGGGAACGCCCTGGTCGACCGCCACTCTGCGCCTGCACCCATGTCCCCACCGCCTTGCATGCCTGCATTACGCTCAATCCTTTCCGTTGCTCAATGCTTTTGACACGGCCCCAAAAGCCAACAAGAACCATGCTGGCATTTTTGACGCTCAAGCGCGGCTCGAGTCCATGTTTGTATTAGCGTCTTCCCTTTCCTTCGTGTCTGCCTTTCCCGACTCTTTGGATGTGCTGCTCTGAACACACCGCCGCAGCACGCACTGCAAAAATACTTCTGAACTAGATCTCCCCATCGAGGCTGCTCTCGCCTTGCACGATCCGCCTAGATTTATATCCCACCTTATTCCTTCCACCAGTCATCACCACCACCACCACCACCACCCAGGTACTTCATAACCACCTATCCCTCGCTCTCACCTCCAACCCAATCTGCCTTCTGTACTTGCTTCCTTCTTCTCAATTCTTGTATTCTTCGTCGTTCGTTTCAACATGTCGCCCCGAGACCAACCTACCCCGCCCTTCAATTCACCGTACCAGCAAGCTATGAAGACAACCACATTGCTACACTCACCGGCTTATCCCTCGCCAGCTCGAAGTGATTCTGAGTCGTCAAGGTATCCGACTGATGGTCTTGGCCTTTACAACTACTCTCAATCATTTCCTGTTTCTGGGCCACCAGCAGGCTCGGTTCTTTACCCACCATCTCCTCAACCCACTGAATCCTGGACGCATCTCACTACAGGCACGTCTCCCCTCATGTCTGAAGCTCCAGCAGATCCCTGGCCAGTGACGACATACGAACCTCCGGTATCTCGGTCCCCACTACCCTGGGCTCCTCACCATGCATCCCATCGCTCTTCATTATCATCGACTCGGGATATATCTATCTTCTCACGAGAAAGTTCTGCGCACGCTTATCCCCAAATAAAGCTCGAGGGGGGCTCTGAATGGGCAACTGACGAGGAGCCATCGTCTGCCCAACGCCATCATCCATTAACCGTATCTCCAGATCGACTTACAACCGGCATATTTCCGTATGATCAAGCCTACGAATCACCTCCAATGCCTAAATTTGAAGTCTCGCCCGACGACACCTTTGAAAGTAGGGAATTCCAGCCAATGCCATTTGAAGGACGACCGAGAAGCCATCGTGGGAGTGATAGTTCAACTAGCATCACAGCACGGACAAGGCTTAGAAGGAATCCCACAACTCAGGAGAATGCCAATTTCTCGTGTGATGTCTGTGGAAAGCTGTTCCAGAGAAGCTACAACCACAAGACCCACATGGAAATACACAACCCGTGCCGAAGGAAGGAACACGTATGCCAATATAAGGATTGTGATAAGCAATTTGTCCGTAGGACTGACTTAGACCGCCACACGAATGCCGTATGTGCAACACCCATCCCCCTTCGGGAGCCAAAGACTGACCTCTCAATTAGGTTCACCGCAAGCTGAAGATCTTCAAATGTGGAAGATGCGGCGCTCATTTTGCTCGAAAGGACACGCTTCGGCGGTAGGACAGCTCCGAATGTTGCTGCTAACAATGTGTGCTGACAATGCTCCCAGACACGAAGAGGACGGCTGTCCCAAGCGAAACGAAGTTCTATCACGACGCACATCTATGCGGACTGGACCTAGTGCTAGAATGCCGTACTACCACCCCCCTCAGCCGGATATGTATGACACACGATCACCGCCCCTGTTCCGGGACGACTGCTTCCCTGGCAGTCCAATCGACTACAAACTGTAAGAGTAAAGGCTGGGTGGAGAGTTCGCTGCCGGGCAACGGCGGAATTCCGGCATTGGATTGTCTGACGTGCAGGCATGTACTATGTAGCATTGGGGTCCGAACATGGAGTTCTGGGAATTTATGGAGTCTGACAGGAGAATGAGCATTTTCGGCGTTTTCGAGCGCCCGGGTGTTCCGGGCACAATAGACAGGCTGCTGGGGCGACTTAGGAGGCCACATGGGGCGTGTTGGCTTTAGATTCGCACGAATGTCAAAGTGTCTTTCCTTTCATTCTCGGACCATGATTGCCTGGTGAATGCTACTATCGTCTGACGGCTACACTCTGATGATTTGCAAACGACCGGCTCTGGCGCACGTCTCCGGTCCCGCCCCACCCTGATCCCCGAGAGGGACCATAACGTTCTCTGCAGAACCGCGCAGACGACATGGATCGCTGCCGTCAGGCCAGGGTCCGACCCGCGTGCCAGGTGTGCAGGGGCCCCTTTGCTTGGCTGCTGAAATTTGCAGATGTGAACACTGCAGGCATCGTGCAGCTGGACGTCTCGTTAGCCGCCGGCCGTCAAGAGATAACGTATGAGTGGGCAACGATGCGCTCCAACATGCGGCACAGCAACCCCCGCCACCTTGGTGCACTCAACGGTTATTAGACGCACTGGTATGGAGTCTCTCTGATATTGCCAGGGTTTTTCTTGTCGTAGTCCGCAGCAGCTGAGCGGCGGGGAGCAGTGTTTCAATGTCGTGCAGGATGCGCGTCGGAGCGAGCTTCAAAACACAGGGCGATTCAGAGAGCCATTAGGCGCCCGCGGGCCCCTCGACGACGCTGGTGTGAATGAGGTCAAAGTTGCAGCTGTCTGTGCAGCCATGGCGTCGCTAGTCTGCAAAGATTGGACCGTGCTGACGAGAACGGCTCGCTAAAGGGGTCGATCTCTACCGGACGGCCCACGGATGAAGCGCCTCGAACCTTGAAGCTCTTGTTCTGCTGCAAACCCCAGCAATGACCTATTTCGTCAGCATTCGACCACTGCGCTCGTCCTTCCCGCTGCATCCCGCCGGGGTTCCATGGCATGTCGCTCCACTTCACTGTCAATGCTGCCTAAACCGCCCATCTGGTTCCTTTCGCCCCGCAGATGCTATTTCAGCCCCAGCAAGCTGCTCCGCTCCCTCATAGGGTTTCTCTGCCCTGGACTCCAGTTACTATTTCATCTCCTGATAATTAGCATAAGTGGGCAGAGACAGCACAGCTTGCAGCATGTCTTAGTCTATTGCCACAGCACATGACTGTCGGGACCTGCGGGACAGCGCCTTCTCTCGCATTGGCGGACCGTTCCTCCATGGCTTGCTCGCCTGCACTGGCATGAAACACCCCCAGCTCTTCTTCTAAAATCACCACCAACAGGAGCCCTCCACCTGGTACCACCAGCCAACAAGTCGTGACTGAGACACAGTCCATCCGATATCTGGTCTTTTGGGAGTGGCCAATTCACCCAAATTTCCCACTGGATATCCACTCTGCAGTGCTACCGGACTGATGCAGCAGGGCACAAACTCACCCCATCCGCATATTATTCTCGGCCTCACCATTGGGTGTCGGGTTATAATCTGCAAAACATGCTGCATGCTCTGCACCTATCCCTACACTTGTATCAGGCATCCGGGTTGGTCTTGCTAATCCAAGACAGGCTCTCGCGTTAATCAGGTTGTCGCAAGAAGGGCTCGTTTTGCTCTTGACCCGTATTCGCCCTTCTCATCGTCGCCGATCTCAGAACAGTTGCTTGGCGCAACTTCTTTCTGAAACCTTCATTGGATGCTAGGTGTGTAATATGATAAATTAGCATCTTCTCTCAAGCTTCTAAAAGCCAAAGCCCCATGAGAGCTCGTGCAGGCATTCTCGTGCGAGACCGCCACCCACACTGTCCGATCATTTATCTGAGTCTCGACGGACAGCAAAGGTCGCCTTGAGGAATGCTGGAAAACTTAGTCTTGAGTCCCTGTTTGCACAGAGCGGGGAACAATTTCCGACACCTGATAACGGAGGAGTGAGCGCACCAACAGTCTTTTCATCATACCTTCTACCCCGCCTTGTCTCAGTCTCCTACGAGAATGTCCGTCTCTGTGGACATTTGGCCTTATCGTGCTCGAGATAAAGTAGCTTCGATTTCTAGAAGGAATCCTTCCGTCGTCTTCTCGCCGCCGGACATTTAGACGTCTGATAGACCACGTGTGGCCATGAAACGTCGACAGTCATCTCTTCCAAGCCAAACGGCACGTGCGTGTAAGCAAGTCGTTTTCTAATCTTAGCAATGGATTGAACAACAAGTATAAGCATCTCTCTGTACATTGCCACTATTCCTTAACACTCATTCATAGTCCTCGTTCCTAAGCCTCATGGCTAACCTGGGGGTCAGCTCCTCACCTGCGCCCACCCAGTGGTATTTCTAAATCCAGTTCTGACACCATCGTGGGATGCCTTACGCCCGACTTGATCACGACCAGAGACCGCCTGGCTGTCATGGGATTTTCCGCACTCCTGGCTTTGGGTTGACGCATGGGGAACCGAGAAGGATGCAATGCAGTTAGTGCGACCAAATTCATTTCTCGCGCGAGGTCTGTCGGCAAATTAAACGGCGATTGAGTCTTTGGCGCGGTGCAGCGACCAAAGCGCTCGCCTCATTTGAAGTAACCGCTGTACATGAGCGCAAGCGCAATACTGCCGCGATGGCGCGTTTATATCGCGCAATTACCGTTTTACACGCGCAGGCTCAGGATAACCGCGGCCTGGTCCCAGCCCTATGATCCACCGCGCTTGCCTCGCGTGTAACGAGCTTTCTTTCAACGTCAGCTCAACCACTTGGACTTGAGGAGCTCAGGAGCAGATATCATCACAATAAGCCCAGCCAACCTTAGCTGATGGGTTGTCGAACCATGAGAGCATAACGATTGAGAAAAATCCCATCCTCCTCTCACTTCTCCTATTGCTCGTGAGATACAGTCGTCATAGCGTTGAGGGGTACGAATTGCCAAGACGACGAAACAGGTGGCTGGTGGCTGAGGCCGTGAAAACAGCCTCGTGCCCAGAGCTTTCCCTTACTCCGGCTCCGACCGGCGGCCTTACTTTTCTCCTGAGGGGCTTCAGCCTCACCTTCAGGTTTACGCAACATTACTCCGTACGAGGCTGAAGAATAGCAGGGGAGCACGAGCCGAGCCCTTTGGAGCTAGCTCAGATAACCTGGCAGGGGCCGACACTTCACACCACCAACGATAGACTGGAGCATTATTTACGCCCGGCGCTTGCATGGAAATAACGAATGGATAAGAATTGCATTAGTAACATGAATGCTGACTTCAACCCCAGCTCCTCCTTTGTCACTGTTCGGACCGTTGTTCTCATTTCACGATCTCCCAAGCAGACCACCTTCTTCTTTTGATGACTTCGTCCGCTTTTAATCCCAGGATGGTTGCCTGTCCACGGTGAGGAGCCAAATGTAGATTTCTGCATTTGGATACATGTTTGTGAGGGATTTACGATCGTTCCTCGGGTCCGATATGCTTAAACCCCCATTCAAGCGACGGCACTTGCGCGGCGAGGCGAGACGCGATTGTTCCTAAAGCTGGGGTATCACGTCGGCCTCACCGCTTCAATTCCCAACAGAAGGGTTGATGGATTTCAAAATAAAAAATGAGCATATTCTGTTCGGCGTACGTGCAGCTTGCATGCATGCATGCAGTTTTGTTTTGTGCGTCGCGTCGCCCCGCTTCTCCTTTGCCAGAGTCTCACATGTCCCCGGCACCTCTGTCGGTGGATGTGATACATCTCACTCCACACGTTCGCTTCACCAGACTCGTCATTTGCCGCGCGGGGTTATCGCGTCCACCGCGGCCCCTATCTTAAACACGTTATGTCCTTTGACCTCTTAAAATTAACTCAGCTATTTGTCATCTCCAATCGGCCAGCGCGCAGGAGCGAGGAAGTTCTCCCAGAGACCTCAAGCGATTAAAAGATTCCAAGGTTTCGGATGCACGTTTACATTTCCGTCATCCTCGGCCCCATACATTGAAACGATGTACGAAAAGTGTAGATGCACCTACCATTACTATTCGTTCAACGGAATTTGCTCGTCATCTCGCGTCTCTTCTTACCGCTACCCAAGCAACAGAAGCGGCCCATTAAAGGTGTAAGGCGGTGATGGTGATACCACCCCCATCCTGATCCTTTTTTCGTGTGCACCTTCATCTCCGAGCATCTTGGCCCCAGATAGTTAGAGAGTCACGACAACACTCATCAGAATCGTGCACACAGAAGTCAAACACCCCTACTTTTCATTGCTTACAAGAGTTTCCACAATCATCGCGAGAAATCCTGGAATAACATAACCCCGAGCGATGCCATCACAACAGAGACCACGCACGTGACGCACATGGTACCAAAAAGCGCGCTTCAAACACGCAAAACATGTTCAGGCTAGAGCAAAGTCGATCTGTAATATTAGGCGAGACTCTTTGTCTATCTCGATCCAAAAATGCTTGAGCGAAAAGAATACAACCAAAGTTCCAATATAGTTGCTTACGTGGTGTGGACGGGATCAACACGACCTCAAATCGCAACACCTGCATTCTACTTTTGCACATATTACTTAAAATCACCAAGTGTCAAACACATGTCTCTAAATATGCCACCTGGAATCCGAAATCTGCAATCCAGAACCATATGGCTTCTCAAAGCTTACGAGACAGGAAACATGGCGTTCCGAATCTCGGATGCTTACCTTACTACGGAACAACACTGTTTGAGGATCAAATATGTATTATTTTGGGAGCTAGGATTGTCATTGTATCTACAGGGTCGTTTTAGAGTCCCAACATCTAGAGTCTAAGAACCCTCGTCTGAATCCTTCAGGTCGAGAAGGCGCAGGGCTGAGCCTCCTTAGGCGGGAGAAACATGTTGTAAATTCCTAACCTCTCTGTGAGATAAGATAAAGGCGTCTCACGTTGTGAATTCCTTCCACCCTCATAAATTTCGGTCAGAACTATAAATACACTAGAAGATTTTCTTTATGCACATCGTAAAGTGTCCCACTCGTTTGTTCCATATTGTGTTCGACGCCTGATCACGCCTAAAGGAAATCTCCATCTCCGAAGCCACTGAAAGGATTTGGCGGCTGTCCACCAGGCCCCCCTAATCCACTGCCACCACCCCCTAGAAATCGAGTTCCTCCTCCTCTATTGTCTCGAGGCGCCCCGCCCGGTCCGATTGGATCGTAGCGCGAGCCTGGTGGTGCCATAGGATCATAGCCTCCTCCTTGGCCGCCTTGACCACCAAACAGAGGATCGTCGAACGTAGGATGCATTCCCCCACCAACTCCGCCTGGCCTTGAGGGGGCACCGCCAAGGTATGGTCGAAGGGGATCATGAGGACCTAGTCCCGGTGGATACAGATCGTCATGGCCCAAGCCTGCTGGGAAGCGGTCGTCTCTTAATCTACTGCGCGGAGGGCGATTGACCTCGTATTCATCCTCGAATCCTGGGATGGGCTCTGGCAGGGGTCGTCGAGGACCTGGAGGCGCCGCTAGTGGATCGTTGAAGGGATATGGACGGGCTGGCTCATGGTCATTGTTGGGAGGTCGTCGCGGTTCTCGTGGGACGTCTCCCCGCGGTGGGTCTTGAGAACTATTGGCATGCTGATCGTTCTGGGTGTTCGTCTCCTCGTAACCTTCTTTGTGTAACCCAGGCGCTAATTTTTGGATGACCGAAATCTTGAGAAGCGCACCCAGGTCGTTAAGGCGGCCTGCGGAGATGTAGACGTCTTGAATTTTCTTTGCGGCGTCCTCTGCCGAAGCCTCTGAGCTGATTGATAACGGCAATGAAGATTCGGAGATGTAGTCTTTAACTGTGACGTCAAAATTTGTGGTCTTGTCATCGCCAACCGCGATGCCAAAAACTACGGCCTTCCCGCCAAGCCGATTCACCTTTACCACGTACTCCATCGAGGATTGTGAGTGGGCATAGCGGAAGGCGTACGATGAGGAAGCGTTCCATGCTTCTGGGAGCGGCTGAGGGTTATGCGCGTCTGCCTGGGCTTCTTCGAAACGTCAGTACCGTTCGCACGACGAGCCTTGACATGGAATTCCTACCTATCCGATCGTCCTCCCCGAGGCCAATAAGCCTGAACCCAACCGCGATCATTCCAGCGTGGACTGCGAGTGCTACTGCTTCGTAGGCATTTTTGACCTGGTGGCATGGAGCCTTGGGTAGACTAGCCGCCATTAAGGTCGAAAGCGAGCCCGCGCTTAGCGGGTTGCCGGTGGTGTTCGCTGGCGGCATGGTGGTGGACTCTAGGGAGAATCTAGAGCTGAAATATGTGTGTGAGTAGTAGGCGGATAGGTGCGAAGTGGTGGAGTGAAACTGCGCGAGGCCTCTGCCTGGTGGATTGACGACAGTCGCGCTTAAGGCAGCAGAGCTTGGGCCACGCCTTACGACATCCCGAACACGAACAAAGCCCCGCGCGCAAGGCGGGGAGTGTGGAGATCACGTGTTCACTTTCACTTTCACTTTCGTTCACAAATTAGGCTTTACAAAGCCAAATACATCTACGAATGTAATAAAGAAGCTCATATAATGTCGTTCATGAAGAACGGAATGCCAATCCTACCAAAAGTCAAGCCAAATAGAATAACACCATCCTCATAATGCAAATAAATATTAGGAGAGCTTTGATGAACGCTATGCGTAGTGAAGATTGGACAAAACATGGACCTCCTCGGCAAGACCTTTAGTCGGGAAGGTCCTGAGACGCTCCAGCAGAGAGCTCATTCGGCTCAAGAAGACTAGAAGATTCAGCAGCTGCAATGAGCACTGGTACTAAGGGCCAACTCACGAGAATTGCTTGAACAATGTCCCCTCTCCTCCTCGTTCAAGATCCACGTTGAAGACATAGTAATTGCCCTCACTCGTTACGACCATCACCTGAGGCCCATTGTTACTCAGAGCGACCACGGTCCTTACGGGTCCCGTCAGCGAGCTATTGAGTGATCGTGGTATCTTCACCCAGGCGAAATCCCGTGCTGGTTCCCAAATCTCCGCCACAGCACTGGGCAGGTAGCCCCCGACCGTTTGTGCAAAGGACTTTCCCACATTCTGCGATGTTCGCCGTATCATGCTGGCAAAGGTAGGATTCACTGATTTCCGCTCTGGCTCTGCAAGGTCCGGTGTGCTCTCTTCATATTCTGACGGATCGGCATCCTCGCTGCCCCGGCTATTGCTACGCTCTCGTGAAGACGACGGAGGTCTCACCGAACCCGAGATGCTGCTGCTCCGGCTCGCATTAGGGGCTCCGAGCCGGAAGATGTGGACCGTCTCCGTAGCAGAAGAGACACAGAGTAACGTCGAGGTAGAATTGAAAGACATGCTGTAAATACGGGCCGGGATAGACCCTCTCCGGAACTGGTAAAGCTTCTGTGCGTCTGGAATGGAGAAGACACGAATGATCGTTCCTTTCTCCGACGCCGTAGCCAACAGAGTGCCCTCGTTGTTCAACGCAATGCACGATAGCGGAGAATGGTGCGCTTCAATCACATTCACTGCTTCCAGCTTTGTCGCATCGTATATGAGTACTTCGCCGCTGGTAGGTGGGACGTGGTCCGACTTCGGTGGAGCGTGTGAGGGCGGTTGGAATGTTGCCGGTGCGGCCTTCATAGGTAGAGGATAAACAAGGTAGTTGTTTTCCGAGGACGCTGACAGGGCGCAGATAGCTGGATGCAATCAGTAAACGCTTCACATAACAGCCTAGAGGTCGTACCGTTAGGATTGGGAGACGTCTTCTCGTTCTTCAGCATCTGCATATTGCTGATGTCATAGAGATACAGCTCGGACTCCAAGACGACCACAAGTCGCTTCCTGTTCAGCCTCATGGCAAGAATCGCTGTGCGGAATGTCATTTCGCAAATGGTCGAATGTCTCTGTCAAATCATCAACTACATTCAAAACAGGCCAATTCAACCAACCTTGGTGTTCTGTATGCGAAGCACTCGAGGCGAGAGCGTGAGAGCCACCAGGGATGTCGAAAAGAGCATTTCCAGACTGGAGACATCTCCTTCTCTTGACTCGGACTGCTTGCTGAATGGGTCTGTGGTGTAGATGCGGTAGCCTTTGGTGGTACCAACCCCAAGGTGGCTATGGTCCTGGTTGAACGTCACAAAGTTCATCGTCGTCATGCCTGCTGCCGCCGTAGCTCCGCGAGAATGCGCCGGCGGAGGTGGATGGAAGCCAATAGAGATTGAGGGTCGGCAGTTTCGGTAGGTGAGGCGTCGGGATGCTGAGGTATTAAGTACATGAGTGTGTGTAACTGAAGCGGCAGACGTGGGCGTGCTGTCAGTGCTTGGAGCTTGTCGCCTGGTGAAGTGATGCTCCCCCGCGACTGGCCGAGAAGTGGCGTCACGTGGCGGTGTTGTGGCTGATGCCAACATCTCCCACTGAAAAACTGCCTGCTATCCTTCAACCATCGCTATCGACGAACACCAATGGCACCCTCCACGAAAAAGCCCAAGAGCAAGCGCTCTGCCCAGCAGAGGAGCGATGACTTCATAATGAACGTGAGAAAACCCCCTTACACTTATAGATTGCCTCGTTGCTAAGCACATATCCCTAGACGAATGATAGCAGTATCGTTTCAAAAAGATGTGTCTCCAAACTCTACCTACCAAAAGAGCCAGATTTTTATCAGCCATTCGTGAGCAAGTTCGTAAGGAGAAATCCTCTCATCAACCGCGGCTATTGGCTCCGGATGCATGCAATTGAGCAAGTAGTGCGATGCTTTATTGAGGAAGACCCCGAGAGACCAAAGGTCGTTGTAAATCTAGGCTGTGGATAGTGAGTAAGAAATCTGCCCAGCCGCCCATTTCCCAATGGGTTGCCAATACTGAGCAAGCACGTAGTGATCCTTTGCCTTTTCAAATCTGGCATCGGTATCCCACCATCTGCGTAAACACCACATTCGTAGACGTAGACTATCCGCATCTGATTGCAAGGAAGAGAGACCGTATGCTTACCGACAGCCTCCTCAGGGATGAGCTACTGAAGACGAATCTCCGTCCATCAGAGCACCCAGTATATCTTCGAAGCGATCGATATATGGCCTTGGGCTGCGATCTTCGGGACATCACTACCCTCGAACGGGTGCTGAAAGCTGAGTTTGATACTCATTCGTCACACCTTCTCTTCGTTGCAGAGGTATCTGTGACTTATATGCCCATATCAGACTCTGATGCACTTATTCACTGGGCCAGCACACTCAAGGATGGTGGGCGAAGTTTATTCTTTTTATCTTCCACTACTAGCATTGGGATCTGATTAAATTATAGCTCGTTTCTGCTTGCTTGAACAATATCTTCCGGAAGGTCCTGACCATCCATTTGCGAAGACAATGCTCAAACATTTCGACAAACTCCAAACACCTATACAAGCCATCAAGCAGTATCCTTCGCTGAAGCAGCAAGAGTCTCGGTTCATTAATGCAGGCTGGCTTGCTGTAGAAACATCTCGCAACCTTTGGGATCTCTGGGGCGATGATAGCTTCACTCCAACTCACCTGCGCCGCTCTCTTGACAAAGTAGAACCCTTCGATGAGTGGGAAGAATTTGCCCTCTTCGCAAGCCATTACTTCATGCTTGTGGCATCGAACGTCATTTCGAGTGCGCCAGGGCATGCCCCTGCAGTTGGTGGACTTCATGCAGCCGCACAACGCAAAAATACTATGGAGATGCCACTTCTTACACTGACACATTATGAGAGTCCCCCAGGTGCCCAGTTGACATTCCGTCGTTTCGGTGCAGCATTTGTGCTCGGCGAGGGTACCGTAGCCATCCATGGCGGACAAGGCCCACAGCATCGATTAGCAAATATTGACCTACTGAGCAGGGGCCAGTCCAAGGCAACAATTCATCCACTTCCACCAACTCAGGCACGTGTATGCCACACCATAACACCCATTGATCCTAACCGCGCGTTATTGGTTGGTGGTCGTAAATCTCCAACTCAAGTACTCGCGGACTGCTGGATGATGGCCAACGGAGCATGGGAACAAGTGGAAGATCTAGAACCCGGTCGATACAGACATAGTTCAGTGAAAGTAGAGATCCTGTCCGGTGAATCCAAGACCGAGGCTGTCCTCGTCTGTGGTGGGAAAACGAGTGACGGCATCGTCCTTGACGAATGGTGCCTGTGGTTACCTTCTCAAGGTTGGCAGACCATTCCCGTAACAGGCCCTCGACCGCAAGCCCGCACCAGTGCTGCAATATCCACGTCAAACCACTCGCTCAGTCGAGGACTACTCATTGGTGGGATGGATCCCGACGGCACAGTCCTTGATGAGATTTGGAGCTGGGAGATCTTGGCCAGTTCTACAATACAACTCCGGTTCATAGACCGAACACGGCATATCAACTCCTTACCTGCAATGTCTTTGCATGCGCGGCTGGGAGCATCTCTACTTCCGTTTGGCGATTTTCTACTCCTTTTCGGAGGCATCTGTCGTAAGGGAATACTTGGGTTCGCAGAAGACTTCCTGCTGATATTTGATGGACCCATAATCACATATGACGTTGCGAACTTGGAGACGATGGCGTCCGGGTTACCACTACTCGTGGGAACCAGCGCGGTTCTAGCTTCTAAAGAGGAGATAATTATCACAGGAGGTGGAGCCGTTTGCTTTTCAATGGGCAGCTTCTGGAATGAAGGCTATTTTTCAATCACTCAGGGCTCACAAACACCGAGTCCTCAGACGTTTTCCATTGCTCAGATAGACCAGCCTAGTCCACCTCGGGACTCCGATCCGATAGTAAGAGCGAAGGGAAAAAAGGAAACTAGCAATTATCAAGATAGTCAGAACACAGATCTACCCTCTGTAGCCAGAGTGCGACTGAAATCACCTGAGGATTTCTCTCAACTAGTGGCTGCCTCTAAACCGGCGATAATGGAGGGTTTGGACTTGGGACCATGCGTGCAACTATGGACATTGGAATATCTCAAGGAGAAACTAGGTGTCAACAGGGAACTTGTCATACATGAATGCGATTCCGATCGTATGACATTCAAGGATAAAAACTTCCAATATGTGAAAAGGACCGTCGGCGAGTTCCTAGATGGCATTTCAAAGGGAAAGAAGACGTATCTACGCGCAGCATCAAAGAACCAACCGAATAGACTGCCAACAAAGATCGAAGATGACTTTCCAACTATTGCTTCAGACTTCCGTCTACCAGAGGCCCTGAGCCCTATACTCCGAAGTTATCACAGCTCACCGCTACGAATATCCGGACCCGTTTCTCTCTGGCTTCACTACGATGTTCTTGCGAATGTTCTTTGCCAGATCAAAGGCCGTAAATCCCTCCGGCTTTTCCCCCCTAGTGATGTGAAATATCTGAATTATCCGCCAGGAGGGTCTAGCTCTAATATCAATGTCCTAAAGTCTAAGGATCCAAAGCTCAGCCATACACACCCACAAATAGCGGTGCTGGGTCCTGGAGACGTCCTATTCATTCCGCCCATGTGGTCTCACACGGCGACTCCGGAGGAAGATGTGAGTGTAGCAGTAAACGTCTTTTTTCGCAATCTTAGTTCAGGATATGCTGCAGGGAAAGATGTGTATGGGAACAGAGACCTACAGGCCTATGAAAATGGGAGAAGGGACGTGGAAAAGATTTTGAAAGCGTTCAGAGATGTCCCTTGCGACCTCGCAATGTTCTACTTGAGTAGATTGGCTGCAGAGATTCAAGAACGAGCGGAGCAGCTTGGGCTCCAAGCATGAGGGGTTGCATAAGTTAATGGATTATCTAGTGATCAAACCTCACACACGCAACGGTCCCTGTTGACTGAAGTCACCATATTGTACAGGCCATTCGTAGACTAAAACTGCACCTCCCCTCATGTAGACCCAAAGAAGGAGCGAGAGACTTGGAATCGTGTGAACAGTCAGTCTTAGCCAATATTGAAGGCGACCAACTATTCGACTCACTAAATAAGCATTATCCGATTGGGCTAGTGGCGCTCTTATGGTGAGACAATCACAACTCCGCTGTGGCTCCTCGGAAGAATAGAGGTGGTTAAGGGCGGAAATACTCCAGTGCATTTAGTATCATGCTGCTAATCAGGAGCTGCCCTCACTTGCACTTCTTCTCCTGGGCCGTCCTACCTTCCATCCTTCTTCCCTTTCGATATTCAACTTCCATTCTCTTCGGTCGCGCACCTGGATATTTCCTCCGAACTAATGCCTTTACTCTCGGCGGGTGCGTAAATCATCTTGCCGAGTGAGGAGAAATATATTGAAGCAAGAACGAGACGGCAGTGGTGGGCCGCACCAGATGTTAGAGCGGTAGTGGATGTGAGGATTAAGGTAGAGCTACAGCACACCGTGAGAACTACCATCCGACTACTATTTCTCTGCCAATAACTTGTGTGCTATTGGGACCTTCTTGTTCGTGCATCCTGCTCCCCCACTGTTCCCACGTGACACATTCACACAAGTTCTTATCATGGTCAAGTCAGTGCCTTAACACATTCCACAGATACTAAAGGCAAACAAACACGATATTATGTTCTGTGCCTAATCCGGAGGGCATGGTAGCACCTCCCCACAAGGCAAAGTCAAGTTAGGAATCCAAATTTGGACCCATGCGATGAACGATATTACTGTTTCAGAAGACGGAAGCTATGCTACAATTAGCGGCGGTGCTGAAGGAAAATCAGTCACCGATTCCCTTTGGAAGAGAAGAAAACAGGTTGGCATGATCCTAAACCACAATATCTCGCCTCCAGTTCAACCAACGTTGCTCTTCGATTCAATGACAATGTGTCGCATACAGCTATCCGTCTATATATATCCTTCTGCTGTGCTAGCTGGGAGGTTGACCTTTTGGCAAACGCAACACAATGTGACCCTCAAAGCAACAGACTGACCCTACTTCTAGTGTCTGGTGTCTGTTAACGTATAGGTCTTGGTGCCATCACACTAGGTGGCGGTTACGGGATTCTCCAAGGCTACTCGGCCTGCTCTCCAACCAACTCCTCAGCGCTCGTCTCATTCCTGCTGACGGCGCCTTAACTGCCGTCCCCCCAACCTCACATTCGGACCTTTTTTGGGGCCTCCGTGGCGCTGGCCACAACTTCGGTATCATGACCGCTCTTATGTACACTATCCATCCTATCAACCTTAAGAATGGGATAGAGGTCTGGAGCTACGAATCTTCCATCCTACCCGCAGCGACAGGGAACTTCAAAGCCGTATACGAGGAAGCGGCGCAACAACTGGATACCCTACCTAAAGGCTTCATGTATTATAGAGCAATTGCGATTAATCCCGAAATTGGCCTGGATCTGGTAATCATGCATCATCTGCGTTTTAACGGACCTCTAGAAAGCATCAAGCAATGGATCCAAGCCCTTTTATGATATGGAGCTGACGTTAGTGGTGCACAAGCAAGCCCTGTATCCGGATATCCCGCGCTTCTTCATGCTGGATCAAGATGCCATACCGTGTAATGTTGGTAAAGTTGCTCATGGAGCCGTATTGATAAAGTTTCCGGTAGATTTGGGGAAGCTTAAGCAAGTGCTAGTCGCGAATCCAGAGTATTCGGAGGACTTCTTCCTCATTGAACAACATTCAACCCAAGAAGTGAGAGCGGTGGATGGAAAGAGTGCGGCGGTTCCGTACAGAGAAGACAGACTATTGATGTAAGGTAGCGCACATTTCCATCCCCATTAGTCCGGAAATCTAATTAGTACCAGCGCCCCGATAATATTCTATCTAGCTCTTAAGGACGGCAAACCTAACGTAACTCTAGACGCGCAAGCTGTCAAAGCTGGAAATGGGATCCGTCAGATTCTCGCAGATGTTGCCAAAAGACAAAGTCAAAACTATCACCCATATGTGAATTATGTATATGGTGGAGAGAGACTGGAAGAAATGCATGGTTAGGAGAAGTGGCGGTTGGAAAAACCCAGGAAGTTGAAGCGGGAATATAGTTTCTGTGCACTGATTGGTATGCAGGCGGCCAAGGAAGAAAAATTAGTCCACGAAGAGCATTAGCGGGGGGGGGAACACAAACGACCATACATTTGGGATTCGGAGCGTGCGGGTCGGCATGCTCAGTGTACGGCTGCACCTAGGACTGAATCAACAGTTCAATAGCTCCTTCGCGCAAACAAGGATTTTCCCTGAACACTGAGCAGCCTCTTTCCCCTTTCCTTATTCTCTCCTCTCCTATTCCCGCTCTTCGCTCTCCTTCCTCTTCTACTTCACTGACCGCTTCATTTTCTTTTGGTTCCTAACAGCTGGGGTTGCAGGGCTGATAACCCGGATCTCATTCATCGCAATCAGTGGGAGAAGTCATATTCGCAGGTTCGTGTCCACCGTCACGTGTGAGTAAAGGTAACACTGAAATGCTGTGAGGCTAAACTTGATCTTCTGTATCGGAGTCAGTGGGAGAAGCCATCTTTGCATTTACAGGGTTTGTATTCATCGCGTCGGATTTCTGGAGACGAGGCTTTAAGACTTTATACCTTAGATGCAGAGGAAACGTTGTGATGGTTCCTGTAGGGCGGACTCCTTTGCTAGGATGACATCTATCCATGTCACTTAGTAACGCTTGTGTCTTAGGTTACCAATCTTTAAATAGCTCTTCAACGCACAACCACCATGATAGATTTTGATCACCCTTCTAAAGGAAGAGAGCTGATAGAGGCTCCTGACCACAACCTTGTCGCAATATCCACCAGACAAGAGAAAATTCCCTTGATGTACGGGGTATAAAGCAAAACTAAACTTGATCTTCCTGAAACATCTCTTTCAATTTCACCCTACTCTCCGGCCTACTCGCACCACATTTCCAGGTTCAAAATCTCTCGGGGCATAATCTGTCAGCTCCGCATCCTCCGCTGTAATAATAGATGGTGGCCTAATCTCATCCTTCTGTTGCAGCGCAACCGTCTTGTTCAATTTAAGGTGGGTGTAAGATCTCGGAAGATATCGACCAGGGTGAAATATCGTAAAAACAATGAGAGTCGCGAAGATAGGAACAGCATCGAAGATCCAAAAACACCATTCATGTGCCTGCAAGTATTGGAGCCCGGTATTCTGATCGTGGGGAATCTCAAGTGTGCGGTACATTGCACGCACTGAGATGAGTGCCGCAGCAATGTTGATCATCCAGCTCAACTTCCGCCACAACTTCCAGTCACCCAGGTCCTCAGATCGCCACTGGCGGCTCATGAGAAAGTATCGGACTGCTATTACGGCGAAAGACGCGAAACAGCTCATCTGGAGGATGAGGCCGAGGACAAGGATGACACGGCCAGATGTGACTTTCTTCTCAGACTCTTCGATGCTCCTGTCTTGGCTTGGATCGCCGTCATATTGATGGGAGATTTGACTAGCGCCAACAAGCTGAATAAAGAATGAGAAGAGGTCGAAGACGACAAAGGTAGGCGTTATCCATTTTGGGAAGCACCAGAGAGTCTTGAAATTCAACGTGTGCGGTGGACAGCTGAACCATACAACGCGGCTGAACGCGGTGTAGCACGCCGCAGCCAAGAAGGAAGGTGCGAGGAGAATCATGAGAAAAGATATGAGGAACGGCAGGTTGTTATTGACATTTGTTGCTGAGATGATGCGACAGAGAAACCCAAGTGATTCCATAAGGACCCCTAGAATGGCTGCCCAGAAGAACCATGACCTGTATCTGAAATACTGATACAGAAGAATGATAGATATTAGTGGGAATATGATAGCTCCAACGGTAGCAGCGGGGATGTTAGGATCGTAAATGTACGGGTTCAGTTCGAAGATATGCTTAGCTAATAAAAGCCTTTAGCCTTTTGTTGTACATGATGCCAGGCTATTGGACGGACTCACCGGATGGGGTAACTGCCCTTTGTGTTACCTCTACATGGTGATATTTAAGAGTGTCGAGTATGATACTCATCCTTGTGGTCTTATATCAATGGTGGCGTCAATGCATCCTTTGGTGAAGAAATGCATCAGCAGAAGTTGAAAGAACCAGTATGATTGCCCTGACAGACGAGGAAGGGAAACCAGCAGGACCGAGATGAAGAGCGGCCATGTTTTACTTATGTTCGTGAGGCTAAGAGGACAAGATGCTTGGCAAAGGCGGCGGATTCTAAAGGAACATTCGCGCTTTTTTGGCACCCAATTCGTACTTTAATATCGCAAACCAGGAACACGAACAAAACTAGGGAGCTAGCGCACGTGGGATTGACTGAGTTAAAGGGCTAAGTAGTGTGGCACAGGCTATCACTTGCCGTTCTGTTACTGGATCTCATTGTTGTTTCTCTGCGGTCGAAAGTTGGTGTAGCATCACGTGTAGGCTGTGTTCTGCTCGGCATTTCTGGGCGTCGCAGAATCCGTCTAAGATCACCAGATAGCAGGAGATCGTCCTCCACTCACGGGAGTCACGGCCCCCAAGGATGAGCTGTTGGCTCGGCTGTGCACGGTTTCAAGGGCTGGGCGAAGTGCCAACCCTTGGCATGTCCGTCAGCCACCACACTGGTTTTTATGATGAATGGACAAAAACCATCTGTAAGATAGCATTCTTTATTCTCACCAGAGAAATGCGTCGCAAGGGAGCATTGCTGAAAGTAGAGCTCTTCTTGGAGTGTTCTCTGTCTTCGTACGGTACAATTCTGAAGGGATGGGCCGTAGATCTGGTGCGTTAGCTTAGTACATTCGGTGCACGAAACTGAGGAAGGTCGGCGAACTTTAGAAACAAACTGTAAAGCAAAACGGGACGCCCGAGGAGTTCGCGGATAAGAAAGCTTTTTTGAACGCGCTTACATTGCGCACGCAACAGCGGGTGTAGCATGAAGGCCTAACCTCATGCAACATACCCAAATTTATCCACACCCACGTCTACTGTACAAACATCAAGCCCTGCCACTAAACGGACCAGGCACCTTGGAAAATTGTCCCAACACCCAGGAACACCTCTACCGTCAGACCGTCCACGCCAACCGAGGGTATATTCGCATTGGTCAAAGGGATGGTATGTGCAACGAAGGTCGTAAAAAGGAATCGGGTGAAACACAAAAGGGATATAGAAGGGAGGAAGTGAATAATGCGCTAAGGGGAATTAAAAGAGGAAATGAATATCGTTCCGTATTCGGGAATTTCGTTATCTGAGATTGTGTTGGTCAGATATACAGCCGTTGCTTCAGTCATCGTGAACGTGCATCAGCCTGTGGTGGGCTCTAGTCATGTCTCAATGAGATGAGCTAGGCTACCTATGCGCTTCAAGTCCGAATTCGAAGGGATTCAGCTGCACGTCGCCGCGAGGAACTTCTATCCCCATTGGTAGTCTTGCCTTGGACGACGGCTGTCCAGTCTTCCCAGTCGCTGGCCATTTCAGTAAGGACGTTGCCCATAACTTGAGCACTTGCCATAAGCCCATGTTGTTCGCCGTCCAATATCCGGACTTCACACCTGCGCATTAAACGACCCAGCCATCTGACGTTATCAACAGGTACCCGAGAATCTTTGCTGCCGTGATGGATAACAACTGCGCGGTTTATATCCTCGTACCGGAAACCAATTGTTTGTTTCGTCTCCAGGCATACGATAAGGTCGGTCGCGGGGTTGGCATTAGTGGTGGCCCTATCCCAAATGGCAAAGGTCAACCGCTCGTCAAAGTCATGCTGTCGCTGGCGCTCCGCAAGCGTGAGGGCTTGTTTCATACTTCTTGCCCTCTCATAATTGGGATCTGCAGGATTGCTTGCCGCGAGGGTCAGAGAACTTGCATTGGGAAGAACTTGATCCATCAGCATGATTGACTCCCGGCGAGTATCCTTGAACGGTGGCAGAAGCTGTTGGGGTGACGGTGTGTTTACATTCTTCCTTTTTGATTTGGGAGAGTTCTTAGGCCCTGTGCGCTGCAGGCTGGCGCTAGTGGCACTGAGGAAGGTTGAGTTCGCAACTTTGAGGAGGGAGGGGGGTAGAACCCGGAGGAATCGCTGAGACCTGGGGAGCTGCTGTGCTGGTGGCTGGTCTTGGCTGACACCAATTGGTGCCATTTGGGAGGGAGGTATCCATGGCGCAAGTAGATGAACTCGTCCACGAATGTGCTGCGGCATTCGCAGAGAGGTAGCGAGTGCATACACTGCGCCTGCTGAGTGAGCCAGAAGCGAGAACTTGGTGATTTTCAACGCCTGGCAAATAACGAGTACATCGTCTGTAGAGCGTCAACGGTGATGAGCGGGCTTGAGTGAATGGGCCAAAAACGTACCTGGCCAGCTCAGAGGGGTCCCATTAGGATCGACTTGGCTGCCTCCAATGCCTGGACGGTCGGGTGTAATCAACCTTAGCCTCAAGGTAAGTGCAAGCTGGTCATAGAAAGCCATAACATAACGGGTCAGTCCCATCCCAACACAACAGAAGACAGCGAATCCATGTGGATCTCCAACTTCAGAAAAGGAAATTATTCGTCCCGTTTGAGGATGTCGTATCCTTTGTGACAGGCGCGGAGAGTTGAGGAATTGGTTAACGTCGATGTCGACCGAGTCCACACTGGACGGGCGCTCCTCAATGACGGTATGTGGGGGTGATTGCACAGCAGCGGCTTGCAATGCGTCGACCTTCTCATTGTGCCTCTGCTCTGCCTTCGCTGGTAAGTCAGGGTGCGACCAACGCTTCTTCTTCAGCGTTGGACGATGCTGTAGACTTGAAGAAGAAGAAGCAGAAGGCGGCATTTGAAGTGATTGATGTCGAGCAGTGATATCCTCGCTGGCAGATCGATATGACCTCTCACTCGGGGGTCCACTGGTAACACTTGTGGAATGTTTGTGCGCCGTAGATGCACCCATGATCATAGAATGAGTTGACTTGCGGCCTATTGCAGACCGCCCGCCAACCGCAACCGATTTTGAACGTGCCGGGGGAGTGCTGGAGACGGTGCCTTTACTCGAGGCGTTGCTGCTGGGCGGAGAGCTGGATGTGCGCTCAAGAGTCTGCAGCGCGAGTTTGTAGTTAATCGGAAGCGGGGTAATATCATCGCCATCGTTCACGGTCAGGCTCCTCGCTCGCGTATGGCCATGTTTATGCGTTTCACGCCGTTCTGGGGAGTCTGGGATGCGGGATGTTCTCCTTTCTGGCGGTGTGGGTGCCATTGAGATCCCCAGGACCTTGTGCGCTTTGGTGGGGTCCTGTATTCGCCTTTCCGACATGCTTGATACAGTTGAGGTTGGGGAGGGCTCAGCAGGTGCAATTGGTGAAACATGCGAGACGCTTGAAGGAGCCCCTGCAGCAACGCCCACATCAACACCTACAGGCAGTTTGCCGGCTATTTTATCTCTCAACAACTTTTGCTTTCTTAGTTCCCGTATCCTGTGCGCGACTTCGCTATCCTCGGCTTCCAACTCCTTTAAAATCTTGTCCTTTGTCGACAATTCCTGATCCACATTTTCATCTTCCTCTGGGACGGTGTTCGTTTTGTACGAGTCATGGCGGCTCCCCTTTCGGCCATGACCCTTTCTCCTGCTCCGCGAGGGGCTGTCTGAATGCCTTAAAGATGATCCACGCTGGGGGATCAATCCCTTCTCGCTGGGGCTCTCGTCATTTCCGCTCATTAGACTGACACCATTTCGAAGCGGGCTGGTTCCCCTGCCCTGGTATCGGCGTGGTGCCCGCGATGACTCGGCTACGACCGGCTCCTCATTGATTATGTCCTCGGAAACAAACAGCTGCGGCGGCGGCTTCCTGATGCTATCGGGCGCGCTCGAAATCTCCGGTCCCTGGATCGTCGCACGCTTGCGCTCGGCGTCTTTAGCCTTCAGTCGCTCGCGGGAGCTCATATACATGAGACTCCGGCCCTTGAGGCTCCTTTTGCTATCAGTGGAAGTCCGATTGCTGCCACCAGAGGCCTTTCTCGGCCCTCCCGCTTCAATGCTGATGTTTCCAAAGCTGCTCACGGATCGACCAGAGTGGGCAGACTGCAGAGACGCAGAGCTTCCGGCGCTCCTGGCCAGGTAGCTCTTCAGCGAGTGGTCCTTCTCCTTCTTCTTAGGGGCTGTGATGGGAGATAGGCCAGAGGGCGGCTTCGCTGTCCGGATGACGGGAGGTTCGCAAGCGTCGTCGGGGTACAGGAATGCGTTTTCATTCACTGCCTGGTTGTAAGCGGTGTAATCCATTGTACTCCCATGGTTTTCCGCTAACAGATCTCCGCCAAAGTGTGTTCGTACTGTTGGGCTGGCGGGGGTTGAGGCAGCACCATGGACCGCGGGGAAGTTTTCGAAGTGGGTGTGTGCGGGGAGCGAGATAGCGGAAAGGGAGTCGATTAGGGAGGAGATGACCTGGGGGGACGCTGACTGCGTGCGGACAGCGTTGGGGGAGCGCTTCTTGAGGCGGATGTCTGTAGGTACCGCCGGCAGCGAACTACGACGACGCGATCGAAAACCGAGTAACGCGGAGGGACCGGCGTCAGAGGGGATGCTTGGGACTGGGGGGTGTTCTGGTTGGACGTCCATTTTGCCTATTTTCAGGCGAGCGAGGGCGATGGACTGGTTGTTTATCGATGTCGCGGGATCGCAGCGTTTGTCGCGCCGTGAATCGTGATGGTGGATCTGACTCTGCAGCTAAGGTCACAGGTGATGATCAGTGCATGGCCTTCATGCGAACGCTCTGCACAACTCCCGTCTGCAACTCAGCGCGGCCACCACCAGGAAGAGGAGGAGATGTCTGCGAAGAGCGAGCGAGGATTTTGCAAACTGTGCTATGAAATTAGCTTGTGCTGTGCAAATCGCAAATCATATAACGGGGCCGTGGGTCATGGGCCTTCGCAACCCGCCCGCTATAAGGGATGAAGCCGCAAAGGGTCGCGCGTTCTTTTGGTTTGGCCGACATTCTCGCTAGCGGCCTTGGCCACGAGACCTGGGCCTCTCCTGCGCTGTGAATGGTGGGTGTCGGCTGATTGCTCCAATAGAGGCCTCTCTTTACGCTGCTCTCTTGGGTAAGACCCGAGAAAGGACGTTTGTTTTACAAGGCAACGGCCCTTTTGGGAGCCAAAACTCTCTGCAACTTCTTCTGGCCGCCGTGCCCCCTTGTGCGACCTTGTCAGCGCCTCGGCTTCTGGGCCAGGAACTTTCACCCCACATCCTCCCCGACAGCCTTCTCTTCGCCCATTTCTTGCCCGGGACTATCCCGGCAACGTCTTGCAGCACCTCCTCCGTCTGCACGTGGGCCTGCTCTCTTGTAGCTGCGACCGAAGTCACTGGGATCGTGCTGTATTTGTGCGCAGAATCGAGCACTCGGTTGAGATTGATGGCTAGCTGAGCACATAGTCGACATTCAACTCATCTGTGCACTTGCTAGTCCCGAACAAGGGCGAATATTGCTCGGAGAATTTCCACTCAATTCCTGCCCTGCGGTGAATGGACCCGCTCCAATCCATCCTTCTGCTACACAAACAGGCTGGGGCGCGACCCATGGTGAGCATGAATTGCACACCTGATATCTTCCCAAAGCTGTCATTGTTGCCAATTGAAGACTGAAAAGCAATTCCACCACGGCCAGCCCCTGAGCATCCTCCCTATCTTACCCTAGTCTGGATACAAATCGGATTCCGAGCTGGACAAATCCAATATTATGCCTTGGATTTGACGTGAAGATCCGGCCTGACGGTGCCGTGACTCTTGTACCCCCTCTTCCACGGCAACACATCTCAAAGATTTCCTCTCCACCCAGACTACCCTCCGGTGTCGCCGATTCGTTTCCCAATTACCCCTGTACCTTCTCCTCTTCTCTATATTTCCAAAGTCTGTCAGAGTCCCGCATCAATTCTATCACCTCTTCTCCTTGTACCCTGTTCTTCACACCTCCTGGGCATCTGCATGACTGCCTGCAAATCTCCCAACACGAAAAATAAATCTCAAATGAACACGTCTCCCTATAAGAACACCTATAATGTTTGCGCGTTCCCGTCCTCCGACTCGCAGAATAGGGTTGGCATGTTTGTCATTTCATCTAATCCCTGTCAAACGACCGGAGTGCTCCCGAGAGTCCCGGTTCGCCTTTCGTGGAACAAGGGTCACGAATTACGTCATCTTCTGAAAATCTGGGGATATCAAGTTTCGCGACCTCACCATCATGAATCTATCACGACCCCTCGGTTTCTCTCTGTCACTGTACCTTAATTATTCTTCTTGGTTTACCCCCAGTAGTATTTTGGATTCAGCTCAAGAGGCCAGAATGTCCCTCTCCTCCCTGCTAGCGCCCATTACCCTTCCTATAGCATCCCTCTTTGCAATTCCAATGCTCTCGTCATGGTCGACGTCCCTAAACTTAGTCTTCTTTTCACTCACATGGACTACAATAGCTATCACGTACTCTCCCCTTCAGCTCGAATTCTTTGCGCCGCTCTTCCTTCGCACGTTCCTCTACCTGCTACCTTCCGGATTATTCCTCCTCTTCGACTTACTCCTCCCTTCGCTCGCGGTGGAATTGAAAGCACAGGGCGAAATCGGATTGCCGGCACGGCAGAAAGGTGGGGCACGGAAAGTGCGCAGAGTTGTGGGGTGGGCTTGCTTCAACAGTATACTTGCCGTTGCCGTGCAGGCTGGGGTCGAGTGGCTCGTCACTGATGTTCTTCGGATGCGAAGTCTTCTTTTGATAAAGGGGAGCGCTTGGACTCTGAACCATCTACCAAACCCGTGGACATTGTTCAAGCACTCGGTTCTTGGACTGGTTCTGCGAAATGTTAGCGACCTACCAACCTTCGATCAGCATTTTAATGGCTGACAATTTCGTTCTGTAGACGCTGCAATATTACATTCACCTCTATATCCTCCACTCCCCTTCTGGCGGAATCTTTGCGCATTGGCACCAAACCTGGCATCATTCTATCCAACTCCCCTACTCGTTTGTCGCTGCGTACGACCATCCTGCCTGCTATCTGCTATACCGGTTCATTCCCCTCTACCTCCCCGCCGTCGCATTTCGTTTCCACATAATGACGTACCTCCTTCTCCTAGCACTCTTCTCTCTCGAAGAGGTCTTCACCTACTCAGGGTACAATGTCCTGCCTTCGACCATCATGCTTCGAGGAATGGCGCGAAGGACAGACGCACATATGATGAGTCAGGGCAAGGGAAACTATGGGCCCATTGGCGTGCTAGATTGGGCACACGGAACTACGCTGGGAGCAGATGTCATGGATGATATGAGGGACGAGATGGAGAAGCATAACGTCCAGGAGCGGACTGGACGGGCGATCGATCAAGCTGGAGACGCGACGAATGGACTGGGCACCAAGTTGAAGAATAGAGCTAGGAAAGGTAGAGGAAGGAAGTAAAAAAAAATGTTGTCACATAGCCAGGGCTCAAATAGACACAATTGAGAGGCAAAGGGAAAGTGGGGTGTCCAGGAAAGTCAAAAGGGGCTTTAGAAGCACATATTGGAGTTTGTTTGGCTGGCTTTCAAGGTTAAGATACCCTTCGTGAATTCGATATATTTGGAAATCCTGTTTAAGATTCATGCGGTGGTGACAACATCGAAAATGTACTGGCGGCTCTATCCTATCTCGCACCATTAGCATCGGGAAGCTGGGGTTTAATGCTCTTGATTATGAATGCCCCCAATCATAACATCACAGACAATCTGCGTGACCTTCACTTTCGGACTGTGTCGAATTCGTTTTCCTTGTTACAAGATTGTAAAGGGAAATGCAGAACCGGGTCCTCCATGAAAAAGTTATCTGCCGTGCTAAAGTGTTGTGTTGTGGTTTGAGGACCTGCTATTACGGCTGCAGCATGCCGAGTTGCCTTTCATCCCATGCACTGAACGCCAAATGCCCACCCATCCCCAATCTAGAAGACCATTGCGTGTGGCCTGTCCGACTTGCGGAGGCTGAAGGTCGAGCTCAGATAATCAATGAGGTGGGCTTCCTTCTTGATGTTTGCCAAGAGAGCCTTGTCGATGGCCTTCTGGTCCTCCACTCGGTCCTTCGCAGTTTCCTTCTTCTGCGGCATTCATCAACCAAAGTTCATCTCTGGGCAAAAGGACTTCTACTTACCTCTGGCTTTTCACCCTGCTCGAAGAAAGCCTTCTCTCCCGGCTTCTTGCTCGCCTTGTCTTTAGTGAAGTATCCGTCACCGCTCGCTTTCTTCAACACAGCCTCGTCCACGCCCTTCAGGTCTATCTTCGTTGATGTAGCGATGACATATCTGGCGTTTACCCTTCGCAGAGGCACACCATTGACTTTGAAGGGGCCAGTGACGAGGAGAACGCCCTGGGGGAGGTGCTTGAGAAGAACGACACGCTTGCCACGGAAGCGGCCAGCGAGGAGAATAACGACGGTGCCAGGTATGAGGGAGGCCCGCGGCTTTGCTGGGCGGATCGACTTGCGGGCCTAGGGGACACAATTAGCATAGCGCTTCAATACCACGTCGAGAGCGCGTCTCGAGTAGCACTGCTAGCTGCACAACCGCAGAGATGGCTAAGTGATTCTCCCACCGGTCCCGAGGTCGTGAAGTTCTTCTTCCAAGACGTGTCGGGGATGGTGTCGACGTACCTTCTTCGGGGCGCTGACGTCCTCAGTGGGATAGTACTTGCTGGCTTTCTGCGTCGCGTGAGGTATTGAGCGCTCGCCTTTGCCGAACTTCTTCGTCGTTGGTTTTACGTCCGCCATGTCGAATTGTCGTGGGTCGTCGTTGGAGCGTTGATGGATTTCTCGCTTGTTCGTGTGGGCGGCGCCGGAGCGGGAACATCTATACGCCGCGAATCACGTGCGTTACTGATTACGTTACTAGCGCGGAGCTCATAGAGGCAGCTTCACCTCATCATAGCAAGCTTCAAAGCCATACAACACGCCCACATACTACCTACCAACATGTCGATCCAACCTCTAATTACATTCAAAGCCGGCCAGTGTGACATCTCAGTCAGTCGTCCTGTATCTACAACTGCCCAACGCCACTACTAACCACTCGTAGTTCGGTGGCCAGAATCCAACAGTGAAACCTGTCAACACGCCCGGATACATTTACCTTTACATGGGAGATGGTTGGTTCCGTATCTAGTATTTCCTACCTTTAGCTAATCAATTACCAGATTTTGTTCACTTCTGCTGGCGGCCGCGCTCGGAACCCATCGACCAGCCCGAAATCGACCTAATAATGATCCCCGGTGATGGCTCCTTCCTCCCATATATAGGTGCGGAGAGCGGTGCCGACTCGGAGAACCTCAAGTCTCCCACCGATGGCCGTATCTTTGTGCTCAAATTTAGCTCCAGCTCCCAGCGACATCTCTTCTGGTTACAGTCCAAGTCACAGCATTCGAAAGGTGACCCTAGCTGGTTCAGCGAGCGGGATTTGAAGATCGGACATATCGTTGATCTTCTTCTGAGTGGTGAAGATGTTGATGTGGCAGCAGAACTCGCCAGTATTCAGAATCGCGGCGGCCCTGGTGGTGACGAAGACGAGACAATGGAGGACGTGGAGGGCACAGATCACTCTGCTCACCGAAACCGGCATGGTAGCACAGGAGGCGCTGGCCCTGGTGCTACCGGTGGGGACATCAGAGAAGAAGGCGAAGAATCCAGAGAAGGCGGCGCTGACGGAGGTCGAGCGTAGGTAACGATCGTCCGTATCATTTCCAACGTCGTGGCGCGGTTGATATATCAGCAAACACCCTAGCAGCGGTTGATCACTTTCACAACTTTTACAAGATTTCATGGAACGGGTGAGGCGTTTGGGGGTCGCAAAATGACTCTATCGCACCCTGAGCAGGTGCTTCTCTTGTGTATCAGTAAAAGACATAATGGCATATCATCTTAGGCAGTGTGTAGCCGCGCCGCGACGTTCGATCTACTTGCTTTCTACTGCTTCCAGCCAGGGATAAGCTGACAACCCACAGTGCTGCCTCAGGCTCCACCGATGCCTCCGCAATTGTCCAAAACTTCCTCAAGTCGCTGAAGAGCGGAGGCCTCGGTTCCCAGGCATCACAAGACCCCTTCACCACCCTCCTCGATCTTCTGTCCCCTGTAACCACCATCCCTGTTATCGAGAAAGCTCCTGAATCCCTCATCGACTCTCTCTGCAACAACCTACCGCCTACCATCCTCCTCCTTGCTCAAGAAATCGACGATCTCGCCGAAGTCGACCCGAACTCGGAAACTGCACAAGCCGCCATCGAAGCCCTTACTCAAGAGCAGAAGAAGGATATTCTGAAGCGAGTGCTCCGGTCTCCGCAAATGAGGCAAAGCTTAGGTAGTCTGACAGTGGCACTGAGAGATGGTGGCTTGCCCAATGTCAGCCAAGCGTTGAAAATTGATGTGGAGAATGGCGGTTTTATCAGGGGCGGTGGCATGCCTCTTGGTGGCGGCGATGCAGTCCGGGCTTTCCTCGAGGGAGTGAAGCGGACAGTTGAAAAAGGAAAGGATGGAGATGCCATGGATACAGAGTAAAATGAGACACAGCGCTCTACCGAAGGATATAAGAGCTTGTATAGACTTTATCGCGGGAACCGGCAGGGTCATGGGAGGTCTCCCAGGGGAAAACAGGTAATGCAAATAACATTCTTGTAATTCCTCATCACAACTTTCGTTAGACTTTCAAGCGTCATGCTTGAATCTTCTCATCACCAACTATCGAATTCCTGTTCTATCTGCATCCCTGAACCCGCTTTCCTGGGCGTCTAGGTCCCTCATTCTCAATGAGGATACGCCATCTCTGGGCATATCCAGATTGCTCCCTCTAACATTCCTCCTCATCTACACCCTCCCCTCCCCTCAAGCCCGAATGTCCCTGCTCCCTCTCCACAATCCCCCTAGTCACCACCTCCCCATTTCTCATAATACTCACCCTCCGTATCGCCATCCCATCCATCTCCCTCATCACATTCACCAACCCAGCCTGCTCCGCCACCACGGCAACCCCACTCAATATCTCCAGATCCTCAGGTCGCGTCATCGGATGCGTGATACAATACGCCTTCATCCAGCGCTCGCGAAGCTTGTCGTGTTCGGGGCACAGGTAGCATCGGATGCATGGGTAGCGGGATTTTGGAGCCTTGCGGATGAAGAAGTAGTTGCAGAAGTTGGCCTGTGGGGCGATTTCCGGTGTGTGTGCGTGACCTAGAGTGTCGGCTGTAGAGTTACAGAGGGGGATGTTCGATGCAGACGCATATGGTGGTGGGGAAGCGGCTTCTTGCGAGGAGCTGGACGACATGGTAGGAGCGTATGAGGAGATGCTCGCAATGGACCAGCGGGCCATTGTCTGCCGGACCGGTAATGGCGTCGTCGAGGAGATTTGAGGGTTTAGAGGTAGGCTTTCACTTGGATTTCCTAAGAAGGGATTCGGGTACGTGGCTAGTGCGTGTGGACATGGCGTTATGCACACTGGCTTTTGGTGCTCGCACGTGTAGATTTGGACGAGCATCTGGCACATCTTGCCGAGACGTTGTCAGTTGCAGCGAGTGGACCGTACCCGGAAGCCGTAGGGGATTTGGCGGGCCTTGAGGCCAGGAAATGGAATGCTATATACAAGCGTGTGGTTAAATCCAGTGAGTATTTGTCGGCTTTAGGAAGTGGACATTCAACAGGCTCTTTAGGAATGTTTTCAAGAATGGAGTAGAGAAGTAAATTAAGGTATTGGGAAAAGCGAAAGTGTAGTTTCAAGAGCTGTGTTATCAATACCGTCTATTGTACACGAACGCCATACACAATGAACAGCAACACTTGAGTGAGAGCGCTCGCAACGACGTAGGTATATTTTCAGTGCCGCACATTCACCATGCCGCTCTTCTGTTGTCGTTGCTGCTAGTGTTTATGCCCTCTGTTTGAGCTTGTGGCAATTCACTGCACATCACAAAGTGTGACGGGGTTGCTAGAGTCAAGAGATATAAGAAACTTCATTTTGGTTTGATTCCTGCGGCAATAAAGATAGACGTGAAGAGAAGGTAGGAAAAGGCACAATAATCTAAATATGTAAACGAAATGGGTTATAATAGCATGTATCCAGCACCCAGCCGCGAATTGTCTGAATTGTTGTCTATCATACGCGCTTAGTGGTGGTAGCCACTACCTCCTATCCTCATTCACTTCAAGATTTCTAGGAACATTGAAACCACACCCGGTAACTTCATCAGCAAAGGCGATACACATTTGTTGGTTCCTAAAAGAGCCACAGATGAAGCAGAATTCTCTAGTAACTCCTGCCAAATAGTACCCAAGCTTTTGCAAAGTTCTTGCAGTTGGGGTTGATACACTTCGTCTGGCCCTCCTTGATGCCCTCTGGCTGTTCGAAAGGAATGCACAGACTCTTTGCGCCCATAGCAGGGGCCTTTGCATCCTCGGCGACGTTGTCTCCGATCTCTTTTCTGGCACTCATGTCTTTGACTTCGTCTTCACACTTCTCGCCCTCACAATGCGGAACAAGGACGACGTTCTTTCCGTTGAGGGTAGGGACAAACTCTTCCCAGTCGGTGAGCTGGACCCGGTGCTCGCGGTACGCTTTCTCAGCTTTGTTGAACATATCGGTCTGGATAGTTTCCAGGAGCTTAGGGATGGCTTCCTTGAGGTTGTCAACCATGGTTTCGCCTCGAGCTTGGTCCTTGTTATCAATATCTCGACGCGAGGTAGTGACGACACCCTTCTCCGCATCTTTCGGGCCGAACTCGATTCGAAGAGGAATCCCCTTGAGTTCCCAGTCGTTGAACTTCCATCCTGGAGAATAACCTTCGCGATAATCGGTCTCGACGCGGACCCCAACCGAAATAAGATCATCTGCGATGTTTTTAACCTTCTCGTACAAATCTGCCTTGGCTTCTGGGGTCATCCTAGAAGGTAGTTGTGAGATTGATTCGTATGGCTGGCTCAAGGTCGACTTACTTTGCCGTCACTCCGACCGGAATGACCACGACTTGGACTTCAGCAACCCTTGGGGGAATGACCAGCCCGCGGTTGTCACCATGAGTGAGAATCATGACACCAATTGAACGCGTAGTGAGGCCCCATGAATTTTGCCAGACGTAAATGTGCTCGGACTTCCCAGCCTCCTTTGCGTTTGGATCCTCGACTGTAATGTTGAACATTTTTGAAAAATGCTGTCCTAGGCAGTGAGAGGTGGCTGCTTGAATACCACGGCCTGTTGCTGGAATAAAACCTTCAATAGTGGTAGTGTAGTCTGCGCCAGGGAATTTTTCATTCTCAGTCTTTTGTCCTTTCACGACCGGAACAGCCAGGAGCTCTTGGTAAACATCCGCGTACCAATCGAGGATTTGCCGTACCTCAAGGCCAGCCTCCTCTTTAGTAAGATGGGCTGTGTGACCCTCTTGCCATAAGAACTCGCGCGACCTAATAAAAGGCATAGGATGTTTGAACTCCCATCGCACGACGTTATTCCACTGGTTTAGCTTGAGGGGAAGGTCTCGATGTGATTGTATCTTCTTAGCGAAGTAAGGATACATGGCAGTCTCGCTGGTGGGACGAACGGCCACTGGTTTCTCCAGGTCCGATTTACCTCCCTTGGTCACCCACGCGACCTCGGCAGCAAAACCTTCGACGTGCTCCTTTTCTCGCTCTAGGTTGTCGGCGCTAATGAAGATGGGGAAGTATGCATTTCGGACTTTGAGGGTTTTGATCTGAGAGTCAAACCAAGCCTTGATAGACTCCCAGATAGCGTATGAGGCGGGTTCGAGGATGTAGCTGGGTCACTGTTCAGTATTTGGCACCTGGATAGGATAAACACTCTTACCATCCGGCAACCTATTAAAACGACGTTAGCCAAATGAGCTTACAGTTATGAGTCATTCCAAACATGCATCATAGTAGGAAATCATTTGACCCTTTGTAATAACCTGCTGGTACCATTCACCAAGATCATCGTCTTTGGCGACATCGATGCCAATTAGAGCTGCACCTTCAATCTGGATTCAAGTAAACAAACATTATTTCCAATCGTGTTTGCAGATCCATGCGCTCTGACCTTTTTTTTCTGCTGCTGTGGTTTCTTGGCTGTTGTCTTTGGAGTACGGTCCTTCTTCTTCGTCTCGGATATGGAGAGGTCCTTCATCTTGCCGTCGGCGTCGGCCATGGTGCCTTAGAAATGAGTGTAGCCTGTGCAAACCCCAAAGATTAGAAAAATGATGGACAGAAGACTAAGGAAGCCAATGTGGTTCATATGCTTGACGTAGCTATAGCGCAATTGCTCCACTTGGGGTACGAAGTTCCCAAGCGTTTGTATTGTGGAGGGTGGATGGAGGGGTAGCGGGGTGATGCAAGGTGGGTTTATTTACCTACAAGAATTAAGAGTCAGCGAATAATGACTCAACAGAACCGAAGACTCAAGGAAGTAGTGACTACGCTCCTGTATAAGCAGCCCGTGGGTGACAGGCAAAGTGTCGTGTGTCACAAGTGCGGTATTGGGGGGGGAGCGGGGGGGGAAATGCGCTTCGACTCATTCGCCGCAGGGATGGCTTAGCGCCGGGCCGCGGAGAAGCTATTTCACCGGTGACGGCTTGGCGCATAACAATTTCTAGGTCGCGTTCGGAGGCAGCGAAACACTGCATATACCCCGGAAACTGCTACAACACCACAAAATGGCGGGAATATTCGAGCAAGCACGGAATGCTGGGACCTTGTGTAAGCTACAATACCCGCCATCCAACTACGTTGCACTAATATTTCCGTAGTCCTCGGCGGGCAGAAAATCAGCGGCCAAGATATCCGCGACCAAAACGTTCTGGCAACTCAAGCTATCGCCAACGTTGTGAAATCGTCATTTGGCCCCTCCGGCCTCGACAAGATGATGGTAGACGATATCGGAGACGTGACAGTCACTAACGACGGCGCCACCATCCTTAGCTTGCTCGACATCGAGCACCCCGCGGGCAAAATCCTCGTCGATTTGGCACAGCAGCAGGACAAGGAGGTTGGTGATGGCACCACGTCCGTCGTCATAATAGCGGCGGAACTGCTGCGGCGCGCAAACGAGCTCATGAGGAACAAGATACATCCCACGACCATCATCACTGGCTACAGGCTGGCGCTGAGGGAGGCGGTCAAGTACATGAACGAGAATATCAGTATCCGCGTGGAGACACTGGGACGGGAGAGCCTGATCAATATTGCAAAGACATCTATGTCGAGCAAGCTGATCGGGTCGGACTCGGATTTCTTCGCCAACATGGTCGTTGATGCTATGCAGTCCGTCAAGACTACCAACAACAAGAACGAGGTCAAGTACCCTGTCAAAGCGGTCAATATCCTCAAGGCTCACGGTAAGGGCGCTACGGAGTCCATTCTGGTCAAAGGATATGCTTTAAACTGTACCGTGGCATCACAAGCTATGAAGACGCGTGTCACTGACGCTAAAATTGCTTGTCTGGATATAAATCTACAGAAAGAGCGGATGAAGCTGGGTGTTCACATCACTATCGATGATCCAGCCCAGCTAGAAAAGATCCGAGAACGGGAGGCAGGAATTGTCATCGAGCGGGTAGAGATGATCCTCAAAGCGGGGGCTAATGTCGTTTTGACCACGAAAGGTATCGATGACCTCTGCTTAAAGCATTTCATCGAGAAGGGCGCCATGGCTGTGCGAAGGTGTAAGAAGGAGGATCTGCGAAGGATAGCCAAGGCAACCGGGGCCACCCTCGTCAGCACCCTTTCCGATCTCAACGGTGACGAGAAATTCGAGCCATCAGCGCTCGGGTCCGCAGAAGAAGTCGTACAGGAGCGAATCTCAGATGACGAATGCATTCTAGTCAAAGGCACCAAGGCCTTCACGTCCGCATCCATCATCTTGCGGGGACCCAACGACTACGCCCTCGACGAAATGGAGCGATCTGTCCACGACTCTCTCTCCGCCGTCAAGCGTACTCTTGAAAGCGGCCGCATTGTTCCCGGAGGCGGTGCCGTAGAGACTGCGCTCCACATCTACCTTGAAGAATGGGCTACGTCAGTCGGCTCCCGCGAACAACTCGCCATCGCTGCTTTTGCCACCTCTCTCCTCTCCATCCCCAAAACTCTCGCCATTAATGCAGCAAAAGACTCTACTGAGCTCGTTGCCCAGCTGCGCAGCCGGCATGCCCTCTCCCAACGCACGCCTTCAGATCCTACTACCCCAGAGAACGCGAAACAACTCGCCCGCTCTAAGAACTATAAAAACTATGGTCTGGACCTGACGAATGGTAAAGTTCATGACAGCCTCAAGGCCGGCGTGCTAGAGCCAAGCATGAGTAAAGTGAAGCAGCTGAAGAGTGCAGTGGAGGCATGCGTGGCGATTATGCGGATTGATACGCTGATTAAACTGGATCCAGAGGAGAGGGGAGGTGGAGACGATGACGGGCATGGCCATTAAACAGGATATGACGTGAAAGATAATGCGGGCTCTCTTTGCTAGCATATGGCAGGTTAAATGCAAGCCAGTTTTGGTAGTGTAATATACACAGAGAAGCTATGTTGCATGTATGCATATCGTGCTAATCAAGTACTTGTACATGTAACCGTAACCCCAACTCCAAACTTTTCTTTTCGGTCACAACCACTGAGTCCTCAAACTTCTGGGCGCCAGCCCTCCTGATAGCGTTCAAAAACGCGCAAGAGACAGCCAAGCACCATAAAAGGAGGGAAGAAAACCAGCAATCGCACCAGGATCAAAACATCCACCATAACGCCTGTCCAATTACTCTTGATCGCCAACCAGAGCCGTGGGATTACCATGAACGCCATAAACATGCCTTGTAATATCCATCCGAACCACAGAATCGTCCTGGTGCCAATCCCAGCCCCCTGTCCTGACTGCCTATCAAGTTGTTAACAAGACGCAACCGACACATACACCAGTGAAGGCTGCAGATATAATTGGGAGTAAGAGTTAGGCCCAACCCACTACTCACTCCCTAATCTGCGCCTTCAAACCGGCAACCTCGCGCTTTAACCTCGCATTTTCCTTCCTCAGCCTAGCACATTCCTCTTCGCTGGCCTTCATTCGACGATCGACTTCCTCGTTCCCCCCCCCTTTCCGCACGCTCCGTTCCACCTTCTCCAATTCCTCGTTGAATCGTGCATACAGTGCCTCGTTCTCAGCATTCATGTCGCGGTACAGCTGATCGAGATGCTTGGCTCTCGCTTCCGAGACCTGAAGGGAAGTGGTGACATCGTTGGCGATAGATGCTGTGCGGCTTGAAAGTGCTTCTAGAGTTGATTTGAGAGTCTTCTCAATAGACACAAGACGCGCTTCGGCAGCTTTGTTTGGAATGGCGGAAGTAGACGGTGGAGCAGATATTTGCGTTGTGAGACGTGGCGTGGGCCTGGCCGTGAGCTCATGTCCTATCAAACTGAGCTCAGCCTGAAGGTCTTTGGACGCTGTCTGAATATCACGCTGTTGATTTTGGAGACGCTCACGAAGCTTCTGTGGACTCTGCATCTTGAGTTTCTTTGGTGGGCTCGCCGACGCACTAGCTTTCGTCGGCGATCGTGGAGTCGATGGCGGGATCTTGACAGTGTTGCCGGATGTTGGCCGCTCAGTAAGACCGGAGCTAGAGCTCGTAGGCTTGAGCATGGGAATACCAGAAACAGATTCTGTTCGCTTCTTGACAGGGCTGTAAGTCTTGATGGTGACCTCGTCTGGTTTGACAGGCGTCGATTTAGGCCGCACGCTACCCGCACGATCAAGCACATTAGCAGGTGAGTTTTCTTTCCGGGTTGGGGATCCCATGCGTGTAGGTGTCGGAATATGTGAGTGTTTAATTGGGGAAGGTGTATTTCGCGAGGGTGTTCGCGGTGAGGCGCTAGTTTGGCGTGTACCCCTGTGGGAGGAGTCGGGTCGGCGTGGAGTCTGTGGAGACCAAGTAGGTGCATCGTTAGCAGATTGTAACGTCTTCAAATCACTCAGAGAAGAGCGTCGCTTCTTGCGGGGTGGCCCTGTAGTGGATGGTACCTCTCCAATAGTTCCCAGTGCTGCACCTAAGAATGTCCTTGCATGCGGGCTCTGGTTGTTTTCAAAGGAGAATGCGCCCAATACTGTAGGCCGGTCGCGGGAAGAGGGGCGTTTTGGTGAAATGCGCACGTTGGTGTCTGTAGAATTGGAGCGCCCGAGTGAAGGGGGTCCAGCTCTAGACAGACTGGATGGAGTGCTGTCTAGACCGTGGCTATTCTTGCTCAATGATCGCCAAAGAGAGCCAACCTTAGATTCGTGCTCCGATTTGCTGTTCTCTCTAGATAAAGTACCAAACCCAAATCGCTTCCTCAGTGAAGTATTCGAGTTCACAGAACCAGCTATAGAGCGACCCTTTGAATCAACGGATCCGTACATAGGGGTGCTCACGCCGCTAGCATGTACCGAGAAAAGAGCATCGATATCTTGGATGAATCGATCGATCAACGAAATGAAGTCGTTTGGATTTCCCTCAGGGACAAGCATCTCAGCAAAAGCAGCTGTCAAAATGCCACGATCGCCATCATTTCCGGTACCATCGAGTAATTCTGCCAGCAACTTGATGATTGCGCGCAGAGATCGCTGATTTTGGGGTGCGATCTCATTGAAAGTCGTCCGGAAAAAGTCCTCGAATTCGCCAGGATACATACTGTCAGACTTCAACTGTAACGAAACAAGAGTTCCCTGGGAGATAACGGGGCCCATTTTCTCTCTCCATGCAATCTTGAGGAATTTTTCGAATGCAGCGAACAAAACATCGACGGAAGATTGAGCCGCTATATCCAAGTTTGCGGGGTTCTCTAGCAGTGAGTTGTACACTTCATTGACTGCGAGCTCATCTGCGATAGATCTAGCTCTTACAGATCTCCCGACAATGTTGCCCTTGCGAGCATGCAAAGCCAAGATCAGCGTCGCAAGAGTCTCCTCCAATCTCACCAGGCCATCTGTTGGCGTAGTATTGGCATTAAATCCGATGGTCTTACTGGACGAGGTCGGTCGAGATAACTCGCCATCTCGGCTGTGTGTTCGTGTCGGGGCTGGCAGGAGCGGAGGCGCCATGCGTTGGATATCGCTCAACGATGGAGGATTTCGCTGAAGCTTACGGTTTCCACCATCTTTTCCAACACTACCACCAAAGAGGTTTGAAAGCATCTTAACAGGAGAATGCGGGCGACTCTTTCCGTCCTGGACATCATCATCCACCCCGTCAATTTGTAGCTTCAACGACTTCAAAATCTGTTGGTTTCTAAAAAGATAAGCCTCTGCTAAATTCGGATTCTTGATGTTATTGCGCAGCTGCAAGAAATTCCCCACTGTCGAATGTCAGCATGGTTGCACTCAAATTTCTATGACATCCAGCTAAATAGATAGGGTTACTCACGTCGCTTTGTTAAAACCGGCAGAAACTCTACATTTGTCAGCTTATCCCTTGCTGCGTAACCATTGATACCGGTAGTCTCAAGAAGGAAAAGGCCATCTTCTAGGACTGAGATAGATACAGTCATTTCGATCCCATTGTCACCCAATTCAACTGGGCATGGGAACTTGGAAGGATCAACAATGATTTGGATCTTGGCAGGCTCTTTACGACCCTCGACAGTTTGTCCTCTAACATCTTCAGATATTGCAGAGAAGAAGCTGAGATCCCCAGACAAGTTGCGGACTTCCCAAGTTTGGCTCTCTCGCTCCGCCTCTGGATAACGACCTTCGACCCTTGCTTTCGTAACCTCTTCTATGCACTTCTGTGCTTTGGCTTCATATGCGCCCAGTAGGTAAAACATCCGGAGACCAAGATTCCGTCGATCTCGACTCCGTGGCCTCCCTGGTTGACTAGCCGGCGGTGTAGGAGAGAGGAGTTGAAGAATGCTTCCATCTGAGTGTTCGCTGAGGAATACGTCTGAAAGTTTCAGCTGTTGGTGAAAGATGAGCTCGGCAGTTCCGGAAAAGGTTTCAACGAACTTCGGATTGTCTAAGTCCGCGATGACACTACGAGCAGTGATGGTACACCCATTAGGCTTGTGCAACATAACGAGGAAGTCGGTAAAAAGAAGGAAGATGCCCGAAGTTGAAGCCGGTCCTTGAAGCTCGCCATGGTAGGGAGGCGAGAGCTCAACAAAGTCAATGGCCGTAATGAGACGTCCTTGTGGATTGAAAGAAGGCGGCCACGAGAAGACCAATTTGCGGAGGCGGTCAAACACCTTGATCTGTTGCGCTGATGGAGCATCCCGTGAGCAAATCTCCGAGATGATGTCTCTCGCTTTGAGGAAAGTCTTTATTGCCGGATGCCGTACAGGAAGCTGCTTGATAATGTTGTCGATGTAGAGATTGTACCGAGGAAGTCGTTGCACGGGCTCAATCAGCATGGACATCAACCGCTGTTCTCCTGTTTCATGGACTCTCTTTGAGAAGCTGGAGCCAGTGTCCTTCATGAAAACTTTGAGAAACTGGGAAAACTCGGCATGTGCTCCGACATAGTCCGTATAGCATTCTCCAAATTGTGGAAACCACTCAACAAGAGCCTTGGCAACTGCTGCAGCTCCAGTGACGTCTAGTGGGTCTTTTTGTCCACGAAGAGGGGCGACAAAGATATCGTCCGTCGCGGTTTCGATGTCCTGAATAGCGTCGTTCTCAGTGTCCTCCAATATTGTGCGGATGGCTTCCAAGAAATTTGAGTTGACTTCTAGAATTTTATCCAGGCTCGGAGGAAATAAACCCCTGAGTGCCTGCTCACTCGGGCTTGCACTGGTGACACTCTTAAGCTTCGCTTTCTGGCGGAAGTCGGCCGCAACGCTGTGAATAAGGTCATAGATTTTGCTCACATAGTTCTCCTCGGTGTCAAGGAGCTCGCACATTTCTCGCCGCAGGTTCTCCTTTTGGTTTCTTGAGAAAGACTGGGACCGGTTCAGAGATGTTGGTTTCGATGGTGCTCGTCGAAGCTTCGAGGTCGGAAGGAAAGCTGCTTCGCCAAACAACTTCACCACGGAAGCATAAATGCCAAATCGCTGTTGGAGGATGTCGTCTTCCACCTCATCAAACTGAGCTGATTCGCGAGGGTCGTCCAGTTTTCGCATAGCGCCTTGGGGGAGAACGACGTCCAGATCAAGCCAGGAGAGAGTCTGCTCGCCCAATGCGTGGCGTATGTCGACGATGATGTCTGCAACATTCTCGAGTCTCACCATGCGTGCTGCAATCATGGCCGCATGAGACTCAGAAAAGAGCTTGGGCGCAGCATGCAGCCTGCCCATAGTGTTGTACTGCATTTCCCAGACATTCTTGACTTCGGCCGGTAGCTCGACAAAGTATTTGTACAAGCTGAAGGCCAGACCACGGCATATTTCATCGCCCTGCTCTTCGCGGGGGAGACAGGTAACAGCGCTGTAGAAAGGGGCCGTTGGGGATATGATGAGCCGGGCGAAGTTCTGCAGTCCGGCAGGGGTGAAGATGTGGGCTTGGATGCGCGAGTGAGTGGCCTGAGTAGACGTAGCGGTGGGCCCATAGAAGATCAGGACTGGAGAGTTGGAGAGCAGGTCGTCAGTGGTGTAGAACAGAGACAAGTCAGAGGCAGAGAGGGCCGCCGGCTCCGGGTTGACGACGACCATGGTACCAATTGGGGGGATAAACGAATGAGACCGCTATGGCATGGCGCGATGTTGAGAGTGAGGCAGAAGTAGAGGCAGAGGTAGAGACAGAGACAGAGACAGAGACAGAGACAGAGACAGATAGAGGGAGCAACAGTTATGAGGCCATGCAGGCGGCGGAAGGAGCGCGTCTCGAGTCGAGGAAGCCGCAAGTAAACAAAGGCAGACGGGCGGAAAACGCAGTCCTGTGGCCGAAGCTGCGGCCAAGGAGAGGCGCTGCAGCACGCCGAACCTTGAAGTGACGGGTGCGACGGTGAGAAGCTGGGGCCTCCTAGCCAGATGGCACGGGGGACTTCCAAGGTTCCAAGGGTAGATAAGTATTTTTGGGATGGTGTTGACTGACGGTCCTTGCATCGCGCGCTGTCCAAACGCGTGTTTCAGTTTCAACGCGTGCGCGCAGCTGGCCGCCGATCAGCGGCCCCGCAAACAAAACATGCCCAATGCCCGCGCACAGCACACATCACCTCTGGCTCCTCAGAATCAGAACCTCCTGCAGCCCGCATGGCCGCACTGCAAGACGAGGGCAGCGTGCCCTTCTCCATTGCTCACGGCCAACAGCACCTCCGTCTTCTCGAGCTCCCGGCTGAGATCCTCGAGCTGCTTGATGCTCCCAATCCGCCACCGTGCGTTCCTAGTTCCCGGCTCCCCTTCTGTACCCCTCCCACGATCCCTTCTGACATGCATAGACTATCCATAAAATCACAAGCTGCTTCTGGCGCGTCCGGTACCCCAAGTGCGAAGCCAGCATATGCCGTGCTCTGTACTCCGACTTCGTCCTTCCAGCTACGGCAGGTACAGACGTCCAATTCCCTCTTCGTTACCCAAGCCACGCTTGAAGCCCATGGCAACGAGATACCCGCCCCGACTATTTGTGCAATTGCTTCGTGCGCAGCAACACTAGAGTTGCACCCATCCACTGAGTCTTCTGTCGTGCACTTGCAGGCTGTCTTGCCTGTCTACGATATTGTCGGCGGAGACGTTGATGTGGCAGGCAACGGGAAGAGCAAACCCGTCATCTTCTCACATATTCCTCTCTCTGATGGACAATGCGAAAGTGGCTGGCGGGAGTTGGTGGCATTCGAATTCGCCGGAAGCTCCTACCGACCGTCCGCAAACACCCTTTCTCAAGCGTGGAAATCAATCAGTGCTGCTGCTCTGGCTGAAGGCGTCAAGCTGGATAGCCAATTTCTGACCGAGGATATCTTAAGGCTTGTGGATGAGGAGGGCTACCCCTCCGATCTCATCTTGGCCATTCTGCGGCTTTTAGCGGCCGATAACCAGGACAAAACTGGGCCCTGGTCCTGTCTGGATCGAAGAAAGACGGCCTGCTTCGTTGGGAAAACATTGCTAGAAGCAAGACAGGAGAAGAAATATCTCACAGCCGAGTTCCTTGACGACTGGCGAGATCTTCTCCCAGGAACATGGCGGGAAATTGCGAAACTCGATACTATATCTGGCGCATACACCCTACCCTCATCTACAACCATCCGGTTCAATGAGCGGTTAGCCGCGGCTATAAATGCAGAGGATGTGACTTCAAACGCAGCATCTTCTTCTCGAAAGTGGCACGAGAGGTTTGGCAGAGCACGTCAACGTTGAAGGGTTCTAACGAAAGTAATGAATCCGAGCATCTAGGGTATACTAGCAATCCGCCGATTCCAACACCCTACATCGGCATACGTCTCATCTCCTCAATAGTCCAGTACTTTCTCATGTTCTCTGCCCCCAACTGTGCCACCTCGTCATCTAGATGTTGCCACAGCACCTTGCCAAAGCCATCCAAAATGTCCTTCAGCTCCCTCATCCTCAATTCTCTCTCGCCACTTCGACACCCTTCCAAATACTCTTCTAACTTGTCCAGGCCCTTGTGAATCTGCTTATGCTGAGTAAGCAATTCCAACTCTTTTTGGAAGGCCGGCATCTTCCTCGCAAGTATTGGGAAAATATGCCGCTCTTCGATGGTATGGTGCGTGGTCAAGTGTCGCACGAACTCTTGGCCAACACCCAGGAATTGTCGAATGCTCATCCCTTTAGGTCGTTTTTGGGTTTCACATGCCGTATACAGTAGATTCCATGTTTCGCGGAAGTGGTTGTGGAAATAATCCATGTGTTCAGCCATATGATTATATGCATGGAATTCAGCGGTAGAGAGCTTGGGAAGCGGCTTCTCGGCAGTGGATGACTCTGTGGGAACTTGTGGTGTTTGGCAACTAGGTAGAGATGCCGTAGATGCGACATTTGGCTCTGTATCGACCATTTCTGGGAATTTGCTGTGGAACCGGGTTTGTAAAAGGAATGGTAGGAGTGGGGTGTGAGGCTGACGAGCTCGGTTGAATGCCCTCAAGATTCTGAAACGTCTCATGCGGTTAGTTGGGAGGGCGAACTTGAAGGTACGTTCTAGCATTTATCAACACGCAAGAAATCGATCAACTCTAGCTCTCGCTACCCAATCTCTCGGATCAAAGCTTACAAGATCTTCGGGAAGCCGCTGTTCCGTTCCGATAAACGCCAAGCGCCCTCCCCGTGCTTCATCCCCATTGTGCCACCACTCCAGCATCAGGGAATTCTGCAGCAGCCACAGTATGGCCTCAGGTTGGTCAGCGGTCGTACCCAACGGAGCATCATTGGCTCACGAGTGCGCCTCGGGCTTCATTTGCTGCCGAGCAGGATCCAACCCCATGTCCGTCCGCCGATGGTTTCGTATGTATGGAACTTTTGCACACGAATGCGAGATTCTTTGCTTAATCTGCACATTGGCCCCGACGCATTTATGAATATTCTTCCTGAAATGTAAACTCAATAGCAATTCAAGTCTCTTCAACTGCACCTTCTCATGGTCTTTTCATTAAATCACTTCATCTTTCTTTTGGGAAAGCATTTGATCAGACTCTCGTAAAAATCAACAACCCTTTGGTTGCTCGGACTATGGGGTCTACTTCCCCAACCTCGAGGCCAGGATCACCTCGGCATCCTGTCGACGAACCTCCGAAATGGGAGCAGCGCAAGACCATCATCGCGGAACTCTACGAAGAGAATGAGCTCAAAGACGTCATGCAGGTTAGGAAGAACGATCATAGGTTCAAGGCCTCGTTCACTCGGGTTCTATCCCACCTCCCTAACGTGCCGCAGGGAAAGCCAATACAAGAAACAAATTTCAAGGTGGGGTTTCAATAGGAAATACGTAAGAGGAGTTGAGTACAAGGCCATAATTCGAAAGAAACGGAAACGTAAAAAGGAAGGGGAAAATACGGAGTGTCTTTTACGCAGCCGCAGGATATCGGACAAGAATATTGTCCCGTTTGAGGAGAGGATGATCAGCAGCAAGAAGATATCTGAGGAAGACACTTTCTCAGACATCCGTAAGCATCCTATTTATGATCTGTTTGATGCCGCTGAACCTAGAGCCAGAAACACCTCATAGCCTCAGTTGCCATACCCCAATACCGTTGGATGGAGGTTCGACAACGCTTCAGATCCCCCTTCGCCTGTGTCCTCAACAGAGGACTGCCGCTGTCGAGTTCCCAAAGCCCACTTTCTTCGCCAGTTTCACTTCTTCCGAACCCGACGTGACCCCCCATGCAGATGATTCAAGTGAATCGGCCCCTAAGGCAAGCTACTACCCGATCCAATCTGCTCCCCTAGACGGACAACTCTTGGACTATCTCAATAAAGGAATGACATCAAAGAGCTCCCCACATCTAAAAGTTACCCACTCTACAATCCTCCACAATTCCAGGCCAGGCATGCCATCTACGGTTGCCTGTTTCGCCGGACTGCAAGTCCGAACTCCCCTCATATACAAAAGCCAAAACATTCCGAGCACCGAGGTACAATCTTCTACACCGACGCCTAAACCACCATGCTCTATGATTGAACTCCAGCATCTAAGCGAGCAGGCTCTTGTTGAAGAAATCTTCTACATCAGCCAAGAAGCCGGCATAGTGAATCGCGATATTCCTCTGGACTCCGACATTCCAGAGGCTTCTGATGTCATCAGTGCTGCTTCTCTTTGTTCCGAGTGTAACTCTAATCCAGGAGACTGCACACTTCGCCAACGTCTTTCAGTAATGGTTCACCATTCGCAAACCGGCAAACTGAGCCTGAGCGAAGCGCAAGAGCTGTCCGGGACTTATGTCAGGACTCTCGCTACAGCACGATCGCACTCGCTTATCTGTCTCGTACATATCGCAGTCGATCTAGTCTGGATCTTGGCCACCTCAGGGAGGCGTCACATTGTCTCGAAACTCGCAACAAATCTCCTCCAACTTCCTTCAAACCTCTTCGACGCAGGGCAATGCTCCCAGCGCATTCTCCTTGCAAGCAGCGCACTAACCTTGGCCCAACAGACGAAATGTAAAGAGGCATTATCCCTGATCAAAACGGCCCTCGGAGCAAGTTACGAAGACATCCTCGAAGTCTCCCTCCGTGTGAGCAGCCAGCAGCTAGATTCTTCCGTGCTCACATTCGAACGAGCTGTTATTGAGTTGACTTCGGGCCGAATACGCGAGATTGGGTGGCAGCTATTTGACTGCGATTCTTCAAACGGGCTTGGGAACGTGGAGACCTGGTATCGGACTAGCAGTGGCGAGCTTAGAAGAGAGGAGGTTACTGTGAGGGGTGTTGCGCTCCAGGCTGTGGTAGAGGTGGAATATCAACGGCGGCAGCAAATAATATTAGTATAAGGATCACAAATGGGCTTTGCTAACTCACACAAGAGCACTTCTTGATATTCGATTTCGCCTCATCTTCCTTCACAACGGCGAATTCCCTTGGGGCGCGGCGCTCTCATACACGTCGCTGCCTCTAACAAAGGGTCTTCACTGGTATTTTCAGTCAGTCTTCTGCAAGGCAGATTGCGGGATAAGCGTTGATTCATATGTATGGTCATCCAAAATTCCCAGATTATTATTACCCGACTGCAGAGTACCTTTGCTTTACATTCTACTGATCTACCTAGTTTGAATGCGAAGACTTGGTTATGGGTGCTGCTCGTTAGTCAATGATAGAACTACTTGGATTAGCAGCAAGCGTAGTCTCGCTCGCTAGTCGCACTGTCAAGATAAAGAGGTTTGCAGAAGACTTCGAAGCAAGGGTAGCCAGACCTGAAGACCTATTGTACAGTGCTTGAAGGTATTCAAAGAGTAAAGCCATATCCAACTTTATGCCAAGAACTAATGCAGATGAACATCTAGACGCATGATTTCATCTGCGACCTCGTAGGGAAGCCTAGCTCAATTTGCGCTATCTGGAAACCAGCAAATAGTAAACCTAAATGTTTCTTGAAGTCTACCAGAGAGACATTCAGACCGCCCTCGATAGCGCCCAGAGAGTGCTTAAATTCTTAGATGGAGCTGACGAAAAGCTTGTGAAGAGCTTCATAAAGATATTGGCTGGGTGCTTCAGGAAAGCTGGTTTCAGGCGCTAATCAAAACATGGAGAGATCAATTGAAGCGCCAAAAAGATATAATCACCTTTAAACGCAGCTCAATCGATGGTACTATTGGTGCAGAACGATGTTCTGTGAGGCTAATCGAGAGGATATGTGAAGCTCCTAACTGAATACAAAGACAGGGTGAATGCAATCTTCAAAAAGATCCCCCAGTACAAATCTCTGAGGGGATCCGTCATGGCCAAGGAGAAATAAGTACGATGATCGAGGCTCTAGGTAGCGCAACGGCAGACCATGAATCAATATCCACAAAGGCAGTCATAGGAGAAGTATCTATAGGAATATGCGAATCCCAAGGCTCCACAATTGACGGCCCCTCCCAGTAAACAGAGTGAAAGCGAGATGCATGCAACCGAGGCACAACCACATAAGTAAAGGCTCACCGTATTCGGGTACGCTGATCTTGACAATCAGTGTACGGTGAACCTTCATGCTGCGATGGTACACTAGGTCGAATCGTATCAGCGTATCTCTGGAACAAGCAAGCTCTCCCCACATGGCTAATTTCTCAACGGCCATAAGACTGACGCCGGCCCGGTAAGTGAATTCCATGATCAAGTGATGAGCGAACCAGAGTATGTGTACCTCGCCTCCTTTTATTCAGAATCAGAAGACTCAGTTGAATCTACAGTCGTAGAATATCGTCTCCCGGATACGCTTGGAATTGTTTGTGATAGTGTAGGATTAACAGACACAGCAATATTCCTTGAGCAAAGAATCGACATCGGCGACTCCAAACCCCTTCGGACAGGGAATTGCGGTTTTGCTTGAGGGTTCCATCGTCCAGGAAGATGGCTCCGCTGGTCTCATTCTAAAGGAACTATGCAGTCTGGATGTCAGCCAACGCTCATATATTTCTAACCATTCGGCACCGCGTGCTCAATTTTAAGATGTATTACGCTCCTAGTTGCGGATTATACTGGAAGAAGGGAAATTATCAGGAGCCATTTTGAACAAAGGGTCAGATTCAGAGTATTCTTGTTCGGAAACAATCGGTCTTTTGGGTAACCTGTGCTTGGTGTACTGATAGAACTTGGATATCTGTAATAACCTTCTAATTCTCTGGGTTTGTGGCTACCTGGGTATGGCAGGATAAACCATATATTCACCTTGGTAGCCGTGGAGGGCAGTGGGCGCGAGTGTGATGTGTTCTTTTCACTGGGTCATTGGATTGCAACTGCTCCTACGTTAGCGTAGAGGACGGCTGAGAACTGTATGATTAGGTGGCAGAAGGTTGAAAGTCAAATTGACGATTCCGTTATAAAGCTTTATCACAGTTCCTCCATCGCAACCTTGCTTTGACTTCCCCTACAAGCTGATTAGTACTACACTCTTTCCTCCCCCTGCCCCGTGCTTGGAAATCGTTCATTCGAGATTAGCAACAAAACCAAGAGTATGCTCGTGAGAACCAAGATTCTATTGCGACAGCGCTCAGACAACGGGTATGATTCTTCACAACTCAAGGATGGGGGCTTAGAAGTACTCCTCTTAGTGAATGCTCGATTCGCCAGCGCTCGGCTGAACCTCTGGTCATTCAAACCCTCATATATCTCTGCTAGCCTCTAGCACAATTCCCTACTGTGGAACGCCATCCCGCCCATCCCATTGGTGATCTATTTGCATTCCCCTTCCACTCTTCGCCCTTTCTTCTTTCTCCAGACAATAGGTGCACTTCTCCCACTTGATTTGAGTGTCTTTAATAAGCCACTCGCAGTACATTAGGGGGACTCTCTGGTGAAGAGCGCAATAATAAAAAGGATATACGGTGTTGAGGCGAATGCAACCGCACAATTTGTACTCGATGAAGTTCTGTGAGCACATGTCGGAAGTCGATTCAAAGAGGTCCGTATAAGGATGTCTGCAAAGGAGATTTATTTTATGGATGCATAGCGCTGGTCGTTGAGAGTGTGTGCGTGAAGGTTTTGAACTCGTCACCTATCCAGAAGGTAGTAGTCAGTAACGTGAAATACAGTGAGACAACACTTCAAAATAGATGAATATCGATGCTTTCATAAACAAGACACTCTTCCCCGCCCGAAGCTCGTAAAAAGCTTTCCTTCTCAATCTTCCCACTGAATTCATTCTTCAACCTTCACATACCCGCTCCACCTCTTCCTTCCAACACAACTCCCCTGGCTCACTAGCTCCACTCACTCCCACTCTTCTAATCACCCCTCATTCCTATCACTCCTATACTACTCCACACCCTGGTTCTGCAGCCTATCCAATTGCCACAACCTCGCTACCACTCTGATATAACATCCCCTACAAAAAGGAGGCCCCCATTCCTTAGAATTTATGAAATTGCCACAAGCTTTTGAAAAAGGGTCGATTCCAAGAAAAACCCTTCTCGCACGGTCGCAGCGTCGTAGTGGTTCGGCAGTATGAAGAGTGATGGACCTGCAAGTAGGATGAAGGAGGAAGACGCGTTCGCACATGGCTAGCGGGACTCTGTCTGTGGATCGAGAAGGTGGTCTTGGGAATTATATGGCATGCTCGGTGCTTCGCACTGTAGAATGGTGAGTCTGTGAAGTGACTTCGAGGGTTTGTAATAGCCTCCTCAGGTGAGTGCATAAGTCTCGGAGGAAAATAGGAACTGTGAGAGTAGGAAATGCGTTGGTTTCTAGGCCCAGTGGGGAAGGGGAAGGCATGTGCTGCTGCAGATAGCTTCATGAACAGTTGTGTTGAATAGGCCTGGTCGAGGAGGCGGGGATTTTAGAGAAGTAGCGGGCCTTTTGCGCGTCTAGGAGAGGCAGCCATCACCTTCCTCGCGCTGTTCTGCTCCCTTTCTCTCCCAAGATTGAAGCGCGCGAACTCACCGCTGGCCTGTGCGAGCTTTTTGGAGAGGAGCCCTGAAAGCTCACCCTGACTGACACCCGGTTAACGTTTGAGTATTTTGCAGTTCACTACTGTGACATCTTTCATTCTAACTATGATTTCTTTATCAAACTAGATGAACTCCTAGTCTCTCGCAAACCCTTCACTGGTATCACATTGACAAAAACACAGGAACGATATGGCTGTTACGTGTCTCTATGAATTCTTCTAGTCCCGTGTAAACAGGGAAACCTAAAAGACAAGGAGTAGCTCAGCTACTAGATATGCCAAAACTGGAATCTACACAGAAAGAAAATATACCCCCGTCTACTAGGCCCAATCATGGACACGAGTTCTGAACTGCACCTGTCACCTGCGCCTCAAACCCCCCGTCCCTTCCCCTTAACGTCTGTTACAGCGTTGCAAGAACAACTGCGAGGACCGCAACTGTTACGCCCCATATACCAACGCCAGCTCTACCCGCCGCCCCCTTTTTGCTGGGTGATGGACTAGGCGAAGCTGTCCCACTAGGACTCGTCGTCTCGCCACCGGGCGTATTACTCTCATCGTTCTGCAAAGGCTTGATGGCTAGATTCTGGATCTGGACTCCCGTACTACCATACGCCGCCATTGGTACATTCGTCTGCTTGACCTCAACCAACTTGCCCTGTGTTGGATTCTTGATACCATTCTTAACCAGATCGTCCGCGCCGTCGGGCGGAGAAGGAATGGTGAAGTTTTTCGAAAAGCCCGAGTCCGAGATGAGCGATTCCTCACATTTCGGCGGCTTAGCCTGGGTGGCGGCCGCGTTTGTAGACTGGATGAGTTTGATGTCGAGTTTGTTGTATTGACTTTGGAGATTATCGAAGTCCTTTTTCAAGGAAACGGTTGTGTTTTCATTAATCGTGGCGAGCCCAAAGTCGCTCTCCTCTTGCGAATATTCGTATACCAAACCCCCACTGAGTGCGGTCATGTTCTTTCCATATAGCGCGGCCACCTCGTTGAACACTCTTGCTACACCCTCTGGCTTGTTACAGCCATATTCGGAAAAGAAGACCGGGATGGTGGAGTTTGAGAACATGGCGGCGAGGATGTCGTAGCCGGCGCTTTGATAGGTCGCGTCACCACCACACCAGGAATAACTGTTTAAGCCGAAGAAATCAGACCGTGTGGGGTCGTCGTCTTTACCGTCGATGGCGCATTGAAAATAGGCCCACGTGTCTTCGAGGATGGGACGCACATCAGCAGCTGAGTAACCAACAGGGATTGTGCGTGTCGAGTGTTTGGCGATGTAATTTTTCAGATCACGTTGAACAGCCTGCAGCAATGAGTATTTATAGAAGTTCTACTCAACACGTGCGTCGCGTGTAGAGGAAAGGGACATATAGGACTTACCCTAATATACGGCGGGTTCTCCTTGCTCGTTCCAACATCATTCATAACTTCGTTTGCGGCAAAGAAAGCCAAGGTATTCGGATAACCCTTGAAGTTCTCCACAATACCAAAAATCCTGGTCAAATAGGCGGAATTATAACTGCTTGATGGAGACGCACGATTCAAGCTCTCGCCTTCTAGAGGAGAATTCACATCGATGATCATGTAGATACCTACCGCGTTAAAGATACTCGCACAATCATCATGATTGATACTCGGATCAACGTTGTAAACGCGGATAGTATTAACCTAGGTTTTCTTGTCAGTCACATGTTAATAGATGACAATAATAACAATGGGGCCAGGAAACACAGACACGCACACCAAGGCGCTGTAGCAGAGCTGCATCTCTCAAGCACACAGTACCATTACTCAGGGCATCTTGCTTGGAGTCGGGCTTATATCCGGCCTGTCCTCCTGGCTGGCTGTTGTCACCCACAAAGTTAGCATTCCCCACTGCGCTGCCGTGAAGCTCTTGAAGCTCTTACTAGTCTACGCCAATAATCATTAAACGCTTGTTTGTGACCGTGTCTACGAAATCTTGGCCACGGACTTCGACTGGGTGGACAGCACGAGCGATTGCAGCGAGGGCAGCAACGAGTAGTGCGAGGGATCGGAAGAGCTTGGAATACGTTAGAATCGCCTATACTGGCAATTGGGATACATTTCTGCTTACGGACAACATGGTTAGAGAGTGTATTGCAACAAGTGTAATTGGCGCTTCGGGTATTATGACATCAAGACACGCGACATGCACCAAGCTTAGTTGCTGAGCCGCGGCTGCAAAACGAGTGGATTCGGAAATGTCGCGCGAATGGTGAGGAAGGTGTAATGAGTGCAAATGGCAGCGGTGGTGGAAACCTTGGAAGGAGTGACTGTGGTCAGAAGTCAGAAGTTGCAAAGAGGGAAGGCGCAGTCCCTCGTCGTCCTGAGACTGTGATCAAGATGGGACGGATACGAATGATTATGTAACCCCGTTCCGAAACAAGGCAAAGGATGTTACTTCGTGAAGTCGGGCCAATCACCGCGAAGGCCGTGTTTCATCCGTGACGGACATTAACATTCCTCGTGTCCAATAATAATCATCCCCATCCTACGACCTAGACAGACAACCCACTTCTGCCTCGGCCTCCAACGCCCCCGTCTTCAACCCTAAAACCCGTCAAGTCGTTTCATGTCTCCGGCTTCTTCTCCTCCGCCCCCTTCGGCCGTTCTTCCTTCGACTTCCCCTCCGCGTTTGGCTTCTCTGCGTCCTCTGGAAACAGTTCCGAGAAGAAGTCTGGCAGGAATCTATTAATGCGCTTCCACGTCTCATTCCAAAGTTCCTCTTGCTCAGGTTTCTCGTCTGGCGGAGCCAGGAACCCCGCATTGGACATCACCAACAACACATTTTTCAGATTCTCCGACACAGCTTCCTCCTGTTTAATGGTAAGCTCTCTGTGCGCTGAGGCATTCAATTGCCTTGACGTACCAGGTTATCGCCCTGACCGCTATTCATCAACCTATCCATGATGGTGATGCTCTTGAGCCATAGATCCAGCATGCCATCCCACTCAGATAGCAAGACGAGATAGTGCAGGAACACCTTGCACAATAGTGTTGCTGCCCGTACCCGTGTCTCGCTCATACCTAGCGGGTCTGATTGATACACTTCTGGTTTGAGTAGCTGATTAATTAGAGGGAAGAGGACTTCGCTAAAAATCGCCGTCCATTCCTTGTGGTCTGGAGATGCGAGTTCGTTGGATAGGAGGGTACGTTGAAGTGCTCCGAAAGCCTGTTGTCGAATCTCGCGGCATGGGTTAAGACACTGGTGTGTTAGTGCTCTCAATATTGGGGACCAATAGGCTGTCCATGCTGCTCGCAATCAGATAACTTCAAGTCTGGTCGAGATCAAAGATTCGTACCTTCATTTGGCTCCAGGTGAGACTGCTCGATAAAGTTAGGCACCCTGCCCGACATCTGGTAGATGATAGTCATTGCTTTGCTGCCGCGGACAACAACCTCGTTGCTCCTGACTACGTTAACGAAAGCGTTATCAAATATTCTAGAAGATGTATACTCTGGCTTCTTGGCTTTTGGCGCTTTTCCTCGCCTATTGGCCTGGTCATGTTGCTGCTCTTGAAGTGCTCCCACTTGGGCTGCGGTCGCGAATTCATTCAGCAGTGCAATAGCAGCTTCGTAATTGTCGGCAGATATTCCAGGTTGTGCTGAGGTCGCAAGATCTTCAACGAGCTGAAAAACATCGCCAGCAGCTTCGGGCACAGGATGCAAAGTATTGAGGATTGCCCAGAAGTCGGGTGAGCTGGATAGTTCACTGCGCAGGCCAATTGGACCCTTGCAGCAATCAGACAGACCCTTCAACAGGGGCTGTGCGCATTGCTTTAGGAGCTCCTGGTCGAAGCTCGAGAATGTGTGCAGGATGACGGGAGCTCGAATGAAGTCAAAATCCTACACTAGTCAGTATGTGTCGAAGGGTGAACGCTCGAATGTACATACGTTGCTAGCCTTGAGCAGGCTCAGGAGGTAGTAGACAGACCGAGCTATCACTACAGGGTGCAGTTTAGACGCATCTCTTATGACGCTCTGCAATGAGTCCGTAACATCCTTCGCTAGCTCTTGTACAGTTTCATCGTCTCGAAGCGCAAGCACAGTTGCTAATTCAAGTACAAACACTAGACTAGGGTCGTACGTTGGTCGATTCAGTTTTGCCTTGTTGCCATTTGGTCTTGGGCTGTTTGGATGGGGAAGCTCTGGTTTTACGACGATAACTCGCGGTGAACCATCTTCCGGTATTTGCTCTAGGAGTGATAAGAGCAACGACCTTAGAGACTCAACAGGAAGTTGACTGATGTTCGCAAGGATGTCTTCAAAGTGGCACTCCTTTACCGTATCTACAGTACATAGAGTATATTCAATTTCCTGGTCTGAGGGCTCTGGGGGTTCATCGTTGGCGAAGCTTGAAACGTAAGATGTCAACGCTGAGAAGATCCCGGTATCAGCAGGACGTTCAGCGCGATCGATGATTTGTGCAGGACTTTGAAGAGGGATAGGAGGGAGGGCGAGTGTCTTCTGGAAGGATAGGAAATAGGGAGGTAGTAAAGAGTTGACGAAGAGATTCATCATGATGTGGATAAGCTAACAACTGTTAATTCTGATGTGAGCATGATTTACGAGCGTGACTCACATGATTCCATCCATCCCGTATAGAAGCTTCGTTGCCTTTGATTACTTGGAACAGCACAACGGTAGCTAATTGCGCTCTGCCATCTCGCCCAAAGCGGACGGCTGTCTCGCTGACCATCACGCTCTTCTTGTCGGCTTGGACTTCAGTATTCAGGGCCGTACTTGGCGGCATATCAGGCGCAAGTGTACTGATATACGAGAGGCATGAGATGATTCGATCGAGCGCATCGCTTAATCCATATTTCGCTGCAATCTGAGCACACTGGTCGAAACCAGTGACCACACGAGAGAAGACCGCATCATCTGTAGCTGACATAAAGACGTAAGAGAGCGTGGCTACGATTGGCTTCCAGGTTGCTGCAAACATATCCGCATCGAAGATGTTGGTATCGCAAATCGCAAGATCTGTGGCTGACTGAACCTTGATCAAGAGCTCTTTCCAAGCGTGGTCGTAAGCATGGCGGTTGTCATGCTCTTCAGGGAGAATTATCTCCCGATTCTTAATTGAGTCGAAGATGGACTGGAGATAATCTGGGTCGAAGTCCTTCCCATCATTCACACCCCGGAGGTTCTTTGCGAAGTCTGCCACAGTCATACGTGCCTGCTTCATATTTGGATTGTGTTGATCCGTATTAAGCATAATAATAGCGTAGGTCAGAACGAAGACCGCATCCTTATTGGCAACGCCTTCGGGCTGGGCTTTTGCGCAATATTGGTCTGAGAATTCCGTCACAATTCTCTCAATGAGTGCAGATTCACCAGGGAGCCGGAAAGAGTGCAGCAGCTGCCGAAGAGCTTCGTCCACCCGCTGCCCGCTAAAGTCCATTAGGCCGATGAAGGCGCTCAGAATCTGCTCATTAGACCTTTTGGATATGAATTCTCCAAGCACTTTCTTGTCGACCCTTGTGGTACCCTTAACAAACTCCGCAATGGACCGAGGATCATTGACATCTTCGATGACGCCCTGTGAAGCGAGGAAGGCGATGCCTGCTTTTGGGTTCTCATTGAACTTGGTGGCTCCTCTGATTATGACCTTCTTCCGAGCTCGCTGTTCGCGTAGTGCGTTGGCATCAGGGTAGCCGTTGGCGACGGGAGAGTCTTCTAGTCGATCTGCAATGGACTGCACAAAGCCAAGAAGCGCATCTAGGCACAAAGGAGGCACATTCACGGTGCTCCATGTAGCGGAGTCGGGAAATGCATTTCGTGATAGAAGCCCGACGATATCCATGCAAAGATCTCCACGGTCGACCTCACAGTCGTAATTGACAAACAGCTCGGCCATGAATGATGGAATTCGAACTAGCGCACCTAGGCTTTCGACCATGGCTTCCCGGGCATCAGGTTTCCGAGCACCACCCTCAAGGCCAAGCCTTTGTCGGTCCTTCACAGGTACTGGAGTCGATCGGCCGCTGCTATTGCTCGCCTGTGACGGCGTAGGTTTGATGAGGCTCGGTGCTTGCGGGACCCCCTCGTACAAAGACGGCTCGATTCCAGGTTCTGCTGGAATCTCGACTCGTGGGAATAGACAGGTCACTAGGTAGGACAGAAACAACTCCTGCTGGAGCTTGAGTACGTTTCTGCAAGTTGCCAGAAGAGTGCCGGCAACTCGAAGGGACTCGTTTAGAATCGCCATGTTCTCCGACCGGACCAGCTGGAAAATGTGCCGACAGAGAGTGTCCTTGGCCAGATTCGCCAAACTCGGGTGGTTTGCAATCGACGGGCCCGCAACCTCGAGAGCCACGTCTACTATACGCAAGGCCATAACACGCATGGTGTCAGTGTGTTGTCGGTCATGGGGGTCTAGCAGGTCGACCAGTACTCGAAATAGCTCTCGAATGGAAGGCAGCGAGTAAGGCTTGATTTCAGCAGGACTCTCAGGCTCTGCTGTTGCTGGAAGATCTACGGTGGACCCCGCAGGATTCGGAGCATTGCTGTCCACATCGTCCTGGCTTTTGTCTGAACTGCTGGGATGCGGAGGATCTTCGACCTTGGTTGGCGCGACGCTCTCTCCATTCACGGATGGATCCATCCTGACGGCATCCATCTTGTCGTCCTCCGGGTCTTGGTCTAGTGCTGCAAGCTCCTCTGGCGATTCGATTTCTAGTGTCTTCAGCCGTCTGAATATCACCTGGCACATAGACACCATCGAAATCTCGGCAGATCGACGCAATAGTTCAGACAGCCTGGCCTGACAGCACATGCTCAACCCAGTCTCCATCATCTCACAGATACTCTCGTCGCCGAGGACCTCTCCTCCGGGCCCGGAGACCATGCCTTCCATGAGCTTGAGTATGCGCAGAAGCACAATCTCGTCTGCAGCAGAGTCGCTGGCCTCGAATCTGCAGTGTGTGATGGCGGACGAGAGTAGCTGCATGGCTTCTGGGAGTCGAGGGGAGTCATGGCCGATTAAATTGTATGCGAGGAACTTGGTGATAGCTATTAGAGCGAGGGAAGTTATTGGTGCCGAAGTCGACGAGGATCTTATAACCTGGAGGAAGGGGTGGAGCATCGACGGAGTATCAAACGTTCGGATATCTGTGCAATGCTTGTTAGTATATACAGTACCAGCATTTAGAGATGGGAGAGCGCTACGGACCTTTACAGCCCTTCAGCTCGCTCCGCAGACGTGCAAAAGCAGACATCAGAGGATTGTCCTGTAAGCTCTTCCCCTTCTTTCCCCTCAAGCCCCATCTGCTGGGCACGGCTTCCTCCTGCTCTCCCCCGCTCACAATTCCTTGCCCGGATCTGTCCCGCCGATGTACCGCTGGGGTCTTGTTCGAAGACCCCCCAAGGATGGCGGATACGGAAGAATGCGCCCAGCGGGCATGCTTCCGCATAGCAGACGTGACGGTTATGCATTCTGTGACCACGAGCGCGACTGGGTTTACAGCAACGGAGATGGGTCGGCGGTCGACAGTTGCAAGCTGGACGTTCTGTGTGGAATCGGCCGTGCTCCCGCTATCAGACATGTTGGATAGCGCTTCTGGCAAGGGGCGTTGTCGCTTCGGAGAGGTAATGGGATGCGCCAGGTGTATGCTTAGTTACATCAGCGTCCACCACTAAAAAATTCCAAAGAAAAGCATGGTTAACAGATCGGAGCCTGAACAGAGAGCTTCAAGTAGCAAATTGTCGAGACTGTGTCCTCAGGGAGGTGGAGCCGGAATGATAGGCACCAGCAATCGGGCTTCTAGCTACTTGAACATTTTGGAGTTCGGCCATGCCATGCCATGCCAAGCAAAGTCGTCGCTGTTTCACCGCAGGAGAGGCCAGGGTGTCCGCGCTGACTACACACTTCAGGGTGAAGTTAGCTACTCTCACGGCCCCAGCTGCTGCGACCCTAGCATGCTATCACCTAACGTGGAACATCACTAGGCTAGGAGTCTATTCGCTGACTTCTTCTTGGAATTAGGGAGAGCACCAACAGCACGCCAATTCCCCTCGCAAATCACAGCTATCTTCCACGTCAGGTGACGAGACGATTGCCCATGCACTTTCGACCCATGTCATCATTCTTGGTCGGAGCTTTTGCTTCAATTCTTTTGGTATTGATACAGCAACCAGCGCTCGTGTCCTCGAGTCGAGCATAAACGCCCCTGAATGCAAAGCTCTAATATATACAACCAGCACCCGCGAGGACCTTCTCCGCAACGCCAATTGAATGAAATGTGAAACAAAGTTGCAAGACGCGCACTAGGATGCCTATCTAGCGAGAGACTGCCCTAGCGTATTCACTTGGAACTCCCGCTTATGGTTATCATCTCGTAACGCTTCCAGGCTTGATAATCCTTCAAGATCCGCCACAGACACTAAAATGTCGTCCATCGTTCAATTAAAGTAGTTCGGGCGCGACGGTATTCAAAAGTCGACTGATGAATTTCATGAAAGGCCGTTGTTGCTGAGCTCCTTCAAGCGCTCTACGCTTTCTTCTCTTCGCCACTGGGTTCCTTCCTGTTGCAATAGTAAGAACGCAAACTTGCAAACCTGCAGAGCAGAGAAATGTCGCGACTCACTGCTTCGGCTCGGCTGGTTTCTTTTCATCCTCTCCCCTCGCGTCGTGAATCTGCGCAGGTGTGGGGTTTTCTTGTTTAGATTGCTCGGCATCCTTCTTTGGGGCTTCGGGTTCCTTCTTCGGAGAGTCAGCTTCTTTCTTAGACTGCTCCGCTTCCTTCTTTGCGTTCTGTACCAGATTGTGGATCTCGTTCTTGTCCTTCTCCCATTCGCTGGACTTAGAGTCGAACTGGTCTTTGATCTTGTCCATGCGCTCTTTCTTAGCCTTCTCTTCGGCTTCCTTGCTCTTTCGCTCCTTCTCCATCTCCTCCATATGTCGGATATCGTCAACACTGGGCTCGTAGAGATGCCAGATCGTGTAGTGCGGAAGGCCAACGACTGAGAACTTCATGCGCTTCGCCATCTAGATCCATTGTGAGCAATTAAGAGTGAAAGAGGTTTGGCAGTCTCACCTTTCCAAACCCTTCTGTCTCGGCATGCTTTTCGAAGCTGAATGCGGGGAAGTGGACTCCAGAGCGGAACACCTTCGCTTTGGCTAGAATGCTGACTCCTCCAACGCCGTCAATTTCCATCTCCATGTCAGGGTCGCCATAGGGATCTCGAAGGTAAGCTAGATGGGGTCTCCAGGTGGCATATTCCGCGTATCCCTCTACGATGACCGCATCCTCGTCCAAGGTATCAGCCAGGGCCAAAGCAGTCTCCGATTCCTGCCACGAATTCAAGTCATAAGGTTGCTCTCCTCCGAGCCAGTCAGGCAGAGGTCGCCAGACATCTAAGTGATTTTGTCAGCAATCTTAAACTTAAATTGAAACATATATGAAGCGATCTTCGCCTTACTGGGAACGATGACATCCTTGTTGTGCCGCATGAGGTCCTCCAAGATGGTGAACGGCGCAGTCTCGACATCGACGTCCCTCCAGTAAACCCAACTGTGTGTTGGTCGTAGAGCCGCGCTGAGCAGCCAATTGCGAGCCTGAGCCATAGACTTCCGTCGTCCCGCCTGAGCCGCGAACCCGTGTCTGCTCTCAACGTCCTGGTCGACTTTTTGCCCGAAATCCTTTTCCATGATTGATATCTCTCCGAATTGCTGCTTTGGCTCTGGATCCGCCTGCAGCTCGCCGAGCTTCCTTGTCAACTTCTCAATCGTATCGTCTTTAGAGTCTCCGACGAGAAAGGCCAGGTCGATGAGGTTATGGGGATAAGTCAGATTCTTCAGATGATTGAAGAACATGTCGAGATGTGGCGAGGCGTCTCGCAACGGTGCGCAGAGCAGTATCCTCTCCTCCCTCTCCCACCCCCTTGCTGTGCCCTGCACATTGTTCAGGTCGTAGTATCGGACCGTCTCAAGCTGGGAGTCCTCGGTGGAGGCAAAGTAGCTGAGAGGCCCCGAGCCCAGGTTCGGCCGCATGTCAGGGAAAAAGAAGAAGAAGAAGAGGCAGAAGAGGGTGCCGCCGAGCAAGAGGCGCTGTATTAGCTGGCGACGCCGCCGTAGCGCTGGTTGTGATCGCGGCTGGAACCTGCAGCAGCAACGAAAGTTAGCATCATGATGCCACGCGCTGTGGGAACAGTGGTAGTTGGGATGGCTGCGGTGAGCAGTGAATGGGCTCAGACTTGACGGCAGCATGGTGACTGCGGAACGTACTTGTGTGGTTGGATGGAGAAGGTGCCGCTGCCTCCTAACGAAGGATATGCCGCATGCCCGTTGGAATAGGCATGGCGATGCATTTTCCCCTTAGGCGACGCCGCATGTAAGGGCAGCATCCAGTCTGGCGTTTCTGAAGCTCGAGGTCGCTGTGAAGGTCTCCCTTGAACACCCCCGGTCACCTTCGACCCGCCAGATCACGGAAACGGAGGGCGAGCGCGGACGACTCCAGGGCAGGCCACGCGGGGACAGACGGAAGACCAAATTGATTGATGGCGGCGACGGCCACGGTGGATGCAGCGGGCGATGTGTCGAGAGGGTGGGAGTTGCTAAATCGTGGGAGGATGTTGTTGTCTAGGACTCCGCAGCCTTGGCTTCAGATTATTTCGCTACGGTGGCAGATATGCCCGATAACCCTAGTGGCGACTACCGAAGCGGCGGCAATTTGCACAAGGGAGATGCAAAGGGGGGTTTGTTAAGAAATCGCAGTGCGCTGCTTCTGGCAGTAATGTGAATGCTGGAGCTGCGGTGTTAATGAGCGAGTGTACCTGGGCAGAGGTCTCAACTCCGCTGATGCGCTAAGCCGCCTGTTGAGATGGTACTGTGTGAACTAAAATGAGAGAATTGTGTGGCAAAATAATGCACTAGCTTTCACCAGAGTGGAATGTTCTCCATGTAACTTGAATCTAAAATTGGCAACGCCCCTATCTCGAGTTTTGTTTCAGCTTATGTTGCTGAGCTGCAACACCAACTGATTACGTAACGGACGCCAAGACTGGCAGGCCATTCACGTTATCAATCGCATTCTGACAAAGCATCACAGGAGTTGCGCAGACATATCCATCAAATGGACAAGATTTCGTCTATTAATTCGTACTAAGCTTAACTAGGTAGTGACCCTTTCCGCGATGCTACCATCTAGGACAAGGAGAATGGCCACTCGAAAGGGTTTATATAGTAAACCGAGCGATCTTTAACAATCTATACGCTCATTAGCCTCCTCTAGCAACTAGCGATCATTCGGAGGAATGGCAGTTTCATGCTCAGAAAAGCCGATTTAGTCATGCTCCTCCGCCGGCCTGGGGCCAGGACAACCCAAGACGGACTATCCCAACCTTTGGCTCGCAGACCACAATTACACGCTGTTGGACGAGCCTTGAGCAAAACTCCACAACTCGTCATTCCAGCCAAGGCTAGTAGAGTGCGGGAGGGTGACCTGGCGTTGGAGCTCGTTGAATGGATTGACTAGTTTTCATCCCAGCAACAGAGGGAATGGAATTCGAACTTACCCAGAAAGCCCGCGGGTCGGGAGTCGATATGAATCGGCTATATCTGTCTGACCCAAGTCAGTGAGAGTTTAGCAGACAATAGCGGACGGGCAGATTGCGTTGTGGAGAGATCAGAAAAGGTAAGCTGGTATAAGTTGTCTTCAATGAAGTTCAGTAGCAGAACTGAAAATTATACACTCATCATAAGAGCATGACGTATGTAGATCGCATGCTGGAAAAGGTTAGGGGAAATAACTTACTGTAGTCAGTTGTTAGAATGCATCAACTGTACTATGTCAGTCAAGATAGAGATGCAGATTGCCAAGACAGTGCGTGCTTCAGCGAAATTGCAAAATCTCCGAAATCCTGTTTCAGAAAACGAACGCGTCATTAAGGCAAACGGACTTTTTGTGAGACCGATTATATTTTCTGATTCTGGGTGTTTTCATTCCAGGATGCTGTCATCCATATTCTTTGAGACGAAGGCGGTAGTCGAGCTGGAAGGACTTGGACGAACATGCGTGTCGGGCAGGCCAATGCGACGCATTTTACTTAGCCAGATCAGTTGTTCATCCGCTCCTACGTTAAAGTAAGCTTTCCGCGCTGCTACCAGTTGTTGGAATCTTTCAAATGAAAAGATGAGATCAGACGGTGGTGCATGTTGTTCAATTGCTCACGAAGGATCACGAGAACAAGTTTCAGATGTTATCAATCATAATAAAGCGGAAAAAAACCAGAGAAAAGAATTTGGCACGTACCTGAGGAGCGAGAACAGTTGGAAGGTGATGTGTTTTGAGGCAGAGGTTGCGAAGCTCAAGCGAAGAAAATATCGATTGCAGGCGCCAAGATTTCGGCTTAGTCATCCGAACCTGCGAACTGATTCAATCCAGCATTCGGCAAACAAGGCTTCAACATTAGCGACTTTTTCGCACAATGAATACAGATAGAAGAAGAATAAATGCCCCGAGTGGCGGGACTTCCGCACCGATTTTCTCCAGGACTGTTAAAGAGTCTGGATATCTTCAATCGCTGCGACCGTCGCGAATCAGAGCTCCGCATGAGCTCCGCAACATCTGTAAGCGCTCTTCTGACGGATTCGCTATCTACTGTGTACACATTGACCTTGGGCAGACCTACGAACTGGAATTATCCCCTCCGCCTCTGGCAGTGCCTACCTCGAAATCCCCCTTCCCACCCCGTCCTCGCCAACAACCTCCCTCATCCCCCCGCGCTCCTCTCTAAAGCTCTCTTGCTCAATCCAAGGACCCAAACCGCTCCCACGCAGCGCCCCATTCAGCCCCTCTCTTTTGCTTACCGCAACCGTGAAATTCGCCCCTTTCGCCTCCCGTAACCGCCGTGGCTATATCCGCGACTCTGTGGAACGTGACATAGGCGTACATCTTGAGACAGCACTGAGGGGGGTCTTGATTGGGGAGAGGTGGCCGAAGAGTGGGGTTGAGGTCATTGTGACAGTTATTGAGGGGGACGAAGATGGGTGGTGGGGCGATGCTGTTATGGGTGTACATGGAGGTACGAATGGTAGTGGATGGGGCTTGTTGAACGTGCTCGCAGGTTGCATCACGGTCTCGAGTGCCGCGATTGCGGATGCGGGGATTGATTGCGTCGATATGGTGTCTGGTGGCGTGGCCGCTATGGTGAGGAATCCTCATGCAACTGGAAGAGAGGAGAAGGAAAAGCTAGTCAAAGTGCTGGATCCCTGCCCTTCGGAGCATCAAGATATTGTTGCGGCATGTGCGGTTGGATATCTAGCTGCAAGAGACGAAATCACCGAGGTCTGGATGAAAGGAGACATCGGATTCAGCCAAGAGGAACTGGTGGATGGAGCAACCCATGCCGCACTTGGAAGTCTGTCGGTGCTCAAGGAAGTGTTGCTCGAATCCGTCGAAGCGAAATTTAAGGGAGAGGGATCCTAGGAGTCAGGAGGCTTGAAGAGGATGACTCTATCACAGCATGTTGAGTTGATGAGCTTAGCATCTTTGTTTTCTTTCCTTCTGGGCTCAATGTGATCTTGGCATAGCGTTGGCGTTTCTGCGAGGGATACCAAAAGATGGTCGGGCGGCTGCTATATCAAAAGCGGTGGACTAGCCTTTATTCAAGTTTCAAAGAACAATGCTCACAGATGATGGCACCAAAGGCCATTCTAATCCATTCACGTGACACGGCGACACACAAGGGCAACCTTGGAAAATTGAGAATGTATGGTATCCATGAAAAGGCCCATCACCGCGGGCAGATCCGTCAGAACCGCAGGGAAGATGCCTAATGCTTTCTACAGAGCACTTCCATCTCCACTCAGCTACCCGTTAATCTGGCCTCGTATGTCCAATCCAATCCGAAAAGCCCATCTCATAACAGCCCGCAGGCATAAGATATGTTCAAATCCTGTTCAGAAGACCTGGCCGGACTCCTTGAAAACCCCACTCCACAACGCTATCATGAGAAAGAAAAAAGATAAGAAACCCAATGCATGGTTTATGCTCCAGAATCCCTCCAAGGTTTTCTGCTTTTGGCATTCTCCGATTCAGTCCCAATCCGAAATGCTTCCCGATGCTGTTTCAATGACTGTGCTGTGCTGATATGCACATCCCCTGTGAATTAGATGGTTGGCAGCTGTCTTGGTTGCCCTAGGTCGTAGTCTCCAACCAAGCCTCAACAGCGAACTCGCCGCCCCAATTGCCGTCATCACCATCTTTATTCACTCCCACATCACCACCTTGGACTTCCTGAGTCATGCCCTCGGAGACACCAGAGTCAGGATGAATGGTAGTAGCCTCTGTGTCATGCTCGGTTTCGCCTCTCACTCTGACGCTTTTGTCGTCCGCAGCAGCAGCATGGAACTCTGGGTCCACTTGGGAAGGCTTGTTGATTGCACTCCAAGCTGGCTGGGGATCGGTGTCGCCACCGTTTGTGATATCTTCGCCCAAAGAGGCCTTCTTGGACTTCGATTTCTTCGCATTACGCTTGGGTTTAGGGGAAGCCTTGGATTTGGCAGTCTTCGCGCGTTTTGCGGGCTTCTTCGCCTCCTTGTCTTGCCCCTCATCACCGCCCTCCTTCGTCACGGGAATGGGGTCTTCTTCATCGCCCTTAGCAACTTCCTCACCCGCATCCGTCTTGCCTCTAGGGGAAGTAGTTCCAGCTCCACGCTTCCGCTTCGTCGGAGTAGAAGTAGCAGCAGATTCCTCCTCACCATCTGCTCCAGTGACAGTAGCACCTTTGCCTTTCGGTGGAGTAGTGACAATCGGCATTATCTCCCCCTTCTCAATAGCAAGCTTAAGCCGCGAATACCGCTTCGAAGCCGCGGCGGAAGTGGTACCGCATTTCTCTGCGATGAGGTTCCAGTTTGGTGCCTATCCACTCATCATTAGCAATCAGTCCTCTTTATTTACCTTACCACCTAAGGCCGTATATAAACTTAGTGCTAGGCGCAAGCAAGTCATTTGTGCGGCAGGGAATATAGTGAAGACCATATGATCTGACATACCTTCTTATCCGTACAATGCTTGACACACAACCACAAGAATTGGTACGCTGTCGGCCCCGGGTTTTTGCCCTCGGCGATAGATATCTTGAGCCGAGACCAGCGCTTAGAAGTCGCGCTAGGCTTCAGGTCAAGATCCTTACCCACAGCAACCCAGTTGATCTATTTCATGTCAGTACTATTCAGCTCGCTAAATGGATGGTAAGGGCTTGGGGAATAGCACCTACAGTCGGTGGACCCGCAGTAGTAAGCACGAGATATAGGTACTTGACGTTCTCTTCGTCGGAAGACATTATGAATATTCAAAATGATCTTGTTGTGTGACTCGATCCAATTGTGAAGGTGACGAGGAAGAAGGTGGAAGGACGACAAGGAAGTCTAATTTATAAAGACTGAGGAAAGTAGAGGTTAAAGGTGAAATTGAGTGGCGTGGCCTGTAGTCTTGATAGGGCTTCACCAGAGATGCGAACTGAGGTGAAAGTGAACGGGAAGCGGTGAGCTGGAAATAAGTTTCGAGAGGCAGCATATAAAGAGCTCCTAGAAGCCTCAACGTGCACTGCACCTCTACCTTTACCGGGAGCGTGAACTCTCAGGATGCCTATGCATGGCAGAAATACCGTAGCAGCAAGATCCCATCTCTGACTAACTGCAATTCAGCAGCTCGCAACGTGGAGTTGGCACTATGCTAATGATGCGCCAAAACAATTGGGAAGGGTTTAGGCAGGGTTAGTTCATTAGAAGACATTACGACCCTCTCTGTTCTTTACAAGGACCAGTCACGAACTCAGGCCAAGCCCAACTGGCCTCCCTTCCCCTTCCTCCTCCTCAACCCCTTTCCCAACCAACTCCTTAAAATCCAAGCCAACTTCCGTCAGCATCCCGGCGTGTGCAAATGCCTGATCCATACAATCCCTCCATACTGGGCTGTCCTGATCAACGCTACTGAGCTGCCTTGCTAAGATTACATTAAAGGCATCAACATGCTCTTTAGCCCACTTGACACAAGCGGACATCATGAGCTGCGGGAAACACTTTTGATAGACATCGACAGTATTCTTAATGATGGTGAAGTAGATGTAGGATATTTGGAAGATGTAGTCGGGGAGGTTGCCTTCGAATACGCATTGTCTTGGTTCATGTTAGTCAAAAGTAACGGGGTGTGAAAGAGCTAGGATGGAAATGTACCGCGATCGCTTTTTGATGACTTCACCCCGTGCCTCGAGGTAAGCTTCTCTTGCCCGCTCCTCAAAGCCGAGCCGGACAATCCACGTGACGTGCTTCTTCACCGACGTGATCCACGAGTTGTTCTCCACCATCTGCTTGATGAGCACGTTTGCGAGTTTAGCGGCCCGTTCATTGACTTTGAAGGTCACGATGCCCTGGGCCATGGCATTACTCCTGATATTTTTTGCTAGCGTCTTTAGTCGCTCCACCTTCTTGACAGCATCCTCGAATTGTTGCAATGCAATGTCAATATCCAGGTCATCGAGCTGGCTCTCGACCCATCTGATGCTCTGCTGCTTCCCATCAACGTCAACGATCATGCTGGCCCGATGGTTTGCGACATTATCAGTCAGACTCTCCATCAACTCGGTTTTCTTCAAAATATTCAAATCGCGTGTAGCAAAATAGTTGACAGAATCTTGAGCTTTGCCCCTCTCCTCGGTCTCGGCCTCGGTGCTCTTCCGGAGGTCCTCAAGGGTCTTGCGGAAAGTCGAAAGCATTGTCGCCTTCTCGCTGGCATCCCCCTGATAGACGGCGAAGGTGAAGGACTCGCTTCCCACGCGGATGTTAATGGCGCTGGACGCTCCCTTGCCTTCCGAGGCCCCTGTCTTTGCACGTGAAGATAGATCTGCTATCTGCACGTCCTGAAGCGGCCAACATCGCTGTGCCACCCATTCCTTGCCCTGGCTCTTCTTCTCACGAGAGCTCTGTCCAGCAGCATCGGCCCGCTGCTTCTTCTCCGCAGCCACAAGCAGATGGTCGTTGAGAAGAATCAAGTGGATGCGCCGCCGGGCTTTCCAGGTAGCCGCATTCAGCTCGACCCACCTGCCCGACTCCCACACGATGTGGCGGCCTGGAATAGCGGGTAGATATTTCTGTGATCCTTCCACTCTCTTCCACAGCTCCTGCAAATGCGAGTTCCAGAGCGCCTCGAGATTCGCGACCGAGCTCCTGTTGGCAGCCTTTCTCGCTGTCAGCGTGTCCCCCGAGGTGCTAGCTGCAGAGGTGGTCTGTCCCAGGGTCCCAGTCAGTTCGGACATGAGCTGTCGAAGGGTGCGCATCTCGCCCTTGAGCTTCTCTGCCTCCTTGCTGATCTTGATGAACTGCGTCCGGTTCTGATACACGTTGTGTTGGAGATCGGTTGAGGTGCGGTTCTTTACCTTCCGCAGCTCGTCCTGGAAGCGACGAATGTCGTCTTCGGATGCGTCTGCGAGGAGGGTGGCCACATCTGCCACCGGTGTCAGTAGAGACACACTTCAATACAGGAGGAGCTGCCTACATTGCTCTGGCCTGAGATTCGGGTCTCGCAGTGCCTTCATGTCCACCTTCAAAGCCCGACCATCCGAGCTCCCCGGCGGCCGCCCGTCCCTGCTGGGCGGGGCGTCTCTGTACTGGCTCGGGACCTGGGGCAGGGCGGGCATCGGGGCCCCAGCACCAAAGTCACTGGGCAGCTGCGTGATTCTCTGCGAGTACCGCCTCTTCACTAGATCTGCTGTCTTATCAGCACGCTTGGGTCTCTCCCGGGGGGCGTCCATCTTCCTCGCCGACCGGCTGGACTCGTTGGAGGGCCGTCCATTGCTCGATACCGTCGCGGCGGCCAGGCCAGCAGGCATAGGAGCACTGATCTGTCGCGGGGCGCTGATCTCCTTAGCCCCCTTAGGCTTCACCGTGCGCTTCTTGCGCAGGGAGATTCCTTTGCCGCGTTCTTCAGCCATGTTGCCAGCAAGATGGCGGGTGTGTGAGGTGATGGTGGCAGTGGGAGTGATGGTGTTTCTGGGTGGTGAGTGAAGTGTGCGGTCGGAGTGCCGAGACGCGCGGGCTGCACGACTTCCGGGGCGGGAGAGGCACTGGGCGAGTAAGGATGGTTGGCATAGGTTACGCTCAGACCTTGCCGTAATTGCCTCCTCCAAAAAAGTTCAACCCCATCTCCATCATCACGGCCATTCCTCCCTCGCCTTCTCCATCGCCAGTGCCACCACCCCCAAACTGCACGCTTGCACGCCTGCACGTCCACACAGCATGTCCTCGTCAACTTCATCAATAAAACCCTCCACCATCGCCGCAATCACTGCCGGCACCGTCGTCACGGGCTTCCTCGCATATGCCGTCTACTTCGACCATCGGCGGCGGACCGACCCAGAATTCCGAAAGCAGCTGAAGCGCGAATCGAAGCGCCAGGCCCGCGCCGCCAAGGAGGAGGCCGAGGCACAGGGCAAGGAGCAGAAGAAGGCTATCCGCGACGCCGTCGAGCGCGCGAATGAGGAGGGCTTCCCCAAAGACCCAGAGGAGGTGGAGGCGTACTTCATGCAGGAGGTTGCGCAGGGAGAGGGCCTTTGCCAGCAGGGTATGCTGCCTTTGCCCAATGCGAGAATGCTGTCCACTTCAATGGACGTCGGCGCTGATTTTTGATCCCAGGTGCCGATTCGATAGAGGCCGCTCTCTGCTTCTACCGTGCTCTGAAGGTCTACCCACAGCCGAGAGAGCTGATCAACATTTACGACAAGACTGTTCCCAAGGTATCCTCCCCACCCCCCAATACCCTGATTCACGCTGCTGATGCACCACAGCCTGTTCTCGACGTCCTCGCCGAAATGATCGCCGTCGACACAAGCATCCCTGTGGGCAGCAAAACATCCTCCGAAGCTGGGTCCGCCGGCGGCATCGGAGGAATCGAGTAGACGATTCGTGTCGACACTCAGTCGACACTCATTACTAATTTTTACCCTCTCCCACTCTGGACTGCATTTTGGCTGTATTATTCATGTAAAAGTACCATTGGGGTTAGTCGCCATGCCGGAGTTTTAGGTTGGCCGTGGCTTGATATGTTTGGAATCGTCGGCAGCAACATAGATGGGATTCTGATGAAAGCATGCGTTTGTCCTCCATGCGATTGAGAAATGCACTGGTATACTACAAATTACAGCCCACAAGTCTCCCGAGCAGTGCTCCGCATGCCGCGGGAAACTGCCACTTCCCATGCCCTGCCCGGAACGCCTTGCTCGCAATGCCATCCCTCCAACTCGTGAAAGAAGCCAATAATTACAAAGTCTATAGAAGGAAGGCCTGGATACGAAGTCTAGCACGAGCACGAGCTCTGCTCTGTGGGCTGGCTGGGGTTGATGTTCACATCGATCACTGGAGACATGTTAGCGGCGGACGTGGGATGGGCGGGGGCAGTATTAGAAGGGACGGACTCTGGCTCTGGCCCTGCTGCTGCTCGCCCTCCATGCCCGGCAGCGCTTGGGCAATCCTCTTGAACAGGGCCTTGACATTGTGTCCCACCTTCGCGCTCGTCTCAATGAACATGAGGTTGTTCTTCTTCGCCTCGTCTTCGCCCTGTTGTGTCGTCACCTCCCTCTTGTCGTTCAAGTCCGTCTTGTTCCCCACCAGCACAATAATTACATCATTCCCACGCTCGCCCCTGACATCATCAACCCACTTCCTCGTGTTCTCGAACGTCTTCTTGTTCGTGATGTCGTAAACGACGACAGCGACGCTCGAGTCGCGGATGTAGGAGGGGATCAGGGAGCGGAATCGCTCTTGGCCGGCCGTGTCCCAGAGTTGCAGCCGCACGGTGCGGTCCTCGAGGTACATGGTCTACAATGAATCCACGTGTCAGTCCTCTCTTTGCTTTTACGCATTCGATGCTGCGCACCTTTGAGAGAAAGTCGATGCCAATCGTCGCCTGATAGGTGTTGTCGAACGAGTCGTACATGAAGCGCGTGATCAGAGAAGTCTTCCCCACTGGGTCGCCGTGGCATTAGCATGCATGGACACATTCGGAAGCCATGAGGTGTGCATACCGCTTTGCTCACCGAGGAACACAAGCCTACAGCAGTCCATCAGTACTTATTTGGGAAGCCATGGCCACGACTGTGGAAGTTGCTCACTTGAATTTCTTCAGCGGGTTTGAGTAGCCGGACTGAGCCATTGTGTTTGGCAAGGGAGATGTAAGAGGGCGCGGGCGGTGTAAGGTGCAGATTATAGGAGTTGTCCTGGGAGGCGTCCATGAAGACGCCGATGCCATGACGCCAAGGCCCGCTAGTGGCTGCGGGACCAGAAATTATCAAAAATTCCCTTGTGAGGAGTCTCACTCAAGCTTCCTCCACGCAAGAATCTCCTTCAATGTCGACCTCAGTAGCCGCCCCAGCGCAGCACAAGCAGCCGTCGAGGAAGGGGAAGAAGGCCTGGCGCAAAAATGTCGACGTCACCGAAGTGCACGAGGGGCTGCAGGAAGTGCGCAATCAGATGATCCAAGGGTACCAAAGCGCCAGCCAATATTCTCCTCCGATAGCTGACTATCCTTAGCGGCGTCATTGCAGAGAAAGACTCCGACGAGCTCTTCGCAGTTGACACTACGGGCTCCAAGGACATCCGCACAGAGTACCGCAGAGGGCACAAGCCACTCAAGTCCGACGAGATCCTCGCCCAACGCTCCGCTGTCCCCGCCGTCTCGTCCCGCAAACGCCTCTCAGACTTCTCCGAGCCCAAGTGCAAGAAGCCACGCATCTCCGGCAAGCAATTCGACAAACTGCGCTCCATTGCCTATGGCGGCAACCAGGTCCTGAAAGACGTCGTGCAGACCGGCCATGTCGCAGATCATGATCCCTGGGCCGCCGCGCAAGACGTAACGCAGGACCCGAAGTTCTCCTTCTTGGAAGAGAAGAAGGTGACGAGGGAGCCCGTCACCCTGAAACGTGCTCCTGTCTCGTTGGCAAAAGATGGCAAGCCCATTCCGGCGGTCACGAAGCCAGAGGCTGGAAAGAGCTACAACCCTACTCTCGAGGATTGGGCCGATCTCCTTGAGCGCGAGGGAGAAAAAGAGGTGGAAGCAGAAAGGAAGAGGCTGCAGGAAGCACGGGAGGATGAGGAGCGGTTAGAGAGGGCATTGGCTGTCCAATCTGACGAAGAGTCGGACAAGAATGAGAGCGCTTGGGAGAGCGAGTGGGAAGGTTTCAGTGACGCCGACGAGGAGACCTTGAGGTCCAAGAGGCCGGAGCGGAAGACTCCTGCCCAGCGGAATAAGATTAACCGGAGGAAGGAGGCAGAGCGGAAGGCTAGGCATGAGGCGAAGATGAAGGAGAAGGACCGCCAAGCACGGCGCATCAAGGAACTAGCCAAGACGGTTGAGGAGAAGGAGAAGGCTCGGGCCGCCGCTCGCGAATCGGCCGCTGTGGTTAGAGACGATACTTCATCCGAAGAGGGACAGGAAGTGCTTCGGAAACGACGCTTCGGAAAACACCCGTATGTTGCATCCTTCCGCTCTATGTTTGCTCTTACCTAATTATCTCCAGGATCCCAGAACCCACGCTGGAGGTGGTTCTGGCCGACGAACTTCAGGATTCTCTCCGGCGCCTCAAACCGGAAGGCAATCTTCTGAAAGACCGGTTCCGAAGCATGATAGTTAGAGGCAGGGTAGAATCGCGCAAGCAGATTGCGCAAGGCAAGAAGCCAAAGACAACGCTTACGGAAAAGTGGTCTTACAAGGATTGGAGGCTTTAATAAATTATTGGGCTTCTCTCTTGAACTCGGCCTTGCTTAGTGCGGGCCGAGATACATCATAGACGGGCGACACCGCTCAGGTTTGGAGATGAAAGGTCTCAATCTTCTTTTATCCTCAATATTGAGGGGTCGTTCTACACGGAATTCAACGCCCAACTCAAGACAGACGATTAGTGAGGCCGAGGCGCACATCGCCTGTGGTCTTGATATAGGTATTCGAGAAATTGCCCCGACAACTCGTCCAAGATTGGGACACCATTTCACTGCGTTTCCCAGGGCGGTTGCTATTTCTCCTGCTCGGGCCTGATTTCTTCCGCCAGCTCCCCGAAGCGGCTACTATGCATTGTGCAGCGTACTTTTACTGGCGTTTAAACTTACTGGAGGTTCTCAGTCACTCTTAGCCCACTGATTACCCCCTCCAAATCCCATCCTACCATTATTAGGATATCCCTCTAAGGAAATGTAGCCTTGGGGCCATAGTCTCTGTGCTCCCGACAGACTGCGGAGCCTTGGGGAGATAAGATCTTGAAGTGTATCGCACTGAAGGCGCACAAAATATTTATCGGTCTCAATACTGCTTTACCTAACTGCCGACACGCCCGGAGTTTATACCATACTGAACATCCTTTACAATGCACTGATAGGAAGGCCTTGATCTGTCAAGATTGCTACCATAACCAGACAGCGCTGATAGGATATAAGTTCCATCTCAAACTTGATCCTTGCTATATTCTGTGGGAAGTTCCATCATGTAAGTACGAGGTTTGTCGTTTGGTGTCTAGAATAGACAGGCCGATGCATTCCTAGATTAAGGTTTGGTACCCATTGCTATTCTTTTCTCGTAGCGCTCATGCGAGCAATAATCTCTGTTAGAGGGCCAGTAGATTCATGATTAGCTATTCGGGCTGGGTTGAGGATCACACGGCGTCAACAACCTCTCTTTACATAATTTACCCAGCAACGCTTAGTTCTAACCATCCAGTCTTTCACTCAATCGGTGGTTGGGAGGAGAGTCAAAACTCAAAACTCATTTTACCCAATTCCAAGTCTCAAAATTATGTCTTCCCCTTCCAGCCCCTCTTACTCAGCATATCGTAATATGCATTAAGTACGGTACCTGGCATATGGCCAGTCCGAAGATCTCACGTCCATGATTCCACTTTACGCAACCGGGGCCGAATAATGTACACCAACATGAATGAATTCCGATCCCCGCACCGTTGTAGGTCAGATCAATTCGCTTCGACAGCCGTGCATGCGCTAAACCGTTGGCCTGCAGAATTTTAATCTTTCCAGAATTTGTCACTTATCAATTGCTCCTCCGCATTTTCATTCGTTCCCTTGTCCCTTCCAATATGGCAAAATTAAAAGCGTTTGGTCACGGCCACTTTAGCCTAACACGCGGTTCCGAGGGTCCCTTACCAACTTCCCAATTCCGGGGACTTTCCAGGTTAGAGATCCTACCTCGGTGAGGAACGATCATATTACGCCCCGTGATAGTTTGGAAGGAATGGTAGGGAAGTTGTGGAATTTTGAGGTACGGAAGGTGCTTGACAAATAAATACGAGTTGAGGCGTTCCAATACTTTGCCAAAAGAGGGTCTATGGAGGAACTGGGCTCTCATGATGTGGGTCTATATAGAAAGGGACGCCCTTCAACAAAGATGAGGAAATGTTTCTTACGACAAGTCGGATTGAGCCCTGAGACAAACATCTACAAGGAATCCTCCTCTAGTTAGGGAGTTATCATCGCATTCAGTATTCGTCATGCGTTCAACTCAGGCTGTGTTATCGCTGTTGGCTCTGGTAACATTGCTCAACGCAAATCCTGTCGATGTGAGGAACAAGCTAGTGCCACGATTTGATCCTTTCAATCCGTGCTACTCTTGCTTCCGAAGCACGTGGACTGCGGGCCCGGGTGAGCATAACTTCCAAGGTTATTCACCTTGATAGTTACTGATGAAACGCAGAGTGTACAACGGATGAGCACCTTAGGTCGACACTAAGCCGTGTCACAAATCCGTGCGTCATTCCTCTACGGAAGCGGACATCCTGAAGATGTATCGTGAAATACTAATTGGTTATGCAGGCCAGCTTCTGCGACATCTACATACACAGCTACAGAATGGTGCAGCAATGAGCTCAGACAGACAGACTGGAGTACGGTTTACACAACAAGCAGCGGCGTATCAACCTACACTAATTGGTCCATAACCCACCTCTTCGTCACAAAGACAGACCTAGAGTATGACATCCTTCATCTACAAAGCACATGCTCACAGTTTCCCAGCCATCCTACGTCCACACGCCTCTGCCCCATCCCATCTCCTTCCATGGAATGTGGCTGGAGCAACCCTAACATTATCGCACCCCTCGACCAAGGCGAAGACTGGTCTATCGAGCACTACTACAACTCCACCGAGTGTCAGCAAGTGTGCTTGGAGCATCCAGCTTGTAAAGCATATCGCGTTGAAAATGCCGACCAAGGAGGCTCGAATTGCGAGATCTTCAATGTTGGGATTGGGGTTAATGGAAGTAACGTGATTTCAGCGAGTAAGGGCGGTGTGCCGCAGTGGTGGGATAGAGATTGTCCAGATCATGCACCGGTGCGTTTATGATAGCTCTGAGTGGTCTTGCTGTAGAAAACTAACACATACATACAGACTGAGTGTAAAAAGGGCAAACTCCCTACGGCCACACCTGCCAAGACCACGAATCCATCCACCTCCCGTCCTAAGCCTACTACGGTATCAGCAAAGCATCCTGTACCCCGTCAGCCCGAAATCACCCCCGCTCCGCAAATCGAAAAGATCGTGCCGAGGGAAGCAATGAACCTCCAGAAGCGCATCGAACCTGTTCCGAACTATATGTCAGATCTCGAATACTTTTGGTCGTCTATTTATCTAATACCGGCGTGCTCTTGTCTTATCACATCTGCGAAGCCACCGACGAGATCCACGACAACGAGTACGGTTACTAGCTGGACGGCTTCTACGGTATGCTTATTTTTTTTTTTCATTTGTTAAGCTGGAGAAGAAGTATTTGCGCTAACCTTTAGTAGACTGTATATACGACGTATGAGGATTGGTTTACGGTGACTACGACCCCGAGGGAGACGACTATTTTCGTGAGCGTTAATTGAGATGCTGGAGACTCTAGATATGAAATGTATATGATGTAGCCGGTTTTGAGCAAAAAGAGATTCTCCATACTACAGAGAGGCAGATCATCATCTTCTTTGTAGTGATGTTGAGGTCTGCTCTGTGTATATATTTCCGGTCTATGTTGGAGTCGAAGTAAATGGCAGTCTCAACTTTGTTGTGGAGATTGTATCTTAGCCAATTCCTTTCATTAGTAGTATATGTTTGAAACGTGAAACAGCAGCGGTATTTTTCGATTCGCTGGTGTTTGAACAGCTTTTTAATTCGTCTGGTATATTGATATCGTCTGGGTAATCGTTTCCTAGATCTGTGATTTCATTGCATGCACTTCTGATTCCATAAAATGAACTTTCCGAAAAAGGACGCTAGCCCTTCCACACTGGCGGTCCTGGTGGCACGTACTTGTTCAAGTTCTTCGGGGGCCAGTCGTAATACTCATTCGGTACCCAAATACCTGTAAGCTGATCAACTCAAAGTCCTACTTGACAAGTATTTCATAGATCCTTACTTTGGTCGAAGAGATCATACGCTCCCGGGAACTTGACCAACATAGTCGCCTTCGGTTTCCCACCACCAGGGCCGATGATATTGATTTGTGCACAATTAATGTAGAATTGAGTCGAGTTGAAGAAGGGTTGGACATATAGATGTTCAACGCGAAGCAGATATTTCCCAGGAGGGGTAGTTTTTGGGATTGTAAAGTTCATCTGTAGAGTGAACGTGTTAGCGAACAAGCTCGAACAGGATCCATTGGAGAGTGGGAAGATCTGAAATCACCATGTTTACCCCAGTTTGACCGCGTGTGAGCCAGTACGTGTCGTTCTTAGCTACTAAAGCACCAATTTTGAACCAGTCGCCATCCCCGGTGTAATGATCCAGATCGCTTGTCGGGGACTTGGATAGATACGCTTGTCCAGGACCGTTGTGATATATGACATACGGCTGCATCGGTTCATCTGCGCTTCTCCCAACAACAAATCCGACGTCCTCGCCAGCTACTACAGTGGCAGTCTGCGTCCCGGGACCCGAAGTTGAGGCCCCTCGACCGCAGCGCACATTTTTGTCGTATATGTCATAGAAGGGCATATATTGATCTACCAGACCTGAACTAGCTTCACCCGCGGAGACATTCCTGTGTGATGAAGTTTAGATTTAGTATGTGTTGATGATTATCACAAGGTGTAGCATCACACCTCACGTATTGCCATTGTTCTGTGACTGTGTTGTTGAACATGAAGCGACTAAAGACATCTATGGCACGAGTCAGATAAATTACAGAGGTATCTTTCAGGAGACTTGCAGTGAGCGGTGACGCAAAGGCTGAACTGGACCGCTAAGAGGCAAGTTTCTAGGAGGTTCATCTTAGCCAACCATGCCAAGTAGTATCGAAGAAGTCGGAAGGGAAAAATAGTGAGCACCCATCGAAACCACTTTCCGAACACATGGTCGAATGCGATCTGCACTAAAGTATATGTATATGCTTTCAATTTGGACAACTGAACTTTGCCGGGATATATATTACCCTCGATCACTCCCGAAATACACTATACTCGTAACTTAGCGCCAACGGCAGAGAGGGTTTCAGCCGGATCTGTGCCCAACTCTAATGTCGATGTATTCAGAATCCCCAAACCCTCCGAATATTTCCCTTAGGGCTCTAAAGAGCGTGTGAGAATGGGGAAGCATATGGGGTTGTCATATTCGCAATAGGAGCTATAAGAACTCTCCACCCTGCTTTAGAGTTACGGAAAAGATCCAATTTGGTATTTCGGAATTAAACGCGTTTCATGATACCCGATTTGCATACTCAAGGTTACTGGTGGAGGAGGTGCGAGGCAAACGGTTTACCGCGGCTTAACTTTTCGCTTGAAGCGTCTTATCGATAAAACTTCACAACCTTGGTGCTTTTCCTTGTCTCTGCACTCATCCACTTGCCAGTATCCACGACTATACCAAATCTCGTAAGCGCATAAGTCTTGAACCCGCGTATGAAGCCGCTGTATCATACCCAATTGTCCCAGACCGAGCCTTTGAACTCTCCTATTCTACCTCTTTGCTAAGACGACTGCCACTCGGGGACATTGACCCGCTGCAATAGGAGGACAACAGGCAGGAAGAGTTCTTTATAGTCTAGGAGAGTACTAGAAACTTCCAAAGGAAGCCTATTATTCCAATCTTCTACTCTGTTACATTCACTTATTTCTTCTCTCCTTGAAAAGATGGACCCTGGATCGAATGATCACTACGAGTACGACCTGGGCTCATTCCACCGTACGATTACTACATCCAGCGCTTCAACCCAGATCTGGTTTGACCGAGGAATCATTTGGAGTTATGCATTTCATCATGAAGAAGCAACGGAATGTTTTGAGAGAGCAATCGCAACAGATCCTAACTGTGCTATGGCACATTGGGGGCTCGCATATGCCCTAGGACCGAATTACAACAAACCATGGGATCTCTTCGACGAGAAAGAGTTGAATGCAACTTTAAGTCGGATCAAGCAGGCGAATGAACAGGCTGTAATTTGTGCGCCCAAATCGACGCTAATAGAGCAAGCCATCGTCGATGCAATACAATCCCGAGTACCCCAGGATCTATCCGAGGCTGCTTTTCGCGCTTGCAACGAAGCCTACGCCGCTGCAATGAAAACTGTATATCAGAAGTACCCGAAAGACCTCGATATTATAACCCTCTATGCGGACTCCCTTATGAATCTCGCAGCATGGGACTTATGGGATCTTCGTACGGGAGAACCTAACCCTGGCGCACGCTCATTGGAAGCCAAAGAGATCCTCGAGGGAGCACTTCTTCTCGACAATGCTTACGGCCACCCAGGGCTCTTGCATATGTACATCCATCTGATGGAGATGTCTAAAACTCCCGAAGTCGCCGTGGTTGCCGCAGATCATCTTCGTACATTAGCTCCGGATGCGGGACATCTTGTACATATGCCTTCCCATCTAGATATCCTCATTGGAGATTATCGGCGAGCAATTGCGTCCAACGCGGATGCATGCCTTGCAGACGAGAAGTACCTTAGCCGGGCAGGAGGAAACAATTTCTACACATTTTATCGGCTTCACGATTATCATTCTGGGGTATACGCAGCTATGTTTGCAGGGCAATCGGTAGTTGCATTAGATATATGCCGCCGAATGGAAGCGTCACTCCCCGAGTCACTACTCCGGATTGAGTCGCCGCCAATGGCAGATTGGCTAGAGAGTTGGGCATCTGTTCGGGTTCACGTCTTGGTCCGTTTCGGGCGTTGGGAGGAGATACTTGAGCTCAAGATGCCAGAAGATCGACAGCTGTATTGCGTTACAACTGCAGTCTTGCACTATGGGAAAGGTATTGCCCATGCCGTGTTGGGAAATGTGGAGGAGGCGTCGAAACAACGTGAACTTCTACATGCCGCGGTTCTGCGGGTGCCTGAGACGCGTATAGCGCACGATTTCCCAAACAAGTGCACAATCGTCCTTCAAGTTGCAAAAGCAATGCTAGAGGGGGAATTAGAGTACCGAAAAGGAAACTACGAATTAGCTTTTCAGCACCTCCGCAAATCGATCGAACTCGACGACAACCTTGTTTACGCTGAGCCATGGCCTTGGATGCAACCCACACGGCATGCATATGGTGCACTACTGTTGGAGCAGGGTCATATCGAACAGGCCATGGGAGTGTACGCTGCAGATCTTGGGTTCGACGACACGTTGCCCAGAGCTCGCCATCACCCAAACAATGTTTGGGCGCTACATGGTTACAATGAATGCCTCGTCAAGTTGGGACGTACGGAAGAGGCCAATATCATTCAACAGCAACTAAAATTAGCTCAAAGCGTAGCAGATGTTAGGGTAAGCACATCTTGCTATTGCCGACGGACAGGATTAGAATGCTGTACCAAAGCGTGTTGATGGATAATTATCTGAAACATCTACGAGTCTTACCCATGGCCGGAACTACTCCGCGCTCTTCTCTTTCCCTACTTCTACGAGAAAAGACAAGTATCCATACTACAGTGAGCCTGGTGCATCACCCTTTCAAGGCACCTCGCTTATGGTAGATGCCGGGTCATCGGGCCTTGTGGCAAATCGCCGTTCTTAACCCGAAAGCGATGCCGCAAACATCTTTATTCACAATTGGTTTGTCAAAGTACGCTCGAGCCTTATTGATCCACGCGATCTACACGTGGGGAGACACATAGAAAGCTCGATAGGGTTTAGCGTCGGCGGCACAGATGAACCGTGCTTGGAGCTTGTTCATCCTGCCACGAGATGAAAGGAAAACTTCGGATTTTGCAACGTCTTTAACCTAGTTAGTTCCCATAACTCTGACACTGGCCAACTGGGTCCAAAGCAAGATTTTCCACGGGCTAACATTTTTCGTATCCGTCGCCAGGTCTTGTAAACTGTTGAGCAGAGATGGAACTTTCAGGGCGAAGGGCTGCAAGTGCATTCACCCCTTTATCAGTTGGCAAATTCCGTACCTCGGCGATCTCATTAATGCCGATATACTCCAGTGCCTAACCCTCGGGCCCTCCTACAAGCCATGGCACGGCGTTTGCATACCTGTCCCTGGCTGACGCCGGTCCCAATGTTGACAGGTTCCGGTCCGGTGTAACAGATCTTAGGGTTGATCTTCAAAATGTCCCCTGCGGAGGACGGAGGTAATACTATTCTGGATCATAATCAAACCAGGATCCACCTAAGTCATCGCCCCGCCCTCTCCTCTACCTCCCTGCAAGGTTAGCGGTAGGAGGTGTTGCGCGGCTTAAAATGCAAGCCATTGGGTCCTCAGTCTACCTCCTCGAACTCATTCTCTGCTTTTAATATTGACTTCATCTTTCTTATTCGTAGCACTAAGGAGTGCTGAGGCGGCCATCCGCTGTTCGATGTCTACCATTTCAACATGGTTGAAAACCGAGGTCCCGAGTTTCAAGTTGTAAGTGTTCAGCATCACATGCGATCCTTGACTGACAGGCCCAGGTGTGTTCCACATTTGTCGCAATGGCGTTCGTGGCAACCATGCTCCGCATCTACGTGCGTCTTCGGTTGGTGAACGCATTCGGCTGGGACGATACATGGATGGTATTTGCTACCGTAGGCCTACAATTCAATCTCTGTGTAAGAAACATAATGTTGACTTCTTTAGTTGTGTCACATTTTCTTCGCCTCTTCAGCCATTGGAGGCGTTCACTATGGAACCGGACGTCATATGCGAGATCTGACTGAAGAAGGCATCTTTAAGGCACTGAGAGTGAGTTGTACCCATGCACTCCACGCCCACCAATCTAGGCATTAATGAGTGTGTAGTTCTGGTGGCTTTGCTACATTTCTTATTGCTGGACGATGATTGGAGCCAAAATTTCCATCGGTCTTTTTCTCCTGCGAGTCACTGTCAACAAGATGCAACGGTGGATTATATACACCGTTATGGGACTCACAGTACTCACTGGCATCGTTTTCTTTTTCGTTACGCTCTTGCAATGTCGTCCCGTCTCCTACTTTTGGAACAAAAACCAGCCAGGCTCATGCATCAACATCGACGTTATAATTGGCCTCACATATCTTTATAGTGCAATCAGTGCTATTTGCGACTTCACTTTCGGTAGGTTTGAGGCATATATGCTACTTCTCTCGCATTGCATCCATAAGTGCCTATCAAGTTATGTTCAGAATATGGCACGTTGAGAAGGATCTAGAATATGTGTCGCTCCTCCCTTTATACATGTCTGCTAACCGTACGCCGGCTTTAGGTATACTCCCCATGTTTTTGGTTTGGAACCTTAACATGTCGCGAAACGCTAAGATAGCTCTCGTCCCCATTCTGAGTATGGCATGCGTGTGAGTTCAGAATAAACTTTCTCTTCCAATCGTGGCTAAAATTATGTAGTGCAAGCACCGCCGTCATAGTCCGCATGGCATTCGTCATGGACTTTAAGAGCGACGACTTTCTCTACGACACAATCGACATCGCTATCTGGTCCGACATCGAACAAGGCCTTGCGATCACAGCTGGGAGTCTTGCCACCTTACGGCCTCTCTATCGTCTGTTGTGTGAGCGCCTCGGGCTCTCGCGCACCGGCACAAACCCCCTACGGGGTACGTCTGGGAAAGAGACACGGTACGGAAAGCGCTCTGCGTTTAGCGGTAATGATCGTAAGAAGGGCGCTCCTTTTAATCTCGTAACGTTTGCAAGGCATGAAAATGGCCCGGATGAGGAGTATGGGCTTGGGAGTGTGAAGCCGATGCCGCTGCCAGATGGTGATGGTGATGAAGACCTGAGACGAGACGATCGGAAGGGATTTAGCTCCTGGAGGATACAAGCTGGGGACGGGGGGAGTGAAGAAGAATTGCACAAGAAGGTTGATATGAGAGGAATTACGAGGCAGACGGATGTCTTTCTCAATTCCGAATCTGCTCACTGGAATAAAAGCTAGGAGCGCAATATTACATATTGGCGTACAGCTCTTATAACGCCTCGCAGCGCCCAAGGTCAGACCGGGTAAATTACCACTTTCTTGCAATAGATTTCTCCGTTGACGCTTTCTGTCTCTAGTCCCAGTAACAGATTCAGCATATCAAACCCTCCCTTTCCTGATCCATAGATTACCGCTATAGTGTATCATTGGTTGTCACTAATTCCAGGCAATCATCAATGCTAAAGTTTCTGACTTGAATTGTTGAAACGGTGCGGTGTGTATCTTTCTTATACATCACTTCCGGGACTTTTCATTATCGCGTTTAATCTCATTACCATAACCTGTAAGCCATTCGTTCTGGCCCTCCAAGACAGAGAATGTCTCATCGCAGAAACAACTCCTTAATCTCCTCATACACACACCCCGTCGTCAACACCAACTGCGACAATATCCCCTTCTTCTGTTGATTATAGAACCTAGTCGCAATCGTAAAATCGCTCTCACTACTCGACACAAACCCATTACTCCTACAATGAGTCGCCACAGTCAGAACCCCGGCCACATCATGCACTGTCTCTGCCACAGCATTAGCTTTCAAGCTCACATCATCAACGCCCCACATACACAATTGCTGAGGCGTCAGAATCAACAGATGGCGTTGAATATGAGGGGATTCATGTCCCGATGCGGGTAGATGATATCAGCTTGCGTGAGGTCAGAGGCCGAGCTAACATTGAAAGCCGCACACGAAGAAGCAAGAGATTTGTTTAAATAAAGATTCCGAGTTGGGTTATTTCGTAGAGGAAAATGTGTTGAGGGTGTTGGCGTTGATTTTGGTAGAATGCAGTGCCAGTGCGACTATTTGCGTTTCTCAGTACAACCATTTTTTAAGGGGGGTACGAAAGAGTCTGGTTCCTCGTTTCAAGTAATCATCGTTCCCTGATTCTGTACTTTTTTCATGGATAAAGCCACTGCTAATAGTAAGATCTGGTTTCCTTTTGCGTTTCAAATGTTCAAGATTTCTGGAACAGCTTCGGCGAAATTGGAGACTTCGAGGCTTAATTAACAGCCTACAGTTTATGTATTAATGGAACCTCTTGAGGTAATCGTATACCGGCTGAGAAGATGACTGCTGATAGCTACAATGGAATGGGAAACGCCAACACCCTAGCTCTCCCACAGCTAGACTTTATACATTTCTGCTGCTCGATTATTTGGAATTATGCTGGGGAAGGACATTACCCCTCCAAGTGCGGTACCCGTGACTGTCGAAATAGGATTCTTTTAGTTATAACTCGGAAGGGCGACAGCATCGCAATAGTTGTGCCAAAAGACTTGGATTGAGAGCCTTGGAGTGTAAGAAATTAGGATTTATGCAGCAAAAGCCCCTAGTTCGTGATGTTGGCCGCCGGTATCAGCAGAGTAACAGCGCTCCTGCCTTGCCAAGTCATCCCACTCTCAGTAAGCTCGCCAAGCGGTCCGGCAACCAGGCAATCGGGATGTTTGATCCCGAAGTGTGCTGTCGTGTTTTAGCCCGTGAACGTCATGGCTTGCGGCTTAACTGGCGGGCTCCAGCTTTGCGTGTCTAGTAGCTACAGGCAATAGAGGTGTTCAAATATACGCTCAGGTAAGTTCCTGATATGTATAGGTCTATTTCTGTGAACCGTTCCACGCAGGGGAATTTCTATCTTCGATTACCACGATTAAAGGTAACCTGAGTAGTATAACTGCGCCGTCGTTCGTAGTAAGCGAAGAGTCGACTGTTGAACTTCCCCGGTATTGGGCAGATCATCTTTCGTTGTTAGTTGCCCCTGTTCTTGAAGAAAATCCGGAGAAAAGAGCGTTACTAGTTCAAAAATGGTCCTCCAGATCTCTAAAGAATTAGCAATATGCCGGTGGGAAGTCGGAGGACGGTGTGAAGATATCGCTGAACGCATTCTCCGGAGAGCTCATCCTCGGGAGCTTACAGGATGAGGAAGTTATACAAACGAAGCTGGTGTCCAAGAAAGTCAGTCTTTATCCACTAGTCACAGCTCGCTATCTTAGAAGTGTTAGCGTTAAAAGAAGAGGGATACGCCATCTTGCACATAAACCGCTACGATCGGGACTACATGATCCCAGTGCCGAATTTTGAGGTCAAGAGGATTCTAAGTGGAACGCTTTCTTCGGAACTTGTGGGTAGCTACTAGATCACCTTGGCTAGTGGGTTGGTGTCCAAAATCTGATTTGAAGGAATGAGATTCTTGGACGGGGGAACTAAGAATGAGCCTGAAGCTCGAGATTTCGACGCCAAGTCTTCTGAGGATACCTTTGCAGTAAAAGGATCCCGGAACGACAGCTTTGTTGTTCACGGTTCAATATCTCGAGAGAAAATCGAGAAGTCGGAAGTTGAGGCAAAATGAAGACACAAAATCAGAATCGCAAGCTTCTATGAGTAGGATCCTTGGGGATCTCGCAAAGCACGGTGGTGGTGTTACTCACGGTTTAAGTCAGGGTGATATGAAAACCGTCAGTGACAAGAAGTTGGCTGTTGAAGAGAGCCAACAACGCATGTGGAGGGAGGCAGAGATTCGTGGAGAAGAATGGAAAACGCTGTTCTTTCGGAAGAAGACTGACGATGAACCCCTGAACAGTTTGTAGGAGTGACTAAGACGCGGATTCGTGCACAGAAATTTGGAAAGTGAACAAGGATATAGTCAGGAATACATGGAGACCATTCCTTGGGAAGAGAGTGCCTATGGGGTATATGGAAAATGTGAGATCAAATGCGCCGACCGGGCGCATGGGTCGTGGAACGAGCGAGCGAGATGAGATTAGCGGGACCGTACAATGGGGTGAATTGGAAGCAAGGGGTAGAGCAAGAAAGAGAATATAGAAAACGTACAGATTGAAGTGACTTCGGAATCAGCACTCGAGTCACCACCTAAGATATGATGGTCAACTAGTGGTTCTATCAAGCATCAGCTTGAGACGTGGAAGCAAATACCGGAGTTTTCCTATGGTGGCAGAGGTCTGCACGATTAGTAATCAGTGACTAGTTTGGATTAGGTTGAGAGGTACAATAGGGCGTAGCTTTCTAAGGTTGGGTGGGTATGGGATATAAAGGAGTACCCACTTGCATGTCCCTACCCATCCCTATATTCTCATCTGAAGTCACCCAGACATCTTCACCATGTGCCCGCCATTAGCGATTAACCTGCCATTGTCGGAGACACCTGATGTAAAACATGCTCATCTACTAGACTTTGTTCCCCATAGCGAAATCTCGAAGGCCGCTTTCGAACTGGCTTCTCGCCTACTGCCACCGTCCATTTTAAACCATAGCATTCGTGTCTACCTCTACGCCCACTTCCTCACACAGCCCAACTCAATTTACTCTTCGGCTAAGCAAGATCTCCTCTTCGCCGCATGCATTTTGCACGACATTGGGATTGTACCCCAGTACGACGGCCATCAGCGTTTTGAAGTCGAAGGTGCTGATAGCGCAGCGGAGCATTTGCGCAGGTTTGACGTCAAGGAGGGAGACATACATGATGTGTGGGTCGCGATCGCTCTGCATACGAGCCCAGTGATTGCAGAAAGGATTAGCGAGTTAGCGAGAATAGTAAGAGAGGCCGTTTTGATAGACTTTGGGAAGCGGAAGAGTCTGTCATCTGGGAATAGAAATGAGGAGGATTTGATGAAATTGCGAGAAGGGTTTGAAGAAAAATATCCTCGCCTAGGAGTCGAGAAAGTACTTGGAGATGCTGTTGTAGAGCAAGCAGTGAGGCATCCAGAGAAAGCACCACCTGCTTCATGGCCAGGGATTTTGTACCGGGCACATCTGGCAGATCCTGGCTGGGGCGGGGTTAACAGGGCGTTTTAAAATGTCTGGTTGAGAGTTAGTACGCCGAGCTGCATACCCAATTGGGTTAGGTTGCGACGAGCAGCTGGAAGATATATTAACTTGAGGCATACACCAAATCCTCCTTTTGCTTCAAGCGTTCTTACGATTTGTTTTTGGGTTAGATTGCTCTTGGGTAGACTTCAAACGCACCCTCCTTCTTTACGCACTGGAATCAAGAGCAATCGGCCATGGCGAACACGCGACTGATCGACACCCTACCAGTCCACTCTCGAAGGGCGAAAGAACTGCAGGTACTCTGCCTAGGGTTCAGCAGAACAGGTAGACGTGAGTTAGTTGTCTGGAAGTCAGAAACTTAATTGTTTGTCAGGAACACTGTCCTTAAAAAAAGCGCTCATCAAGCTCGGATACCGGCCATATCATATGTCGGAAGCGTTGATAGCCACAATACGACGAGAGCGGCACCTACAACTCTGGGATGAAGCATTGAAGGCAAAGTTTGAAGGCCAAGGCAAGCCTTTCACTCAAGAAGATTTCGATAAGTTCCTTGGGGACTTTGATGTACATGTCACTGCTAATGTATAGTGGGGGTCTCGCTAATCCTAAATTGCAGGTGCTGGAAGACATCCCCAGCATTTTGTTTGCCGACGAGTTCCTGGCCATGTATCCGAACGCAAAAGTGATTCTCACTAATAGGGATGTGACAAGTTGGCTAGCGTCTATGGACAAAACCTTCTCGACGATCTTGACTTGGAAGACACTGCCATTTCTTTGTGCACGAGATCCGGTAAGTTAAGATGCTTTGAACTTGCTCGTGGCTGATGTCGACACAGGTGTTATGGGGCCCTTACGTGAACCTCGTCAACAAGATCATGGCCAAATGGACGAAGGGTGATCCCCGGGATCGCGAAGCTCTTCGTGAGACATTCTTGGAGCACTACCAAAATGTCCGGTCCAGGGTTCCCAAGGAAAAGTTGCTTGAGTTCAAGTCGCAAGACGGATGGGGACCACTGTGCAAGTTCTTGGGAAAGCCAGCACCGGAGGAGCCGTATCCTAGGGCAAATGATGCGCAGTATACTGTGAAGCTCCATAATTACTTGTACTGGGCGACATTGTGGAAGCTGTATTCAAAGCTAGGGGCCGCATTCGGTGTTGGTTGCATAGCTACAGGAGTAGGTTACTGGCTATATGGATGAAGGGTTGGTGCGCGAAAGTCGAGGCGTGCTATTTATTGATGGGGAATCCCTAGATCGAGAATGCAAGAACCGGCCAGACGCGTTCTTACGTGTTTATACCCGTGGCTGAGATGGAAGGGTCTGCGAGCAAGGGTGTAAAAGCCACCTGTCGATCATGATGAAAGCCGAAGCCAAGCCAGAGGAGACACTAATCCCTCGACCACAGACAGCTTCTGGCCGTTTTCTATCTCAACTGCACTCGGAACGCCTTCAATGCGCATGACCATTGGGGGGATCATGAAGTCATGATAGCAATTCTCCCTCGCTGATGCTTGCTCGTGCCGATATTGTGCCTGCATTCCTCTCCACCTTATTAGCCGTGCGTGGGCCTTGCTGCCACGAAACATCGCCCGTCCTCCACGATGAAGCCGACATCGAAGCCGCTGACTAGCCTGTGCTGCTTCTCTGCGCTTCTCCCATGGGTCTTTGCGGGTGTCGACCCTGTTGGTGAGGTGCAGGTGCCGCTGGACCCCACCAAGTACAAGGCAGCGTGTCCAGACTATAAGCTCTATGCTATGCGACAGCAGTACGGAATGCCTTCCAAAATAAACATCAATAATGGACGCGGTCGGCTAATGATGCATTGTCCAGCCCTCCCTATAGCGACGGCCCTCTCGAGCTCCCCTTCCAGCGGCCCTCGAAGCACTGCCGTACCTTCGAATCTCCGCTGGTGGAGAAGGTCATTGATGACATGAACGCGAAGATTGTAGACAAGGACCTCGCGCGCATCTTTGAGAATGCATTCCCGAACACACTCGACACAACGGTCCGATGGCACGTCGACGGCACGCAGAAGAGAAAAAAGGGCTCGAAAAAGTACTGGGACGCCGATGCGTGGAAGGGACCCCAGAGCTTCATCGTCACCGGAGATATCAACGCCGAGTGGCTGCGAGACTCGACTAACCAGCTTGCCCAGTACCAGCTCCTAGCGAAGAAGGACAGGGAGATCCACAACCTAATCCTCGGCGCAATAAACACACAAGCCGAGTATGTTATCGGGTCCCCGTACTGCAACGCCTTTCAGCCGCCTGCGCCGAGTGGTCTCCAGCCGACATACCAGGGTGACGGTGACGAGGTGCATCCGGCGATTGAACCGTCTTTTGTGTTCGAGTGCAAGTACGAGCTGGACTCGCTGGCCCACTTCCTCTCCTTGACGAATCAGTTCTATAACCATACCAGTTCCACCGAGTTCTTGACGCCTCGCTGGCTTCTGGCCTTGGACACTTTGATGAAGGTCCTCAAAGCCCAGTCCAGGCCCACGTTCGATAACGAGACTGGCTCGTATGAGCGCAACGAGTACACTTTCCAACGCCGCACGAACACTGGGACTGAAACATTGAACCTTGGGGGGGTCGGCAACCCTCTCAATAGCGGTACTGGGCTCGTCCGTAGCGCATTCCGCCCGAGCGACGATGCCACTATCCTCGGATATTTCATCCCTGCCAACGCGATGATGAGCGTCGAGCTCAAGCGTTCTGCAGCCATGCTCGAGAAGGCGGGCAAGAAGAAACTCGCTACCACTCTCCGCGCCAAAGGAGAAGAGATAGAAGCAGGCATCTGGGAACACGGCGTCATCCACCACAAGAAATACGGCGATGTCTTCGCTTTCGAAGTCGACGGCTACGGCTCCTCGATCCTCATGGATGACGCTAACCTTCCGTCTCTGCTCGCACTTCCTCTCCTTGGTTTCGTCAACAGCGACAATAAGGTTTACAAGAACACCCGAACAATGATTCTCCAGAAGCATGGGAACCCGTACTACCTAACCGGCGTAGAATTCCACGGCATTGGAGGTCCACATGTTGGCCTTTTGCATGCATGGCCAATGAGCGTGTTGGTGCAGGCTATGACAAGTGAAAGCGATGACGAGATTACGAATTGTTTGGGCTTAGTGAAAAATGTCAGTCGCAACGGACTCATTCATGAGAGCATCGGCGTCGATTATGCGAGGGATTATACTCGTAGGTCTTTCTGATTCCTAGACACCGTGTGACGCTGCTAATGAAGTGATGTCCAGGCAGCTGGTTCGCATGGGCGAATTCTGTGTTTGCACAGACGATTCTAGATCTGGCGCTGCGGAAACCACATCTTCTCTTTGGTGAGGGCGCGGAACCTTATATACTTGGATGATGGAAAGGATGTATTTTGATAGGTTCTTTGACCACTTCATTCAGATGCAGAATTGCCACTACTGCGAGACGTTCTGTGATAGCTATGTGGGGCGCCCCGATTAGTAAAGCAGGCATCACCGAAAGTGCAGAATCACGTACGTCCTTCGTTAACCACTTCACACTCTCAGTAGTATGCAATTCCCTCGCTGTGCCATCAGAATAAAGGCACGATTAGCCCCCACAGGTGCATTCCTGTCACTGGCACAACGGGTTTCTTGCCCAACCACATCATTTGCTGGATCCGCTCACCGCGTCACACCCAAGGCAGCAGTGTGCACGAAGCCCCATCAGTATTGTCACCACACACACTACATAAATGAATGAATATCTAACCCTGGACCTCAACGAAGTATCGTGCCATTACGATTGACGCGCCAAATGGCTTCACTTCAAAAAGGCTTCATTATTTCAAACAATGCGGTAATCCCCAAAAATTTTGATGCACCTAGAGCTAGTAAGATCACTAGCACGGGAGAAGATTTTACTGAAGGCGACTTGTATATCACGATTGCGGAGCCTAAGCATGTGGAATTGCTGGCGAAGCATGTGCTGGCGAGGCCGGAATGGCATCGGAGGATTCGGAGGCTGTATCTTAGGATGGAGGAACCGGACAGCGAAGAAGAAGGAGAGGAGGAGGATGAATATGGAGGCGAGGACGCAGGAATGGAGAGTCAAGCTGCTGAGAGATTGGACGAGGATGGGAAATCCGTCGGTTCTTTAGCGTCGAAGAACAGCGATGAGCAACCAGAGCCTGGTGCTTCGAATGTCCCTGAAATTGCCGATGACCGCACGTCTCAGCTCTGTTCACACATCACCCAGATCCTAGATGCCATCGAGAATGCTGGAGGTTCACTGGAAGAATTCGCCTGGGACCAACAAACTTGGTGGGGCAGCGAGGGCACCCGCCCACCCGCCTTCTGGACCGCACTATGGAAGCATGCACGGACGTTGCAGACGTTGATACTGGGCTTTTATACGCACGAAGTCCACCAGGTGGCGCCGCCTCAGGTCCATTTCCCAGCCCTGCGTGTCCTAAGAATTGATTGTACGACGGCGCATGGAGACAAAGGAGATGCAGTTGAGGCGCTGTTGAAATCGAGTCCGGGTCTGGAGATGCTGGAATTCGAGTATCCGGGGTGTGATTTGGACACTTGCCAGATTCAGAATATCACGTGGGACTACAACTTCCCTTCACTGCGGGAACTTTCTGTCCGCGGGTACGATTTCAATGCTGAGGCTTTTGCTGGGTTTCTTACAAGGAATGAGAATATTGAGGTGCTAAAGGATGCAATTGATGGGTATGGCAACGATGACTGGGATAAGAAGGCAGAATTACCGACGCATGCGCTGCCAAAGTTGAAGAAGCTGTACGTCTCTGGGATGTCTCCTAATCGAAGCCTGGGAGGGTGGTTCAATGAGGAGGCTTCAAGGCCGATTGCACATTTAGCGCTAGATGGGTGGGGAGCCGCACGATTCGAAGAGATTAAGAGGGGAAAGGGGACGTTGAAGTGCTTGGAGTTTCATCGGGGTGGTACGGATTGGCGGCCTAGGGAGATTGATAGTAGTGACAAGGGCGAGGATGCGGCTGGAGATGACGCAAAGGTCAAGAAAGCAGCAGAGAAGGAGTTGAACTTTCTGCCTAAAGCTGTCAAAGAGCTGTTGCCTGAGCTAGCGGAGCTTAAAGAACTAGGTGTGAGCCTGGAGATGGGACATATTTCCATTTCGAATGGTCATGGAGGATGGTGTACACCCGACCCCATGAATGTGGACGACTTGGTAAGCTCCCTTCATCCCCGACACATGTGAAACTTGCTTAGCTGACAACATACACGTAGAAAACCATAATCTCTATTCTCCCACCTCACACTCAAATCCGCGCCCTCCGCCTCTGGGACGATCGAGCAGAGAACCTACCTGGAGATGTACTTAATGACTTCCTGAGCGTGCCGGAGAGCTTGGAGTATCTAGGATGGGAAGGCAAAGAGAAGCTTTTGTATCGGCTCGAGAGGGTAGGTGGAAAGATCAGGGCAGTAGAGTGTGAGCCATTGAGGGTAAGAGCTACAGAAGGAGCCTGGAGTGAGGGACGAATTCTAGATTACTGATGGGTGTGGATATGGTGAAAAATTTAAGTATCGCAGAAGTTTATGATAACTCTACTCTGGCTGTATGAAATAAAAACTCCACTTCCTGTCTATCAAGTAATCTTGCTTGAAAGAGTATGGACTCGCATTTCTTGCAGTTGGGCGATGCCTGAATAATCTGCTAATTCGCTGATTTCAGCTTAGTGCTAGCTCCACGCATTTCTATCAATTTACTTTGAAATACGGCATGGAGGGAGTTGGTGAGGAAATTCCGAATCCCAAAACGCAAATAGAGTCGAAATAGGTTTCAGCAGGGTTAAATTAGACGGCTGGGCTGAAAGGCTCTCAAGTTGAATGGGATACGGTTAGCAGGATCCGAACGTATAATGGTTTGTACTGGCTGACACAGGAGCTGAGAAGGCGCGCTAAAACGCCCCCCTTTCTGCTCAGAGCCCCATCTACTATCGAGCTCGCTATAGATGCATGCTGTGAAGATGGTTATCTGGCAGAAACACTCACGTTCGGAGATGCCTGGTACAAGGTCTTCATGTATAGTTGGGTGAGACAGGTGCGAGTGTTTTGGAGCTCCAGAGGGGGACAAGGCTGAGACCTGAGGCACTGATTATTTCCCTAAAATTATATTCGGGGCAAACTGCTTCAGCCTCAGGAATAACAAGGGCAAACCCTTTTCCAGCACAATGGGTATCAGATGTTTCAATTCTAGCAACGTTGCTGGGCGTTGCTGAGCGTTGGCTTTGTGTGTACTGCCTTATATATCTGGCTGAAAGTGCATCTTCCACTTCTTGTTCGCTCTCTCGGGCGCCCTGTTCTGGAACTGCTCCCCGAGGATTTCAAAGGCCAAGGGCTTTGGCTCTTGTTCAGTCTCAACGGCCGGGAGAGGAATCTCAAAGCGAAATGTGGTGTGTTCTTTGGGTACAGCTGAACAAGTCAGCAAGAGTGTTCAAGTCAGACAGATGTGGACTGACACTTTATGACGTTCCCTTTGGTGATGATGTCGAACACAAACTTGGTGTCGCGAACGACGATGCCTTTGATGCCCACGCGGCTCACGCATCTACTCCTCACGACCTCGAGCATGGCGCCGTGCATGTCGGCGCTGGCGAGAATCTGGCCTGCAGACGCAGCGCTCACGCATGCCTTCCTCTCCAGGCCCAGTATTTCTCTCATGTACGACAACCACAGATTGTGCAACGGCGCATAGATGTCATATTTAGTCTGCTCTTTGGGGATCTCGAGGAGGCCCAGTTGTCTCTTCTGGGCGGCAGAGAGGGGCTGAGGTTTAAGGGAGCTGCGCTTCTTGGCGCGCGTATTGCGCTGTGCCTGGGTGCGGCGGCGGAGAGCGCGAGCGGAGGGTTCAGGGGAGGAAGGGCGGAGGAGGAGGGGTTTCTGGACCACTCGTTCGTTGAAGATGTGCTCGGCGGTGTCTGGAGTGTGGGCTCGGCGTAGGAGCACGTGGGCCAGGTTGGTGGCCATGGTCTGCAGAACGAGGCAGATACGTTTCAGTGCGCCGTTGAGACGTGCAACCGTAGCCGCTGTCTGACGCGTCAAGCTGCAGGCGATGCTGGCTAAACGCAACCACAAGATCCGGTGAACAAGAAAAGAGAGTGCGGAGTTTGGGAGCTGCTCGCTTGTTAAAATAGGAATAGTTTGCGAAGCTTGGGCCTTTCGGGATCTCAATCTCAGCCCTGCCCAGCATCGAAACCCACCATCCTCTCTAGGGGCTTTTCCTCCCCATTTTTTGCATCCACCCTCTGGACGCTCCAGAATTGTCGATTGTCAACACTTTCAGCCTTCAGTCGCCATCTTCTTTGCTGCGCCGTCATGGCCAGAAAGATGAGCCCACACGCGCCTTCAAGCTTCGTGGCTCGCATCTCGTCACGCGATATTGCTGAACGCCTCTATTCACCTGTTCTCGTGTTCATTCGCTTCATTCGCCTGGCTGTCTTCCTGCATGGCCTGCCCAGAGCGCCACCCCAAGACCCCCCTTGCAAAGGATACGAGGGGCTGCAAGGCAGAACATCAGGCTTCGTCCTCATCACCTCACACCCAAACAATATCACAGCCTCCATTGTCGTAATTCGCATTCCCGTTTGCCTCTTGCATCAATCTAAATGAAGGACAGAGTAGAACTCCTTTAATTCTTTTGCACGCTCCTTGGAGTTCTCTACACCTTTTATTATGTGCTAGTGTTGCATTTTGCTTCTCTTGAAACACCTTCACTATGGCTGCCTCAATGTTGCTACGCCAGATCAAAACGCTTGCGTGGAAGGACCTGCTTCTGGTCCTGAACCGCAAGCGGAGATATTCGACATACTGGCGTGCTTTCAACATCCCTATCATCCTAGCCATCTATATGGCCTTTATCATTCGCGTCTACTGGCCCACCGAGACTTACGGTATTGGAACCCCTAGCGTGGTAAGACCATTATCAGATGCAATCGCCGAGGCCATGGGCAATCGGAGGACGCTAGCACTGTGCAATTATGGAAGCTCTGGAAGCCAAGGCGAGATCCAGAAAGTCATCGATATCGTCGCTGCATCAGCCAGGGGAAATCGCGGCCAGGTGGTGGAGATCTTGCGCAACCCTGACGATCTCCTCACCCTCTGTAAAAGCTCCTTGTCCGGCGTCACGAAGTGCTATGGAGCTGCAGAGTTCTATTCGTCTCCAACCGAAGGTGGCATCTGGAACTACACTCTCCGCGTAGATGGAGCTCTTGGTTACAAAATCAACGTCAAGAACAATAAGAATGACGCCGAAATCTTTCCAATGCCGCTTCAGCGTGCCATCGATACAGCCATCGCTAACGTCAGTTCTGCGAGCGGGGCCAAACCCCTTCCTTCCGTAAAGGAGTATCCGTTCACCTCAAAGACGCAGAAACAATGGGACGACTCCGTCGTCACCTCAATCCAGAACGCTAACACAAAATACATCGCGATCGTTTGGTACATTGGCTTCATTGGGCTTTGCTACCAGCTTGTGGGTGTAATGGCGAGGGAGAGGGAACAAGGCATGGCGGACCTTCTCGAATCGATGATGCCGAATGTGGCAAGGTGGCAACCCCAACTTGCCCGCCTCATGGGCCACTGGGTCGCTTTCACGATTGTAAGTATTGATGGTTCCTCTATTGCCATATCTCTAATTTCATCTCCCTAGGTCTATTTCCCCTCGTGGATCGTCATGGCGATAATCATGAAAGCTGGCCTCTTTCCCAAGACAAACGCAGGCATCCTGGTCATCTTCAATATACTCACCGGAATTTCGTTGAATTCGTTCTCAATCCTAGGGGCGGCCTTCTTCAAGAGGGCCCAACTGAGTGGTATCTCGGTTGTGGTTGTGGCGATCGTCCTTGGCATAGGCGCCCAAATATCAGCAAAGACTATCTCGACGGGTGCCGTCGCCATTCTGGGCCTCCTTTTCACGCCAATGACCTTCGTGTATTTCATGATCTTCTTGTCTCGACATGAGCACAAGCAGATGGTGCCGAACCTACTCAAAGCGGCACCGGATGCGACCTGGAGGCTGCCGGGACTGGTGTTCTGGCTCTTCATGCTCATCCAAGTCTTGGCCTACCCGGTCCTTGGTGCCCTACTTGAGCGGTGGTTCTATAGGACAGCGTCCCAGGGAAGGAAGATAAGCTATACCGATACCGCACATCCTGTAGTTTTGAATAACTTCACTAAGCGGTACTATCCCAACTGGTTTTTAGCAGCGCTTGGCTTCAAGAAAAGAGTTGTTCATGCTGTAACGGATTTATCTTTGGCACCAATGAAAGGCCAGATCATGGTCTTGGTTGGCGCAAATGGATGTGGAAAGTCAACGACCCTGAACGCTATCGCAGGTCTTGGGGATGTAACTACGGGCTCTATCACAGTCTCTGGATCTGGAGGCATTGGAATTTGCCCGCAGAAGAACGTCTTGTGGGAGTTCCTGACAGTAGAACAGCATGCCAGGATCTTCAATCGAATCAAGTCCAACACGCTCAGCCCAACCACTGACGCCGAACTCAGCAAACTTATCTACGACTGTGGGCTAACCCATAAGATTAAATCTTATGCACAGACTCTTTCGGGCGGCCAGCAACGGAAGCTTCAGCTCATCATGATGCTGACAGGAGGAAGCCAAGTTTGCTGTGTCGATGAAGTCTCGGGAGGACTTGATCCATTGAGCAGAAGAAAGATTTGGGATATTCTTCTCGCCGAACGGGGAACCCGAACCTTCGTCTTAACAACGCACTTCCTGGACGAAGCCGAATTCCTTGCGGATCACATGGTTATAATGTCAAAAGGGACGTTGAAAGCTGAAGGATCCGTGTCTGAAATAAAGAGCAAGCTCGGCCAGGGCTACCGGTTCCACCTATTACGTGGTTCAGGCTATGGGGACTTACCTGATTTCGATGAGTTGTTTTCGGGCTACGCTAAGGAGAGCTTCTTTGATCAAGAGGTGATTCTCGTGCCCGACGCCCGTCGCGCTATGGAAATCATCAAAGAGCTAGAAAGGCGCCAGATTACGAAATACCAAGTCACAGGTCCAACTATCGAGGAAGTCTTCATGACACTAGCTGAGGACCCCGATGCAGTACTTCCTTCAGATGCCTCACAAACGTCGGGTGACTCAGCTACCGTGCAGGCTCATCGTCAGGAGCAAGAGAAGCAGACTGCCGAGCCCCCTAGTGACCAGGCTGCAGAGGCCTTGATGACTGGGAGAGCTATTAGCTTTCTGCACCAGGCCTTCATTTTGTTTTTGAAGCGTTTAACGATCCTTCAAAGAAATTATCTGCCTTACGCTTCAGCCTTTCTTATCCCGATCATCGCGACAGCCTGTATCTCTGTTCTCCTGCACAACAAGAAATACCCGGGTTGTCAGCCTCATCAGCAGGTTCAGGAAACAGATCTCGAGACACTGTCCCAGAAAATGGACTATAAGCCTGTAAGTCAATCTATTGTTTCTCATTTTGAAATATCTCATTCTAACATTTGAAGCTTCTCGTCGTTGGACCAACGAGTGCCCTACAAAACGTGAACCTGACTCTCTTTCAATCTATGTTACCTGTTCAATTTGGCAATGCAAGCGCTTCTGAGACAGCCCTGTTCGACTATATCAAACTTGTCGATACTCTAGATGACTTTAATGCGTACATTAAGGCGAACTTTAGTACGGTTACACCTGGTGGATTCTTCCTTGGCGACGAGCCCATCTTCAGCTTTTACTCCAACCTTGGCTTCCTCGGTCTTTACTCGTCTATATTTATGCAGAACGCAGTTGACATGCTGCTTACGAATACGACCATCTCAACCAATTTCCGATCTTTCAACTACCCATGGCCGGAAGATGCGACCAATCAGATCCAATTTATATTTTATTTCGGCTTAATTATGGCGTGCTATCCTGCATTCTTCGCTCTTTATCCCACAGTTGAACGGCTTCGCAAGATTCGGGCGCTTGAGTACAACAACGGGGCGCGTCCTCTCCCGCTTTGGCTGGCCTACACCGCTTTTGACTGGTTTAACATACTGATCACGAGCGTCATCATTACAATCATTTTGGCAGCTTCGACTGCGAACAACTGGTGGAATATCTCGTACCTCTTTGTGGTCCTATTCCTCTACGGATTGGCTGCTCTCTTATGGTCATACATGATTGCAAAATTCGCTAAGTCTCAGCTAGCCGCGTTTGCAATCGCTGCTGGATCCCAGGCCTTCATGCTCCTCATGTATTTCACTGGAGTAATGAACATCCAGACTCGTGTTCAGGCCCATAAAGTCAACGATGACCTCGCGCTGTTCAATTACACCTTCAACCTAATAACACCAATTGGAAACCTGACAAGAGCATTGATTGTAGCCATGAACATGTTTTCCGCACTCTGTCGCGGCAGCCCTCCGCACATGGCAAGCTATCCTGGGGAGTTTAGTCTATACGGCGCTCCTATCTTATATCTACTAGGACAATCTCTCGTTATGTTCGGGATCCTCATGATAGCAGATCACGGTTGGGCTACACATTGGTTTAAGAGAGCAGCAAAAACACGGGACGCGGAGGATCAGATCACTAGAGAGAAGGAAGTCTCCGAGGAGATTGAGCGGGTTGCGCATGCCACTGATGGTCTTCGCGTTCAACACCTTACGAGGTCTTTCAAATCTCGCCGCTATGGGAAGATTACTCCTGTCGACGATCTTACATTCGGTGTTCAGAAAGGGGAGGTTTTCGCAGTTGTTGGTCCCAATGGTGCAGGCAAATCAACTACAATCAACATGATCCGTGGCGAAATCCAGCCTACTCAAAGCGGAGGTGAGATCCACCTCGGAGATATTGATGTCCGCAAGGATAGACGCGTTGCCCGCTCTCGGCTTGGTGTGTGTCCACAATTCGATGCCGTCGACCAGATGACGGTTCTCGAACATCTTGAATTCTACGCTGGAGTGAGAGGTGTCTCTGATGCTAAGCGCAATGCACGGCAAATTGTAAAAGCCGTCGGGCTCGAGAAATTTGCAAAGACCATGGGGTCAAAGCTGTCAGGCGGTAACAAGAGAAAGCTTAGTTTGGGTATTGCTCTCATCGGAAATCCAGAGCTTGTCTTGTTGGACGAGCCTAGCAGCGGTATGGATCCGCTTGCGAAGAGAACCATGTGGAAGACACTGGCACAATTTAAGACCGGGCGGAGTGTTTTGCTCACGGTACGTACCCTATGCCTTCTCTTCTAGTGAGCCACCACTAACCATTGGCCAGACCCACTCGATGGAGGAAGCAGACCATCTTGCAAATCGCGTCGGTGTTATGGCCAAGACTTTACTCGATGTTGGTACCACAGCGCACCTGCGAGAGAAGCATGGCTATGGCTTTCACATCCAACTCATCTGCGAGTCCGCACCACATAGCACACAGGATGAAATGAATACTGTTAAGCAGTGGGTCGAGGAGCACCTCCCAGGCGCGCAACTGGAGGGTATGCCATACCATGGACAGCTTCGCTTCAACATTCCATCCCATATCGCCGCCGATGGAACAGCCAAGCCCTCAGACAGCAAAGACGAAGTCACCAAAGATGAAGTCACTGTTGGCAACCTGTTCCTCTTGCTCGAAGAGAATAAGAACAAGTTGGGGTTAGAATTTTACTCCGTTTCTCCATCCACCTTTGATGAAGTTTTCCTGAGAGTCGTAGAGAAACATAATGTGGGCGAGGAAGATTATTCAAGGAAGAAGAAAGGTCTTAAATATTACATCGAGCGGTGGTTTGGGAAGAAGAGCAGGGAGCAGAGCGGACAAGGTGAGCAGGCACAGCAAGCACAGCAGGTACAGCAGGTACAGCAGGCACAGTAGGCACAGTAGGCACAGTAGGCACAGTAGGCACAGTAGGCACAGTAGGCACAGTAGGCACAGTAGGCACAAGTTGTCTCTTGATTATTCGCAATTTGTAACATAGATCTGGCCTCTTACGGGTAGCGGTTTTAGTGGTGTTCCACTACGTGTATGCATCTCAAATCCGGCATCTCTATTTCTAGCAATGAGCCATTTTTTTAAGGCACCTGCACACAGCCGCAAAAGAAACAACCAGAGTGGGTGGCTTCTACGCCTCTGGGGCTGCTGAAATCACGATCCGTATCACAAGGCACGCTAAGATTTCATCACCCCACTTGCGTCATGCCAATTGCCCCTCATTCACCGCATCTTTTGCATCTTTCAACCCCCCTGCATGCCCCGGATCAATCTCAATATCGAATCTTCTCGTGGCGACCACGTGCCAGATCGTGGAGCATAAATACCTGCAATAGTTCGGAGCCCTGTCATGCACATCCGCCTATCATCCAAACTATTCTTTAGAACAATCTTAAGTATCAGCAATTGTCATACCTGCCAATCCAATCCAAGACGACTGTACGGCATGTTATACTCTGCCAAAAACACCGTGCTCCGTCGCGAACCCGAATCCTCTTCCACATCCGCATCTGGCATTTCCACGCCCTCAAACTCCAAGCGCATCTTCGCACCTACAGGCGGCTCTGACACGCCCGGAAAAGCAATCCAGTATTCCAATGGTACCCTTGAACTCTCCGATCTCTCAGCTTCTCCGCTAGACCAATTCCACGCTTGGTTTGACGCCGCCAAGGCTGCCGAGGTGTACCAACCGGAAACTGTGACACTGGCTACTGCATCCCTACCCGATGGCAAAGTAAGCGCAAGAATCGTGTTTATGAAAGAGCTAGATGAGCGAGGGTTCGTGGTGTATTCCAATTGGGACACGAGTCGCAAGGCCGCCGATGTGCGGTCGAATCCCCAGGCTGCATTGACGTTCTGGTGGCACGAGGTCGAGCGCCAGGTTCGAGTCGAGGGACGTGTGGAGCGCATGAGCGATGAGGAAGGCCAAGTTTACTATGATACGAGGATTCGCGGCAGTCGGATTGGAGCATGGGCAAGTCCACAGAGCCAGGTGTTGGATGGGCGCGAGGAGCTGGAGAAGAGGGTTAGAGATGTGGAGGCGAGGTTTGAGAAGGAGGAGAAGATCCCGATTCCAGGGTTTTGGGGTGGATTGAGGGTTTTGCCGGAGGTAGTGGAGTTTTGGCAGGGGAGGGAGAGTAGGTTGCATGATCGGTTTAGGTATACGAGGGTTGACGGGGAGGAAGGAGGGGATGGGGAGTGGAGAATTGAGAGGTTGAGTCCTTAGTAAGGGAGTTTGTAAGAAAAAAGGACCTTGGGGGTGTCCCCTTGGAAGCATGCATGATTTGGAGTTCGACAAGACTAGAACTCCCCAGAGCAAAAAGTGTTTTTCCAACAAAATGTTTTCTTTTTGGGCAATTTTCAATCATATATCAATACAAAGTAGTACCTTAATCAAGCTCCGGAAGTTTGCCTATCTTCGCCATGTCTGGATCTCATTCCTTGCTACTGTCCCTGAACCTTAACTATTTTTTCCAAATCCTCAAAGATCTCTTTAACAACCTTCTGAAAGAGCTCCAAAGTCTCCTTTATCTGATCATCTATGTCCTGAAGCCCCACCTGGGTTACCCCTTCTTCTGCCCATTGATGCCGCCTTGCTATGAACTCCTCAATCACTATGAGCTTGGTGTCGACGTGTTCAACTGTGATTGATGTGGCTCTTGTGGTATAAGTCAAAAGCCATTCCAAAGATTCTTCGAGTTCTTTCCGCATGTTTCCGACAGGGTGGGCAAGCTTAGAAACCGTCGCTGTTGCGATACCTTCCCTGTCGGGTTGGAGTTTGTCGAGTTTGTCGAGGTGGAGTCGAATCTTGGTGATTAGGTCCATAACTTTGCTTTGAGTGCCGCTTGTGGCCACCGTGAAGTCTTGTTGTATTGAGGACTTGATGGAGTCTCGCGGCGCTAGGTGGACAGTTGGTGGAGGGGGAGGTTCGTGGCTGTGGAAAGAGAGTGGAGGGGAGTGGCTTCGTGTTGGAGGGACGCGTCGAGGAGGATTTTAGGGCTTAAGGGCTTAAAGATAGCCTAGAAGAGGAGCGTTATTGACGTGGAACCCACATGTGAAAGTACCTTCGTACCTAGGTATCGATACCAAGTATAAACCTCAATATTGCAATAGAAAAAAGAGATACGTTGGCTGAGAAAGGCCCAAATAAAATAGTGATGTGTAGTATATTTTTTCTTACTCGGGGTTCCGTGTATTGTGTAACCATTCGCTCCACACCAACGCTGAACTCATATCACCGATCGAATCTCCTGAGATTGAAGACTTGTGGTGACAAGGACCGGTTTTCGATATCATAGCGGCGAACCCTTGCCCAGACCAAGTTATTCTGCAATCATCTTCGAGAACTTCGAAGATGCTCTGTCCCCACACATCCCTTTTGCCCCTGCGAGAGATTGGTTTGGAGATTTCTTTCCAGTCAGGTTATCTTATTGTAGCTTTTCATTCCCACATATCCGTGTTTGGAGCTTCAAACCTTTCTCACTCGCCTCGGCATGCTTGCTGATGTAAGACCCTACGACCTCCCGACCCTCAAGCAGTTTCTTCTCAGCCTTATTTCCCCATTGGTTACTTCTGTTTCAGCTTCTATTTTCGTTTCATTGGTTTTCCTTTCTCCTGTGGCCTCCGATCGAGATTCTTGGGCTTGCTTCCAAAGTCTATATTGTCATTCTCTTCCTTTTCAAGCCCTATCATCATACCTGGATTCTCTAACATCGTGTGCTCTAGCGTTTTTCATACCTTATCCCTTTCTTCTTCTACTTGCCCGAACTCGGCTTTTTCTCGCCCTTCGTCCCGGACTATGTTCTATTCTTTTAATGTATTCTCCCTAGCAATTTCAAGGCGCCAGCATATCCCATCAAATTCCTCAGCCAGATTTTTGATCTCAATCTCTGGGTCTACTTGTTCTCACTCATATTCCTGGAGGACACTTTTCGTCTACAATTTATTAGCCTTTACCTCCAGCAAATGAGAGCCCCTGTGGAGAGGACTTTGAAAACTGAGGAATACTTCGTCGAAGAGGGCATTGGAATATTATACAAGAGATTTTAGGTGAGAGACGGGCTGACTGCCGCTCGAAGCATACATATAAGTGTAATAGTCGAGGAATGCCAGATTTGGAGTGACTTTTGTATATCAAACCCGGCAGCTACAGCTGATGAAATGGAGAACTTCTAATTTGCTGGTATGGTAAAATGTGAGGCAACATAAAAGAAAAGTGAGGCTCTCAGTCACATTTGGTAAAGCACAATTTAGCCAATTACGGAGGCACTCTTCAGAGACAACCTCGAGGCCGGCAAAATTTTGGTATGATGTGACTGATTAAATGGTAGCTCGTCGTTTCCGCGTCACGCATCCCCGTTATATCCTGAGGCCGCGCAGAGCCCCTAACTGTTTCATTCGTTTCTCTCTCGACTCCTGCCTTTAATTTGAGATAGAGAGGATGCAAGCCAGATAGGAAAGATCATGTTAAATCTCTGACTTTAGCTCTTCGGAACAGCACAATTCCTCTTCTTTGCTCACTATTTTCTTGCCCCGCCTCTTCAGTCAGACCGCTTCTAGCATAAAAGCCCCTCATCTTTTCCCCAGTCATCACGCTCGTACTCACACGCTCTTTATCCGCCATCTCGATACCCCAAATTGACTAACAATTTCCCAATGCCCCTACCTTGAAACTTCGAATCGACGCCACACACATGGAGATCCGAGCATTCAGCATGGTCACCTGTCCAGTACTGTTCTGCATTTGCGACAGCAGAGCTAAGGAAGGAGGAGGCTTTTGGGTCAGCGGCTCGATTTGGGAAGAATGCAAGGGATAAGGTATGGTAGAGACCGAGTGCTGGTTTTATAAAATTTCCTGTACGAAGAGTCAATCGATACTTTATTAGGAACTTGTAATGTGCCTTCGAGGGCAGCGAAGGAGGGTAGCGACTCAAGATGACCAAAGCTTGCGGTCACTTCTCGAAAGAATTGTGAACTCATATCTTTAAGACCGAGTTCTGCAATAATTGGAACATTTTCCAACAAAAACTAATCTGAGTAATCAAGGAAGTCACTCACTTGGATCACATGTACATAATTCTCTCGCTCTTCCTCCGTCACCAATTCTTCTCCAATCTGCCGCCCCGATAACCTTCTCTTTCCCATTCTCTGCCATTACAACAACAATAAACTGATGCCGCCAATCCCAAAACCTCTCCCTAATACCCCTAAGCAAGAACCAGTACACATCCTCGGGAAATTGCTTCCGATGCGGATGCATAATGTCACCAATGACTTCGTCGTCAAAGAAGGCATCGAACCAACAGCGAGCTATTGATGGAAGGTCCGACAGACATGCGTAGCGGCAAAGTGGAGTTCGCAGGGATGTTGGCATATTCGTTTCCATTTTACTAGGGAGGGATGGGCGACGGTTTGTTGGTAGCTGTACGATGTTAGGGTAGTTTTGAGGAGAAAGGCTGATTCGGACTTGGAAGGTCACGTGTGGGCGAGACTGGGAGGTGAACGGTAGGTTATTTGAAGGGCGACAACCACCACGATTAAGGGATTATGTTGGGGCTGAGAACCTGGACTCTGAGGGAGTAGCGGTCTTAAGTTTATAGAAGACTTGGCGTTAGGGTTATATCCGTAGACTGGTTTCGACAATCAGGGGAGATTTAAGCGATTCTAAGCTTTCATGACATGGTCCACAGATCGTTGGCGGCATTGGATTAATCGAAAATCCCGGAAGGAAACTCCCGTATTTTGGCTTGTTCCCTCTGTACTTGATATTGCATAGATCGATCACGTGAGATAACTGTCATCTCACACCCTCGGAGCATTCAGTGTTGAGTTCCATCTTTATGCGGAACTGTGAAGAAGCTTCAGTAGGCCTTGTTGGCCCCCACATTGGCCCCACACCCTTCCTTACCGAACTTGCGGGGAAGATCCTATTCCAGAATTTCTCCTTGGGCAAGTCCCAGGAAATCGAGGGATGCTATCACAGAGAAAGCTATTGCGATGGCCGCCTCAAACGAAGGACTGGCGCCTGAGAAATATGGGGAAGATAAGTGGAGAGCATTTTAGGAAGCTAGAAAAGATAAGCTACATATTGCAAGTAGTGATATTTTCTTGGTAATGATTTAGAACTCTCTTTTGCTGTTAAATTAAAGTCTAGGATATTTCCAGGGGGTTCTTCAAGGACGGAGCCGAGACCTACATACATGGCAATGAACTTAATGGGAGCAATTGCCTGCGAAGCTGGAAGTTAGTGGAACTAGCAGTTTCGAGTAGTACAGGTAGTTGCAGTACTGCCAAAGTTGAATGCATCCACTAAGCCAAAGATCCTCCTCAAAATGAAAAGCTTGATGGAAGGTCGGCCGACGAGGTAGATTAGTTCAAGTATAGAACCAATCAAGCGAGTTGCGATGTGATTCCCGGGAATGCACGGTGTAAACCGGCCTCATTCGTATGTCTTACGCGAGCCGCCTAGTGGGGCTTCTATTCGAAGATGAAGCCGACTAGGAGAACAGGGCAGATGTAAGGATTGTGCCGCTTTGAGAGATTGAGCATTGAAACTGGCAGATCAATTGGATATTTCTGTGAGACTCCCTGCTAAAGTCTTTTACTTCAGCGCCAAACTGTCCCTTTCGATACCATAACTTTCGGACACGTCTTCTATGTGGTAAGCTAGACGTAGACAGGTTTCCTTCCTAAGCTTGATGAGATATCCGTCGTGAGCGCGCATCGCATGATAGCCCCTTCGTGATAGGCTCGATAGTATGTTTTGTATCGGCACCATTCGAGCATTTTCAGGGTTGTTGCTGACCATCCTGGTTGCGAGGCTAGCCCGTAAATGGCAATAACTTACCAATTAATATATTGATCCGACTTGCTGGTCCATTCATTGACCCACGAATCTTCGTCAAATGCCTGATAATGTACGTGACCCATGTGAAATACAATCCTCCAAAGATGTTGGGTGATAGTCGAAAGACAAACTTTTTGAGTGTACGCCTACACTCCACTTCTTCAAGAGACGAAGGCGATTCCTCTCTACGTGGAAGCCATCTCCGTGTGCAATAGCGGTGAAGAAGCAACATGAGAGCGGCTTCGCGGAAGACTCCATGAGAATCAGGACCTGGGGTAGCGAGCGTGTACGCCCGAAATTAGCATGATAGTAAAACCGCCCCATATGGTGGATGGCAATTGAAAATCGGCAACGTGTCTAAAAAGGTGGCGGCTGCTCGAAATCTAGGGAGAATGGAATACAAGATTGCTTCTCTTGAACGTGAAGTGTTCTTATTATCTCTCCTTCCGCTATTTACTAATAACGATCCCTAACGTCCTTTCGCTTTCAACCTCGGTTTCCAAAATGGTGAATGCCAAGGTTTCAACCTCGCACGTCGACACCGCGCCGTACCACTTAGAGGGTAGCGAAGAGAATGTATTCATCTCTGAGAAGGAGGGCACGACTGCTGATAAGCGCGACATGGCTCGCATGGGCAAGCGACAGGAAACTCGACGAAACTTTCGCCATCCTACAGTTATCGCCTTCACGATGGTGATTCTGGCGACTTGGGAAGCCGAGTAAGTATTATTCTTACTCCTTCCGTAGCTGCAAGCTGATAAAATTCTGCCTCTTAGACTCGCAACTAGCGTATACAGTCTAGGTGCGCGATTCTTCCTTTCCTGGTAGCATCCAGTGACTAATAGTCCTAGGCAACGGAGGAACAGCAGGTTTGATCTGGGGCTATCTCATTGTTATGACCGGTTTTGGGTTTGTGGCCGCATCAATGGCTGAGATGGCTTCCATGTTAGTCACTCAACCGCAGAGAAGAGACCTTGAAGCTGATTGACTGAGGGCACCAACATCCGGGGGGCAGTATCATTGGGTATCGGAGTTCGCACCACCCAGCTGTCAAAAATTTCTGAGCTACCTTGTTGGTTGGTTGGGAATGCTTGGATGGTCGACCGCTGCGGTTCGTAAAACACCGCCGTTCAACCTTGTTCTTAATAATAACGGGCAGAGTAGGCGACTGTTTCCTACCTATCCGCAAAGCAGATTCAGGGGCTGATACTTTTGAACCACGCGTCCTACGAACCGAAGCCCTGGCATGGAACGCTTTTGATCTGGGCTATACTCTTTGTTTGTCTTGTCTTCAACACATTCTTCTCCAAGACGCTTCCTCTAGTTGAAGGAATTATTGTAATTCTCCATGTTGCGGGTTTTATTGCGGTATTGATTGTACTATGGGTGATGGCCGATCGCGCTCCCGTGGATGTTGTGTTCAAGCTCTTCGAGGACAACATGGGTTGGGGGAGTACCCCTCTATCTGTTATGGTTGGGTTAGTCGGAGCAGCCTCTTGCTTTGTTGGTATTGAAGCTGGCGCGCACATGGCTGAAGAAGTCCGCGACGCAGCATATGCCATTCCCCGAGCCATGATGTGGACCTGGATTGGCAACGGACTTTTTGGATGGCTAATGGGCATAACCTTTGCGTTTTGCGTCAAAGATACAATGAGGTAAATCAGTACTACGCTGGTCAGCCTCAATTACTGACCTTTTGCAGTGTATTAACAACACCATTAGGAGGTTAGTTGACTGAAATCGGCACAAATGCATTAAATACTGACTTAACAGTTCCATTCATGCAAGTATTCTACAACTCTACTAAATCAGTGGGTGGTGCGACCGGATTGACCTGTCTTATGCTTGTCATCTCACTGTTCGGATGTGTTGCTGTGATTGCCAGTAAGCGGAGTCGACCAAATGTAATTGTAGCAGTCTAACCTCTATTCTAGCCGCTTCGCGCCAACTTTTCGTGTTCGCTCGTGATAAGGGAATCCCGTTCTCGAGTTTCTTCGGGCAGGTGAGCGAGGCTGTTGGAAGTTGAAGTACTTGGTCCTGATTCGAATGTAGATTTCGCCCACTTATCAGATTCCGCTGAACGCCGTCTACGTTACTGTTGTCCTCGTCGTTCTTCTTTCTCTCATCAATCTCGGGTCCAGTGTGGCCTTCATGCAGGTGGTGTCCCTAGGAGTTGTGGCTATGTTGACGACTTACATTATCTCTATCTCATGTGTTGCATTGAAGAGAATACGAAGGGAGCCGCTTCTCCCATCAAAGTTCAACCTCGGAAAGTTGGGGCTTCCCACCAATCTCATCTCTATTATGTTCTTAGCCTTCATCTGGGTGTTTTCCTTATTCCCGTCCGTACCTCGTCCAAAGGTGTCAGATATGAACTGGGCTGTTCTTGGATATGGATCTGTTGTTACTTTCTCTATTTTGTACTTCGTCACGCGACGTCACAGTTATCGTGGCCCTGTAGAGTATGTTCGAAAGGGGTAGTAAACGAGCGACGGAATGAAACACAAGAGCTCTACAATTTCGGTGCTCTCAGGAGCTTCAATGAGTTGAGGGGTAACTGAATGTGAACGAAGTGCGTTGTATAAGCCGATATTGATCTTGGCAACACCAATCTAGGCTTAGCTTCTATATGAACTCCTTATCGATAAGGGCACCCTCAACTTCCCCGAGTTATCATCGCTCTGCCAAACTCTTTCGTCTACAGGTCGTCCACCATGGCGGATGAGGAAGATGCCCTCGAGACACCACTGAACGCGGCTTTGTACAAGCCGCCTACTTTGCTGCCAATTGCGCGGCTCAAAGACGTATTACTCTACACCATTGAAACTTACCCGCTAACTATCATTGTTGGTGAGACAGGGAGCGGGAAGACCACGCAAATCCCCCAATTTTTATATAAGTCAGGATGGACAGCAGATGGGACGTCAATTGCTATCACTCAGGTGAGAATTCTCTCATTTTTCTAGTAGAAAACCTTACTATTTGATAACAGCCTCGCAGAGTTGCCGTTACAACTGTCGCTGCAAGAGTCGCACACGAGATGGGATGTGAATTGGGCCAAGAGGTTGGATACTCGATAAGATTTGATGATGTCACGTCAGAAAAGACACGTATCAAGTTTCTAACAGACGGCATGCTTTTGCGCGAGATCCTTGTGGACCCGCTTCTCAAGCGCTACTCCGTGATCATGGTCGATGAAGCTCATGAGAGATCGCTGAGCTCCGATATTCTTTTAGGCCTTTTGACTAAGATTATGAAGAAACGTCATGACCTGCGGGTTGTTGTGTCTAGCGCAACTTTGGATGCGGAACATTTCTTGGAATTCTTCACAGCCGATGTTGACGAAAAGATCCATGGTAAAAAGAAAGAAGAATATGGTTATGTCATTGGCATTGAGGGCCGTATGCACCATGTCGACCTGCATTACCTGATCGAACCGACACCAGACTACCTGGAACGAACAGTAGAAACTATCCTGGAGATCCACACAAGTGAACCGGATGGTGACATTCTCGTCTTTCTTACTGGCCGCGATGAGATCGAAACCACGATTGATATGATCCAGGACCGTCTTGGCGATCTGGACTCCAAATTTCGCAATATTCAGTCTCTTCCTCTTTATGCAGGGCTGTCGTCCGACCAGCAGATGTATGTGTTTGAACCAGCACCCGAGAAGACCAGGAAGGTCATTATATCAACCAACATTGCCGAAGCATCGGTGACCATAGATGGGATCGTGTATGTGATTGATTGTGGATTTGTGAAGTTGCGCTCCTATGACCCTACAAGTGGAATCGAAAGGCTGTCTATTGCTCCTATCTCCAAAGCTTCAGCCATTCAACGCGCTGGTCGAGCTGGACGCACAAGGCCCGGAAAGTGCTACAGGTTGTATACAGAAGAGGACTATGAAGACCTCGAAGACGTAACACCGCCAGAGATCCAGAGAAGTAATCTCGCCCCAGTTTTCCTCCAGCTCTTCAACCTCGGCATTACCAACGTCGTCCGCTTTCCATACGTGTCGAACCCGCCCTCAAAACTAGCGACTCGTGCTCTGGAGCTACTCTACGCCTTAGGCGCTCTCGATGACCTCGCACGCATTACTAAGCCCCTCGGAATCCGTATGGCCGAACTACCCCTTGAGCCTATGCTCGCCAAAGCTTTGCTCAACGCGACTTCCTTCAATTGCCTTTCGGAGATGCTCTCAATTGCAGCAATGATGACGCTCCAAGGCACTACATTCGTCCTGCCAGAGGGTGAGAAGAAGCAAGCCGACAGTGCAAAACGCAAATTCGCAGTTGACGAGGGTGATCACATAACGCTCTTTAACGTTTATGATGCGTTCATCGGACCCGGCAGGAAGGACCCAAAATGGTGTAGGGACAACTATCTCAATTTCAAGGCTCTGGAGAAAGCTGTCAGTGTGCGGAAACAACTCGCGAGACATCTTGACCATCTCGGGATCCAAGAGTCGGCCTTTTCTGGGAGTGATGTGCGGAGGGTTGGTGGGGTCTCGAGTTTAGAGCTTACGGAGAGGATTCAGAGATGTTTGACTACAGGATTCTTTGCTCATGCGGCGAGGATGAAGCCGGATGGGTCATTTACGACAGTGGATGGAGGAACGACTTTGTGGGCGCACCCAAGTTCACTGTTTTTCGTAAGTCTGCTCTAGATTAGGAGAATTGGATTTGTTTGCTAACGACGTTGAAGCACCGGAAGGCGGATTGGGTCATCTACACTGAGATTCTTGAATCTAAAGACAAGATCTTCATTCGGGATATCACATCGATTGACAAGGACTGGCTGTTGGAATATGCGCCAGAGTACTACAAGGTTAAGAAGAGGTGAGGAATGGTGGCGAGGATGGGGCTGAGTGGTTAGGTATTGAAGTTTGATCCATAGCGCATCAGAACCCGATTGGGATGATTTCCGGAAGGATAAACTGATCCATGGAGACAGTTAGATTTGTACAGAGACGCCGAAGGAACAAATACGTCGACATCTGCAATACAAGTCGGGTATGTTTGCTTATATCTGCGTACTAGCACATCAAAATGAAACCAGGGAACTCCCCGACGCCATTACTCGGGTAGTGTAGTAAATTTCAGTCCCAGCAGTAGCCCGTCATTTCAAGACGTCAACAAACAGCTCCCTCATGCCCTTCAAGAAAGTTGCCAGATCCCTCGTCTCATTCAGCCGCTCCAACACCCTCTCGACTTCTTCTCGATCCAACTTGGGCCGGCACTCTAACACTTTGTACTCGCGCTCGCTCGTATCCAACTCGAACCACGCCTCCCTCTCCCATTCCCTCTCACAAACGTTGGTATACACGATTTTCAATCTGTCCTCCTTGCCTAGCCCCTCGATCCTGAGCCCAAGATAGCTCTCCCAGAAGTCGAGCTCAGGCTCATTGTACCTACTCTGACCATCAAGGTAGCGGCGGTGCTTGAGCTGTGCTTCGCGGCGTGCGGAAATGGCCTTCTGAACTTCTGCGATTTGCGACTTCAAGGCGTCGCGGTGAGCGAGCCGCTCGTCTCGCTGGACAGTGAGGGTGCTGATGGCGGAATGCATCTCTGATGTTTCGGCAGATTCTTTGGTGAGGGTTTGTGAGTGCTGAGTTTGCTTGAGAGTGAGGATCTCGATGTCGCGCTTCTTCATGCGCTGGTCCTCTGTGTATGGAGTGGTGAGCATTGGTTTCTCGGGTTGTATGAGAAGTTATTTACCTTGAATTTCGCCGACGCTCATGCGGAACTGATTACGCTCCTCAAGAACTCTCTTGCGGCCCTTCTCAATGAAGTCATCGAACCGCGCGGTGAATTGGTTCATGCGACTGCGTAGGTCGTCGAAACCGAAGTTGATCGAGGGAAGCTGGTCGGCCATGCTCGGCGCATCGTGCGAGGCTGCGCGCATAGTGCTGGCGCTGAGGGAGGGCTCAAAAGTGGTCATTTTGAAGTAGGTGGGTAGATTGTTGTACTTGAATGAGACGCGATAGTGTGGTTGGAACGGGTGGATGGATGTTGTTATGATTTCGTTGTTGGGGGAAACAACGGCGTTCGGCGAAACAAGCGGCCGAGGGATAGCACGTGATTCGGCGTTCTGGGATTAGCGCATTCGCGTGAAAGCTCAACTTGGAGTTCGTCTTCCCCTTCACTCCTGTTGTCAATCACTCTCGCCTTCACTGCGTTCGTTGAATACTGCTGTTTACTTTGGCGCTATTCAAGTATCCTCTCGTCGGCTATGCTTCTCACCTGCAACCTCAGCCAAGATTGCAAACCACCTCCCGAGCCTAATGGCTAAGCATTCTCCGAACGACCTTAACTTCGGGCATTTTGGGCAGGCAACATACGATGTAGAAAATTCAGCATGGGCATTTGGCCGCGAGCCTGGAGTAAGAAGGGAGCTCCAGCAATTAGGCGGCTGGAGAATGGCCCTTCCTCCCAGTATACACTTTGAACGTACCTCTACTTTCGAGCATCCATGGACGATTCGACACGTGCAGCAAGAAGCGAAAGCGCTCGCTCGCAGCAACCCTGAGATTGCCCCCTCACTTGGAAACCTCCCTGAGCTCGCAGTCGCTTCGTCAGCCGTGACTTCCGTAACCAGTACCTACGATGCTGCTATTGGGGAAGTCCTTTCCTTTGGGAGCTTTACTTCCGAGGGTTACTCCAAAAACCCAAGGCAGGTCGCGGCGGTTGTAACTGGGGAAGTTGGGAATATTCTCCGCCTGACAACGCTTGCGAAGGAGAGACATGGATGGGAGCAAGACAGGAGCATCTGGGTCGAAGGCTGGGCCATCACAGACGAAGAGAGTGGATACTGGGCTGGAGATGCGGCGCCAATTCAACAGGTATGCTTCGCCCAATCTGAAGAGCGATCTGCGTTTCTCGCTGCCCGCTTTCCTACCCGAATTGTACTGTTTCGCCCTATCTATCATGAACGTCCCGTGCGACCCCCCCGCTCCCCGTATTACCAGCTTCCACCTTCTATGATCGAAGCGAACCCAATTTTATCTCTAGACATGGAAACGATGGGAGGCACACCGCTTGCCGATGTAACGTTCAATCCTGACTATCAACGCCAGGTCGGCTTTGTAGATCAAGAGGGTAACTGGAGTGTTTGGGACATTGAGGGCGGCCACAAAAATAGATCGCAGCATACAATATCTTGCATAGATCGAGGTTGTGTTTTACCGAACAAGCACATGGACGACGTAGAAGAGAAGGGAAACCCGGACCGTGAAGACGGATGGGCTCGTATACTCTGGATCGGTGACGTAAATACCATCTTGGTATGTAATCGCAGGCGCCTGGGTGTATTTGATTTCAGAGGTGGGATACGTCAGGTTCAAGGGCTTCCATGTCCAGAAATAGCCTCTTCAAGTTCCGCCGACTGGATATTGGATATGAAAAGAAACCCGAAGAATAAACACCAGGTCTTCATCTTGACGTCATCGCGTCTCTATCTGATGCAGATTAAGTGTTTGAATGATACAATTGAAGACAGTGGTAGTGCAGGAGCTATCATTGTACTGTCATGGGCCCATTTTCGTGGCCTGGAGGACATCACGCTCCGAATTTGTGTTGCTCCTAAATCCGGCGAAGGTAGGCAGCTGTTCACCTATGGCTCCTACTCATCTTTATTGACCTCATCCTAGAATCTCTGGTAATCATGTATTCCCGCCTGAACGCGCTCGTGACGGTTTTCCGGTTCCAAGACCTTGACCAAGAGCCTTTGATTGCGTACTCCAGCTCGGATCCTGTGGAATTGAGGCTTGACGAACGACTGTTCGATGCAATTGGAACACCACGGTATATGCTCAACCTCAACATATCTTCGCTTCAGTTCGGAGAGGGCGATAATCTTGGACCCCGGGGACCTGGCCTCGCGTACCTGTCGAATGACACTCATTTCTCTCGTTTGTCAGTAATGCTATCCGATCTAAGCGTTCATGAAACATTACTGTGTGCCCTTCAGCCGGAGGAAAGAAACGGATCACATGACGCGCTTATTGTAGACCGGCCTACCTGGACTACAACCACCCGCGCGCGTTTTGGCCATCCATCTTCGAATCTAATAAACCATGACGAAGAGTTTGTTGTGTCAGATGGGATGAGCACTATGCAGGCGCCCAAGATGAGGAAGTCTTACCTGTCTCCGAAACCGATACAGAGTCGAAAATTCAGCACATCACAGTCCACAGCAACAAGGCCGGGTTCTTGGACAGTGGATTACAGCTTTCTGTATGATGCATTAAACCGAAAGGATCTGAATACGATGGCCCAGTCGGAGGACATCTCAGCTTTGTTAGACAGAATTAGACGCTTGTTGGTTGAAGAACCAAATATAATGGAAGTAACCCAAAGGACAATGTAGGTGGTCTAGTCTCTCCCATATATCTGCCCTAATATACTTAGACTGGCCCAAGCTGAATCAAGAGTTAATGTTCTCGACATTGATGAAGCGTCATTGCATCTGAATGCACTTTTCTCCGCTTTTGAGAATTCTCCATCTCTTAAGATTAGACATATAGCATCCAACCAAGTTCTTCAAATATCTGAGGTCGACGGCCAGCAAGCCACTATCTCATCTTTATACGATACCATTCTGCAGAACTGGATCGCTCCTTTACCTGCGGCCGTTCCTGCTCGTACTCGACAGCGTATAGAGCGCCTCGCGCGACACATTGCCGCAGAAATTATGCTAGCTAGCTTGCGCATCCGCCGGATAGAACCGGCCCCTCCCTCTCTCGACGAACTTGCATTACAAGCAGGACCAACCCAGGACAGCGCTGTCGCCATGCACATCCTACTGTCCCGGCCAAACAAGGAAACACAGCTCTCACCATCTTCAAGCCAACAATTCCTCATCCGCCAATCATCGTCATCTTCACAGTCTCAATCTCAAACTGTGTTGCCCACACCAGAGCCAACTCCGTATATGGCTTCTAGAACAACCTTCGCATCCGCCTTCTCTAGCATGAACAATCCCCTAAGTCGGCTTAATCAACATCTCCAGATCGCCAAACCGATTAACACCGCTGTCCCTCCCAGTGTAAATCAAGTTCTGATGCACTGGCGGCTCGGCGAAGATCCGAGTACATATAACTGGGACGCAACAACTCGTGTCGTGCAAGAAGAGCTCCAAGGTAGTGATGAAATTAGCGCGGAACGTCGGGCAAAACTGCAACGGAAAGCGGAGCGACATTTGAAGAAGCAGAGAAGAGAGACGCAAATCTTCAGGGAGAGACAGATGGCTGAGAGCCAATCGACATTCTTGCAGAGCCAGTCGGCGTTGGTGCGCGGTGGTAGATTGAGAAGCTCGCCTGCGCCAATGGTGGGTATGGGAGGAAGTAGTCAGGTTCAGGGCCTAAGTCAGAGCCAAGGATTGGGCGGAATTATGGTGCAGAGTCAGGTGGAGCCTGGGAGATTTGGAGGCCGACCGGAGAAGAAAAGGAAGAAGGGGAAGAGTAGGCTGAGTGGGTTTTAGGGGTCGAGCATAGCATGTGACACTTGTATGGAGCCGCGGTAACTTCTTAGCTTGGAAGCCACATGTACCTAGGTAGAGTAGTTTGGTGCAATGCCGTGTTTCTACTTAGGCGGAGTCATGCTCATTCAGTCCCGGGATCATGGAACTGGACCGGTTCGGCGAGATGGATGATGGATCGGATCCGTACGACACGAGTGCAGCTACTGACGGCAAGTGGGGCTAGCTAGCGGGGTAGCTTCACCACAGAAAACTTCACCTCTCTTCAACCCTCGTTCAAGTGATCGAGTCCCTTTTCCCAATTGAAAAAGCAATTATCGTCCTGAGTTTGAAACGGTGTATCCGGCACAAGTGGCAGCCCAATATGTCAGGATTCCCAAGTTTGCAGCCTGCTTTCACCGTTCGAGTGGATATTGACCCGCCGTTGCCCGTTGGTATGTTTGTGTCTAGTTGGCAAGTGGAAAAAGCTGCTTGTGCTGATGATTCCTAGGCGGACAGTGTGGCACATCATTGGTTATTGTCGTATGTAAAATTGGAGGGTTTGTGATGAGAATATTAATTGGGGAATAGCCAATGGTGTCAGGAACTGTGAAGAGTGAGCCTGGATTTGAGCCTACGCTAGATGCTGAGCTGTGAGTTTCAATCCTGTGAAGAGGAAGGGGGAAGATAGGTGCTTTGACACTGACGGAATCGGCTTAGGCATGGTGTTGGATACGACTACATCCACAACGACGCAGACGGTGGCAACATGCGCCTAGATGTGCGAAGTCAAGTTAAGTACGTTCCTCACTCCAACTCCCCTTGTTCAGTCCCTAATATTTCTAGAAATAACGACGGTACTATTTTCGCAATGTACTACAAAGGCACCGTCGGTCTCACCGAAGGCGTCAAGGCTTTGCTTGGCGGCTCAGCAGATGCGAAGACGACTCCCTACGGTGACTCTTTCGTCTCGTTCTCCTTTGAGACTGGAAGTCCGAAGTACAAGGATTTGGAGAATGCGACGTATGTAGCGGCGGGACATTTTGTGAAAGAGCCGGGTATGAAGGGACTTGTGGTTGAGTACAAGGTTTCCAAGGTAGTGTCCAAGGGGTAAGCGAACCCATAAGCTATGAAGTTCCAGGTTGGGGTGGAGGCTGATGGTAAGTAGGGATATTGGGATGGGGTTGAAGGCCGTGAAGCTTTAGGAGTAGGGTGAAGGCCTATTATGAACTGTAGCCGTCGCCTGTATGGAGAATTGTTTTACTCGAGTATTTTGCCTTTCCTTCGTGAGACTTCTGACTTAGGCTTTGTGTTCCGGAGGGCTGACAGATTAGCTGTTGAAATACTACTCTTGTCAACTATGATCTATAGGTAAATGAACAGCGCCTCGCCGTCCCCGTGCTAAGGATGTGCGAGGCTCACTCGTTGTGTAGAGAGCGGTTGGCAGGAGGTGTAAGCAGTAACTTGAACATTCTCTTGGAGTCTAAGCATTCTTGTAACACCATCATTTTCCTTAACACTTCGATATCTTCTTCTATAATGCTTAGGAAATGGCACATATATCCTACTCGCTGTGGACTGAATCAAATTCTGTTATGAAAATAAATTGCAAAAAAAAAGAACCCAGTAGTATGCTAGACTGAGAAAACCCCTGCGCTTTCCTGTGAAGGAACTTCAAGACTCCTTGCTCCCAATTCAGCTCCGTGTAAAGGTACAGGTACTCCACCGCTATCTTCTTTTATCGAGTCTCTACTTCGTCGAACTCACGTCGGTGCGCTACGGATAGAGGGGAAGAGCAGTCCCGCCAACCCCACAAATTTTTATTGATTGGCCGTTTCGGTTCGGTGGTAGTTTTTATTGTTCAATATCTTGAAATATTCAATCCATATAGACAGTTTGATTAAAAATAAATTCAAATCTGATATCCAGAGGTAGGTGGGCGGTTAGAGATGGGGGTGGCTGTTTTGCGCAAATGTCACCACTTTCACCTACGTCACCTTTTCTGATAGGTGTGCGCTGTGCAACCTCGTCGTGGCTAAATGTTTCTCCAATTTCTAAGCCATTGCTTGGGGGCCGGGTATCTTAACCTCTACACAGACAACAACTTCTCGCAGCGCGACGAGTGAGCTACTCTGTGAACTACGGCGCAACCATCTCTAGAGAATGGTGCAGTGAAGGTACCCAGTTGTGTGGGAGCCTGGATTCATTATGAAAAACACGCTACATACATGCGCTTCTTCGAAGTTCCCATATCACCGAAAGTCCCTTCTCAAGCATTCCGAATGAAGCAGCCCTCTACTCTAAAGTGTCATCCTCATGGAATACTAGCGCTCTTACCTCGATACTCTGTCTGCTTTCCCTATCCTCTGTTCCGGGAACATGGAATGCAGTGTGAGGAACTCGTCTCGCCCTTCCATCGAGCTTGGAGTCGAAGCACTTGATAAGCAATACTTCTTCGGGTGTGAGTCCATTCTTGTAGAACCACCTATAGGCTTGTCAGACTCTAAACTCTCCTAATTAGGACATGAGGGGCAAGGGAAAACGCAGCATACGTCTGATCCTTATTATACCTGACCTGATAGGTTTCTCCTCTTCGATTCGGATATATCAACTCAGTCACCACCAAATCCTTGTCGTCTACAGTATCAGCCTGGGCTACCGCCAATGGATCTCTCTGCACCGGTTTAATCGGTCTCCAGACGTTGATTATTTGCACCCTTCCCTTCAGCAGCTTCTCAGCTTCCTCGGGCAGGTGATGCGGAACCCGTGAAAGAGCAGCCGAATAGGACTGATCAATATGCACGCGTTGAACCGGGCCGCGAAGTTGGCGTACCCGAGACTCTTCGTCACCAGGCGCTTGGCGACGGATGGTATGGTCGAAGATGAAGATTCTGGATGCACCAGTTCTACTGCTGTCAGCTTACTCTATAGTATCTTGACAAACTAGGCAACTTGCACGTTCTTGAGTAACTCCTCCGTCTCAGGATAGTATTGAGCTTTGATTTGCTCATCGTCTACGAAATCTTTCTCCACGCTCACGTGCGGATGAAATTGAAAGCCATTTCCATCAAGGGTATAATCTTTCTCACGACCGGTGACGTCGTGGACAGTAACCGGATACTCTAGGAATGGACGATCATAGGTCTCAGGGCGGTTGATGTAGGATGGGTGTGGGGGTGATCCGTCTTCATTGTCCTTGTAGAACCTTAAGGTAGTGGCAACATCTTGCGCTTTAGTCACTGAAGGTGTGACGCTGGTTTGGAGGGTTTGCGGAGAGTAAGTGGGGGCTGATTGGGGAAGCTGGACAGCAGCAGTTGCCATTTTGTACGGGAATTGATATTTAACAACCTGGGTACATGAAAGTATTTGCTAGCTTGCTTAATTGCCTGAGATGAATTGTGTACCTGAACAATGCATACCTTTGAGCTTCTTATATGCTATAGTTGTAAGTTGAGGTGAGGTTGTGGATATGTAAGCCAACCAGCTTCCCCGCAAGCACGCAATACTTCAAGATGTAAGTGTAATTCCCTTAGACTCCAACTGGCATTAATCGCACTGTCCGGTACTCGTCCGTCCTGGGTTTCAGGGTAGTTATTGGTCGCGGTTGGATGCTTATCAGACCATTAATCGAAGACCCTGGCAGAAATGCGTGCATATTAATAAATCCTAGGTAGGGGTCTACTGCTGATGAATAGGTTAGTTTTCGAGGATTACATATATGCATCAAATGAGACATTGGATTTCCAAGCAAGGAAGCTCGCCATAGCTATCTTTTACGGAGCTGATTTGGAGTATCAATGCGAACGACAACATGACCGTTCGCCTATGTGCGTATTGTCTAGCACGCAAACCAACACTCAGGCTCGGATGTGAAGAAGGGCAGTTGAGATATCTCCAGCAATCTATAGTTGGACATGAATAAGCTTTGTGACCGTAGTTCCGTCGTCCAGCACATCATCTTTCTCTTCAAGCCTATACCCTCTCAGCCGAGGAATGAGCCTCGTCCAAACATACCAGTAGAAAAGCCCAAACACTATGATAGAGATTCCGACAACTGCATAAGTTGCATACCACATTCCTCTTTCATCAGTTCTTTTGCGCTTCGACGGGAAGAACGGGGCAGCCAAAAGCGCCAGAGCGAGAGCTATTCTGAGAACTACAGCTCCGATCCAGGCCTTGAACGGACGTTTGAGATCAGGCCTCTTGTACCGGAGCCACAGGAGTCCGATTGATATGGCTAAAGCGAAAAATTGACCGGGATATCCTTCCACCTCGAGAATGAAGGAGTATACTTCTCCAGATGGTGGAAGGACTATGACAAGGAGGGACGGGATGTAGTGTACGATGAGTCCGCCCATGGGTGCATTGAATGGTTTTGACGATGCTAGGTATTTGGAGAAGGGGAGGAATCCTTGACGCGCAATCTCTTGATTGAGCCGTGCCTGCCAGAGATCAGTTAAACCTTAAAAAATGGGCACGTCTTGGAACTTACTAGGGCGAAGGTGACCACCATGACATTACCAGCCCCAGACAAAGCAACTGCCAGTGGCAATATCTTCTTTCCTAAGTGAGGTCCAAAGGTTCTCTGGAAAAATAAAGCCGCAATCAGCTCTCCACTGCCCCGAATCTCGCCTAATGGAACCACCATGAAGTAGGCGACATTGACCAGGAGGTAGAGAATGCATGATGTAATTAATGCCATGATTGAAACCGATTTGAGTGTTCGGACTGGGTCTTTCACCTCATTCATGACGTTGTTGACATTGCTCAGGCCTGCATAAGAGTAGAAGACTTTGAACAATGCCGTTGATATCTCTATTATTCACTGTACATCTTGCCAAGCCTTTTCTCTTATTAGTTTAAAAAAGGGCTAGATTAATGTTTAATTAGCCTATAAAACTTTCTACTACTTTTATAAATATTCTAGATTTTTAAGGCAAATAAATATATTTTACTAGGTCTATTACTATATTCTAGGTGTTTTAATGTAATATTATAATGCTATGTTTTATTGTTAGTAGGCTAAAGTTTACTTTTTTATTACTATTTATAGTTTTAAGGTGTTACTAAGCTAGAATTAGTGTGTTAGTGTCTGTATTCTAGTACTGTCCCCTTTTCTTAGTTATATCTGTCTAATTCTGGCTAGATATTTATAGATATCTGCTAACACTGTTACTTAAGCTTAGTATGTCTTTCTAGCCTTACTATAAGAAATGTTAAACCTATTGCCTATTATTTAACTTTGCAACTAACTAACATAGTGCTCTATATAAATATTATTAGTAGTATAAAAGATTTATTTATTTATATCTTTATTCTTTTTTTATTATTACTAAATTATTTTAGAGGAAATAACATGCTTTTTAGGAAATTAATTCTAACCTACTAATATAAAAAGTATAGTATAATGCTTATAAAGAATAATCTTTTTATTACTAATAAATATAAACTATATCTTCTACTTTTTTACATCTAAATATGTTTAATTTTATTTTAATTAGTTATATTTTTCTAACATTTATATCTACTTTTTTTTTTATTTACTTAAATATTAATTAGTTTACTTTAACTTTTACACTTTTATTTTTATTTATTTATCTAAACTTTTAACTTTAGTTAACTTTTTTACTATTTACTATGTCTTAATATACTCTAATTATATTTACTTTTTAGCTTTTTATATTTCTTAAGCTTAATCTAATTAATACTAAAAAACTATGCCTAGCTGCATATATTATAGGTGTACTTTACTATTTGCTTATTAATTTTAGCCTAATGCGCAATCCTACTGCTATGTGTACAGAATGTAGTGCTTATTATTAGATTAATAAACATTTAGCTAGGTCTACTACTAGCTAGCTAAAATATAGGTTCTGCTGCCTTTAGAGAAATATTTATTTAAAGTTTTATTAAAACTTACTAGTTATTATCTAGAGTTTATTAAATAGTTTTTATATAAAAAGTGCATATTTTTATAATAATATTTATATATATAACACTTCTTTAGCCTTTACTTCTGCTAATTACACTGCTACAGATTGTAATGTGTGTAAGAATAGCGTTAAGATATTTTAGATTATAGAGGAACTTTACTACTTATAAAGTCTATTAGAGCCTGCTTAGAGGGTTACTGCTAGCTACGCGCAGTTATACTTTTATAACTTAGAGTTTACTTTAAGTACTTAGCTATAGTGTAACTAGAATTTAAACCTAGACCTAACTTTATTATAAAAGCTTATGCATATGTTAGAAGTAGATGCCTATAATCTATAGATTTTTATTTATAAAACTGCTTATAAAAGACTAAAGAGAGCTAGGTGTAATAGTTAAAATATTTAGATTATTATAAACTTTTAATTAAAGCTTATTATTAAGGCTAGTGCTAACTAACAATAAAAAAATCTACTAGTTTTAAATAAAGTTGCTAGCTTAATTATAAAAAATTTTAATAAGAGTATAAGTTATAGTCTAATTTTATATTATTATAATAGTAATAACTCTACTTAATTCTACTCTTAAGTCTGTTCTTCTTATCCTGCCTATTAGCTTTTTTATTATGTCTTTATGTTTATTACTAGTTAGCCTAGATTCTTTTTTAGGCTTATGCTATGTAATTCTAATAAAGTCTAAAAAAATCTTTATATTACTAATACTATGTTTTATTAATTTTATCTATTTCTTTAGAAGAGTTATAATGTAGTACTTTTTGCCTATAGCTAATTATTCTAACAGTAGATAATAAATTACTAAGCATAAGTTAAATAAAAAAAGCTTTATTAAGTCTATAATAATTAGTTAAAACTCTAAGTAGATTTTTATTAAAGTATTAGTAATACTTTACACTAGAATAATTTTAATGTGTAATTTATTAGTATTTATACTATACTCTCTTTAAGTTATATTAGCAGTAGTTAGTTTATATTTTAGTGTTACTAAAATTTTATAGCTATTATTTAAAAGCTTAGATGCCTTTTTCTATTTATTACATTTACTATAAATTTTAAGTAGCCTAAGATAATAGTAGAACTTAAACAGCTATAGTATACTTTAAATTAGCTTAATATAATTACTTAAATATTTAAGTTATAGCTAGATTTCTTAATAAAGAATATTAAGTTATAGTAAGTGTTTAGTTGCTTTACTAGCATTATTTACATAATTAAGTATTAGAAGTAGAGACTTCTCTATGCCTATATTCTACTCTTTATACACTTAGATAATAAAGATTAGCTTCTATTACCTAATTTTATTAATTATGTTATATAGGCTAAGCATTTAACATAGTCCTAGAATCCTAATAGTATTCTAACTAATATTATTATAAGGTCTATAGTACATAGTTCTTATAGTAACTTAAATTTATCTACTAGCTACATGCAGGTGCTTTTTAGGTTAAAGTAGCTTTTTTACTAAAAAAATTTTTTAAAAAATTTTACTATAAAAACTATAGTAAAAAAAAATAGTTATTTAATTTATTATTAGTAAGATAATAGCTAAGTCTAAATAGTTAAGTGTAGATAATATAAAGTTATAGTTAATAATTAGTAAATTATTTTTTATAGTTTATTTTTATCTAGGTAATATAATGCGCATGTTAATATAAAAGTCTGCGCATTTATTAAGGCTATTAAATATATTTATAAGTATATATATAAGGGCACTAACTAGGTTACTGTTTATATCTAAGATTAAAACAAAGTTACATCCTACCTATAGCGTTAGTATATTAGCCCTACTAAGGCAGCATAGCAACTGTTTAGTTTTCCTGTACATAGAGAGTAGCCTTTAGTAGTTTGTCTAGCAATTTATCTGCTAGAAGGACATGTAGTATCCTTTTAAGATAATAACAACATAGATGCAGTACATAGTTATATAAAAAGCGCTTAGTTAACTTTAATAGCATAGTTTTAGTATAATTTCTAGCACACTAATAGGCTGCATCTACTATACTAGGACTTTTTTATAGATTACTAGTAAAATTTAGCTACGCGTGCTTAGACTTAGTATTGCAAAACTATAATGTTTATTAGGTGTATGTATTTTTATAGTCTATCTATAGAGAAGCGCTTTTATTTATAAATATTATTAACCTATATTCTTAAAGTAACTAGCTTTAGTAACCTATATACTATGTAAAGTAAGCTTTATCTAATATTTAAAAACACTTATTTAGCTTATAGTTTATTATAAAAGGACTAATTTTAGAATTATATTTTCTAAAAACTTTAACTTACAGCTACTAGCTTCTTATTATAATAAATATTTATATAGGCGCTAGTATTTAGTAATATATTTAATTTAGTAGCTATTTAGACAACATTTTATGCTAACTTCTTAGATAATCTACCTTTATAAATAGCTTTTATTAATCCTTTTTTTACTAAATCTAAGCTGTTATAAAATTATAGCTTATAAATTCTAAACTAGATACTTTTAAAGTTACATAATAAAATACTATTTTAATTTAAAATGCTAATGCCCTTGTATAATTAGATCTCTATTACTGTTCCTTTCTTAGTATATAAGCAGATGTTATATAATAATATTACTAAGTATACTACTTTTACTAAGTCTTATAACTAATTAAATTATAGTTAAAAATTAGTGTTTAATACTATTAAGTCTACTATGTGTTTAGATTTAAATAATGCTTAGTTTTTTATTTAAGGCTTTAGTAGTACTAGCAAAACCTTTTTTTATTAAATGTTATGTTTTTAATTTTAGTCTTAGTGTAAGATTATTCTCTGCGTAGCTTTATCTAGTATTGCAGCGCTACTTTTTCTAGGTGGTAGAACTGCGCACTTAAAGTTTAAGATACTTATTAAGATTATAGAGAATTTTTTTTACATGTTTACTATAAACTCTTCTACTTTTAAGCTGCTTTATAAAACTAGCCTTATTATTTAAAATAAGGTTTTTATGCAGCACTAGTTATATTTTAAGGCTATTAATTAAAGTTTTTATAATGTACTATAAAGTAAACTGCTTTTTAGTAGCATTTTATTAGTATTTAGTAGTAATTTTTTATAGATTTTACTAGTTATACCTAAGAGTAGCTAGGGTTAAATAGTGCAGGTATGCCTTTAATAGTCCCCTTTTTAGTGTTGTTTTATAGTTCTAACTTTAACTAAGAACATAAAAATGCACACTAGAGCTATAAATTAAGCTTATATAGACTAAATACTTTCTATATCTAGAGATAAGTAAACACATGTTAATCTACTTTTTAGTGTTTAAAAGTTTATCTTTACAAGTTACTTTTATTCTTATATGTATTTATTAAATATGCTGTGTGTATTTTTAGACTTTACTATTACTACACGCTTTTTTTAACAGCGCTGTATCCTTATAGTCTATAATAAAGTAGTTATAAAAATTAATAATATTCTTTTTAGGTATTTTAAAGGTAATGTCTAGAAATTTATGTCTATAAATAAAGTATATTAGATAGAATTAGATAGTGTTAATTATCTTTTAAAGAATTTATTATAGATGTTTAATTTGCCTAGTTTACTTTTTACTAAACTTTATTTAAAAGTTAGAGTTTTAGTTATTTTACTTTAAAATCTAGATCTTAGGGAAGGTTTATGCAATAAGACCTAATTATTAGTTACTGCTCTAAGTTAATAAAGCGCATTTGTAACTAAAAGAATCTTAAGAGGTAAATTTAATAAATAGATGTAAACTATTACTTAGATTAAATTAGTATTAGAGAATTATAATATTTTACCTTTTTTTATTATACACTATTAGATACTTATCTAGTTGTGTTTTATAATATTTATTAATAAATTATAGGGCTAATCTATAAAGATTGTAGGTGTAGACCTAAGGCATCTAGTTTTTACACATAGACAGCTTTATGTTGCGCTTTCTAGGGTTACAACTATATCTAGCATATGTATTTTAAACTAGGCTAATTTAATAAGGCGTGTTATTAATGTTATATATAAGAAAGTGTTATTATAATCTACTTAGTTATATGCTGTGTTTTGTGCATGTATTAGCAATGCCTAGGTTACAATCTGCTGCACTTAAGGCGTAATCTAGCTAATTTAGCTAGGTGTAATTTAAAAAGTGTAAAGATGGGATGGTAAGTAGCACGGATAGCACTGAGAGCAAGCTTTCGGAGAAAGATAGGAGTGTATTGTAAGAGAGACGAATCGCTGCCAAGCTTCGCTTGTCAGGATTCATGCTTATATACGAAGCACAGGTCATACGACCTCCAAACAGGTCAGGTGAGGCCATACTGGCCCGTTCTGGGACATCCGGCCTTACAAAAAGGGCTTTTTTTTACTTTTTTTTTTTTCTTTTTTATTCTACTTTTTTAACTTTTTTTTTTTATAGCTTTTATTTTTTGTCTTTAATATTTGTTTTACTATAGGTATTACTTATAAGCTGTCTAATATGTCTACTCTTTACTATGTTTTTACTTATAAGTGTTGTGCTACTAGCAAGCTATAGTCTAACCTTAGAAAGGATTTATAGGGTTAGTATTAGTAGGCTACTTATTAATTAGTTGCGCTTTACTTTAGTCTTACTAGTAAAAGAGTGCAGTTAGTAGACTATTTTTATATAAACATATGTACTATTACTTCTTTAGTTACTAAGCTAATAGTGTTAGGCATATAACATCCCTCTGTTATCTACCTGTCCCCTGCTGTATATACTAGAATATTAAGGTTGTCTACTTAATTAGCTATTTAATGTTTCTAGTAGTTTTATAGATTAGACATAGTAGAGTTATTATTAAAATATTAACCCTTAATATTTACTTACTTTGTAGACATCTTTCTAGGGTTAGAATAATGTAGTCTAGGAGTGGCCTTTCTAAGATAGTCTGCTTTATGTTCTAACTTTATCTAGTACTAGATTTAACATTCCTTTATTTAAATTTATTTATAATTAGTGTTTACTAAGGCTAATGTTTAAAGCTAATAGTATTAATTTTCCTTAGCATATTTATATAGATAAGGTTATGCTCTGTTATTATTAAGTGTAGTTAGAGAAATTTTATAGTTCTAAACCTTTAAACATTTAGACTTAGCCTTATATACATTAAGTTAGTAATTATATCTGCTAAAGTTTAGCTATTTACTTACTAGAAATTTTAGGCTTATATGCTCTTTAGTTATAATTTGTGTTGTTTTTCTATAGCTAACTAGTATTTTAGTTAATTAGCTTACTTACTTTTTTTTTTACTTATAAATAATAATCTAGACTATAGAAGTATTTTACTTAAAATACACTCTAAATCTAATAATATATGCCTTATGTCTTTAAGTAAATATTTTAATCTAGAGACTAATAATAATTATTAGATAGTATAAGAAAAATATTAGGTTATTACTTAAGTTAATAATAATACTATTTAGTAAAAAAGAAAGAAAAAATAGAAGATATAACATTTATAGCAGCAAAAATGTTAATTTATAGATTAGATAACTTGCTTAACTTAGACTAATATCTAGCATTTTATAGTTATGTGTAGGGATAGTTTATATAATTATTATTTTACTTAATTTTATTTTTTATTAGTGTTAATTTACTAAAGTTTATAAGTTACTTTATACTTATTTATTTAAAGTTCTTTTATTTACTAATAGACTTAAGCTGCTATTAGCTCTATATTTATTGCATTTATTAAGGCTAACTATTATTATTAGTAAGTATTATACTGTTATCTGTTTACTTTGCTAGGTAGCATTTTGTTAAAAGCTGCCTGCTATCTAGCATGTAGTCTTTAATTTTCTTATATAAAATTTTTTTTTTTTAGGTATTTATAGGCCTAAGCGCCTTTTTATAGTGTTGTGTAGTAATTACTGTTGTATTAAAATTTATTAGATTAAGCTAGAGATTGCTATTATCTAAAAAAGTTATCTTTATACTACTTATGTTTTCTACTTTTAGTGTTGCTGCTAACTTTTCTGCTATATTTTTATATGTTGCTACTAAAGTTTTTAATATTATAGCTAGATTTGTCTGTACGCAGCAGCAGCGTCGCGGCCTGGATACGAACGATCGCGCACGAGCAGGATCACGTATCTATGTCACATGATGCTCGTGCGCGAACCTCTGTGCGCGAACATCTAGATATCCCCCTTTTCCTCTATACAGAGAAAAGACAAGAGTAATAGAACTAGAAACATGTTGCTCTTACTTTACCTACCTTGTACACTGTGCACACTATACACTACTCTTACTTTTACTACTTAAGTGCTTATACTATAAGCAGCTAGCTATTAGAGCCTATTTAACACTAATTAGTAGTTAATTTAATTAACTATAAATTAGCAAAAGTAATAATAAAGTACTTACGCTTTATAAAGTACTTTGTTTTATTACTTATCTCTTAGGAAGAGTAATAGTAGAGTACTTATACTTTATAAAGTACTTTATTTAGTTACTTATTTTTTAAAATAGCAGATTAATTCTTTACATTATACAGTAAGCTCTGCTACTATATAAAGTAAAGAGGAGATAGTGTAAGACGCACACTAAAGCTACTAAAGCTGCATAACTTAGTAGCTAGATAATAGCACATTAATCTTTTACATTGCACAGCAAGCTCTGCTACTATATAAAGTAAAAATAAGATAGTGTAAGGCGCACACTAAAGCTATTAAAGCTGCACAACTTAGCAGCTAGATAATAGCAGTACCTACATAATTTACTAGAAAAGTAATTAACTATACTATTATAATAAAATTTTATTAGCAACTAACAACTTTATGTAATAATAAAAAGAATAAGAAATAATTCTTATTATATAAATAACTTATAAAGGACATAGAGATATTAAAAGCAACACTATAGAACAAGACTAGCTTAGAGTACTAAAATAATAAGATTAACATGTTAAAGGCTTTAATAAGCTTATAAACTTAATTATACATAAGTTATATAATTACTAATCTATGTATAATAACTTAAAAAGGCGCTACTTTTCTAAGTGTGTACATAAAAAATTTTAAAGAATAGACACTATAAGACTTTTTAGCACTTAGCTATGTGTTTAAAAAAGAGCTTATATAAGTGCTAAAGAATAAAGAAATTACACTATAGCTAGGCACTAAAAGTACCTAAGCCTAGAAGCTGTATAATATAGTATAAAAAAAAGTAATTGCACTAAAAAGGCTTTATACATAACCCTTATTACTATATAAGGCTCTGCACAAAAGCAGACTAAACACAATGCTGCTATTAATACTAAATATACTAGCATTACCTGCTCCTACACCTTAGCTAGCACTACACTAATTACTGTATAAACAATACATGCCACCCTACCTAACGCCTGCTCCACACCCTTAATTGTACACACCACTGCCTGCAGTAGTGTATGCACTACTAATACCACCTGCACAATCTATACTACATTACAGCCTGTATAAACTTCTACCCTAAAGGGAAACTGCTAAAGAAAAACTTTTAGCAGATAAAATTATATAATTTTAAAAAGCATAAAAAAAATAATAACTATATAAGTTAACTATATAACATTTTTATAAATAAAATAAAGATTTTTATTAATTTATATTAATAGCTAGATATCTAGAAAACTTAGTATGTAGACATTTTTCTAAATATCTTAAAAAGTTAGGTAAATATGTACTATATGTATAACATAGGCCCTAGACATAACTAGAAGCATTTATATAACACCTTAAGTAGTTACTTTAACACTAATGTAAACTATAGCTAGTACTAGACAAACTAGATAATAATAACTTTTACATAATGCTAATAAAAAAACTTTAATAAGAGTTTATATAAAGTCTTTAAAACAATAATTAATAAGCTTACACTTACATAAAAGGCACTAAGAATAGAATTTTAAAAAGATGTTCTACTACACACTGCTATTATATAAGCCTGTTAAGAATAACTAGAACTAGAACATGCTATGTTTACTATTAAGCTCTTATATAAAGCTTTATTTAGTAACTTATAAGCATTACTCTAAGTTACTATAAACTAAAGAGTAAACTAATACCTTTAGAAACTGCCTAATGTATACTACATAGACTACTAATATAACTCTGCATAATAAAAGTCTATATAACAAAAAGAAAGCTTCTCTTTGTGTAAAAAAAGACAACATAGAAGATCTTTATCTAGGTTTAGGCTATAATCTAGAGACAACTACACACAGACAAAAAAGTGCTTTATCTGCTATAAAAAAAAATGTTAGTTATTAAACTACCCTTATAATAACTATACATAAGCAAAAAACTAGTATGTTGCCTTATATAAAGATTTTTATAATAAGACCTTATTACATAAAGCTATTACTTTATACATCTAAGACTTTAAAAGTTACTCTAAGAAAAAGAATAATTTGCACAATATAAAGAAAATAAAATAGAAAAGTAAGGATGCTAAAAAAGCTGTTAACTACTTTACCTCTGCTGCCTATTTACACTATGTAATAGAAGAGGACATCTACAGCATTAAACCTAAGGAATATGCTAAGTAGTTTATCCTTAATAACTAATACTGTATAGTATACTAAGGCAAACTATAAAACATAGGCGTAGCAAAAATCTCTACTATTAGCAAGTCCTAACTTAAGGCGTATGTATAAAAGAACCTACATATAGAAATTAATTAAACACTTAGCTAAACAGATATTAGCTTTAAAGGCTAGACACTAAAGGGATTAATTAGTACTATACAAATCTAGAACTTAATTAGTCTAGTTACATACTATATTCTAAAGACTCTAACACTATTTCTACTATTACTAGTAGATGCTAACTAACTTAGAGTATACTTTAACAACATTTTAAATGTTATTATATGTAAAGACAAAACTACTATACTTATTATATAAAAATAAAGACACTTTTTTTTTAATGTTAGTAAGAAAGAATCTATGTCTTTCTTTACTAAATTAGAACTCTACTGCCTTTACTGCTAATTTAAACACCCCTGCACAGAGAGACTCTAGAAGATGCTAACTAGCGCTAGCTACAACATTAATGCTGTAGTGCTAGAAGAGATTAAAAAGTTTTGCTACTTCTGCTAATTATATAACTAGGCTCTATAAAGATTTAAGTTTATAATTAAAGATAACACCTACTTTAACTATAAAGTTATTATTAATGTTATATAAATTAATAATAGGGATGTCTTACATGTTATTAATGTAGACATATTATTTTAGGCTGCTACATTCCTAAAATCTATGTCTGCACAAGATACCTAGGATGCACTGTGCAAATACTAGATTAATACCTATTAAGGACCCCTAGACTATATTATGCATAACCTTAGTATAAACTTTACTTTAAAGGATTTTTAAGCTTATGCAAAAATTATAGAAGCTATATGTAGGCAGATGCTTATAGAAGCACATTAGGCAGTTAGAAAAGTTAAGCGCGCGCACATACCTCTTTAATAAGCGTTTAACATCTTAAAGACTAAGCTAGGTGACTGTACAAATAATAAGGCTATTTTATAGATAGCAGTTAAGGCTCTAAACAACACAGCTAGCCTACACAGTCTAGTACCCACACTGCTAGTCTTTAGAGCATACTTAAGAATTAACTTAGACTTCCTACTATTGCTAGACATTATTGCACAAGTAAGCGCTGTATAAAAGGTAATAAAAATACTTTAAAAAAACTGTATAAAAGTAAACATTAATTATATAATTAACACTTATAATAGCTTTATAACGCATAAAGTTTTTAACCTCCCTCTTAGCTTAGAGATTATAGCATAAAAAGAGAAAAAAGGCTAGACTAGCCTATATAAAATTAAGAGCATTAAAGGGAGAAATATTATTATTAAAAGAAAAAATAGCCTACTAAAGCTCTAATATACACAGGTTAAACTATACTATAGAAAAAAAAAAAAAGACAACCTACTTATAATAAATAACTTAGATAAACTAATCCCTATATAAAGAGATCTTTTAAAGAAGAGGAAAAGAAGACAGCTTTATAAAAATGTTATAGAGGCAGAACTAGAGCCTACTATAAACTAAGCCCTTTAGGATAGCAATGCCGCACTAGTGCAAAGGGAAGATATAGATACTAGGAAAAGTAAAAGGTAAAGGAAACCTGCATAAAGTCTAGACTAGGTATTTCTAACCTAGAAGAAGAAGGATAATTAGGCCTTATTTATTAAGCTCTGTATAAATAGTGTAATTACTACACCTAGAAAACTATTTAAGAAATTAGACTACATAAAGATAGACACTTTAATTACTAACAGCACTTTTAAAGTTATAGTGTATAACTTAATAAAGCATAAAGGTTAGATTTTTAACCTCTACCTTATATAAAAAGTAAAAGGCAAAATAACTTAACTATATAAAAAATTCTGCCTAGTGTTTACTAGCTACTTAGATAAAAAGAAAGAAGAAATTCTTACTTAGTTACTAACTATTTAAAGGATAAGCTAGAGACTACTTTTAGCTATAAAAGCAAGCCTAAAAGCTACATACAGAATGCATTTTAAACTGTGTAATATTACATAAGTATACATCTAATTAACAGATAAGCTTATGCGCACACTGTACATAAAGCTACTAAAAAAGATGCGCTAGAGCTTTCTACTAAATATAATACTCTAGGTTGTACAACCCTTGTATAGAGCTGCTAAATTAGGACTGTATTAGTTTAAGACATATTATAACTACTATAAAAAAAAGCTGTGTATGCACATCTTTTTATATAACTCTTGCCTCTTAATTACTAATAAAGAAGAGCACACTTTTAGTATTACTAGCCTATAGATAGATAACACTTTAAGCATTATAACAAAGAATTTTGCGTAAAGAAAAGAGAAGAAACTATAAAAGGTAAAGTTCTATGTAAAGGGCAAGACTATTTTAGCAGAGAAGCAGCTTATTAAGTTTAATAGCAGAAGGATTAAGCTTACACATAACATAGTAGTTTTTACTTAGAAGAGATAAGTAAGCTACCTTTATATAATTAACTTAAAGGATAAGGATGCTACACAATAATATATTAAGCAATGTGCAAAAGAGGCATACATTGTATCTATATGTTAACTAGAGGTAGCATTTAACCTGTCTATTGCTGCACAAACTATAGACCCTTTGCATAACAACATTAACGCACTTAACGCATAAATCTAATAGTAGATAGATAACACTTATAGCTAGAATTCTTAATTATATTAAGTAATAAGGACTGTATAGAGCAAAGCAACTGCTTTAAAATACTAGGCAACATTATACACTAGAATTCTACTAAGTGTAAAAGAGTAACTAGGAGTGTCCTTGCTAGCAAACTGTATAGAATAGTTAGAGGGTTTAATAATGTAATTACACTTAGTACAACTCTACAGCAAATTATATAAATGCTTAAACTGCTACTAATTCTAGTAGTAATCTATATAGATTTAAGGTCTTTATATAATTACTTTATTAAGCTAGGCACTACTAGTAAAAAGTAACTTATAATTAACATTATGTTACTTTATAAATTATATAAGAAAAGGGAAATTACTAAGATAAAGTAAATTAATAGTAAAGACAACCTAGCAGATGCATGTATAAAGAAAACACTAAACTAGGCTTTTTAATTATTAGTCCTAACTAACTGCCTCTCTGTCTAGATAGAAGCATCTGTGGACTAGCTAGATCCTGTGCGCAAAGATGCTTTAGACTAACTAAACTAATAACACCTTTATATAAGGCCTATTTTTTTTGTTTTTTTTTATACGCACTTATTTTTCTTATTACAAGATTAGAAAAAAAGGATATGTAAAAAAGATAGTCTATTTATCTAGTATATAGAAGAAGAAAAAGCTACTACCCCTTATGTATAGTAGTTATAATGCAGACCACAGCTCTGCTATACGCATAAAGCGCAGGCATTAGCCTAGAAGTTAGCTAACACATAACACTTAATAAAAGAAAAGGCACTAGTAGTGCTACTATAATAATAAGCATATAGAGTTACTAAGACTTAACTACAACTCTAGACTAAAACTACATAGAAGTACCTCTTATAACACACAACCTTTGCTGCCTATAGCTGCAGATTAGTGCTAGCAGGCAAGACAACATTAATATTATAGAATAGTAAAGCTGCTACATGCTACTTTTTAGCCTATCTATAATTAGCATTTTATATAAGAAGAAAGTAGAAAAGCTAAAAAATCTATATGTTTATACTAAGACACTAAATAAACTACTAATTAGTAGTAAAACTAGTTAAAAAGGTAATGTAGATGCGCCTTAGGCTACTAGACTGCATAAGGACGTTAAAGACGCCTGCACTAACAGCGCTAGAGGTAGAGGAGGAAGGCTAGAGAGACATCTCTCTCTCTGTGTGTGTGTGTGTGTGTGTGTGTGTGTGTGCAGGCAGGAGTATCTGTCACTGTTAGCACTGTACAAAAAGAGAAAAGAGCTAGGGAATAGTATAGTAGGGCTTAAAAAGTAAAGAATAAAGAAAAGAAGGTAAAGAAAAAAAAAAAACCTTATTATATATACCTTCTTACGCACCTGCCTATGCAAAGATCCCACACTATTCTAGCATAAAACTCTACATAAAATAGTTTATACACTGCTAAATTACTTATAAGGCAAGCGCATAAAGGCTAGATAATAATAGCCTAAAACACTTTATACTATTTATAAAGCTATCTATATAGCGCAACTAGCCTATCTTAATATATAGCATTACTAAGGCAAGTCTTAATAAATAGAGTAAAGTAAAGGTAAAACATAATTAGATAAACCTACATAGATAAAAGAGAGGTAACGCGTACAAAAAGTAACTCTTTAGATAAAAAGAAAAGTTACTAGTGTCTATATACAGCAGCAGCGTTGTGGCCTAGATACAAATAATTACGCACAAGCAGGATTACGTATCTATGTTACATAATGCTTGTGCGTAAACCTCTGTGCGCGAACATCTAGATATCCCCCTTTTCCTCTGTACAGAGAAAAGATAAGAGTAATAAAACTAGAAACATATTGCTTTTACCTTACCTACCTTGTACACTGTGCACACTGTACACCACTCTTACTCTTGCTACTTAAGTGCTTATACTATAAGCAGCTAGCTGTTAGAGCCTATTTAACAAGATTTCTTATATTTACTACTAGACTTTATGTTGCTTAACTAGATTTTAACTTTACTATCTAATTCCTCTAATTCTAATTAGTCTAAATCTAGCTCTGCTTCTAGCTAATTAGCCTAGGTAATTAATAGTAGAAGATTATGCTGTTTTTTAATTTTATAACTATATTTGCATAGCTAGCTAATAAAGTTCTTTATCTTGCTAATAGTATTAGTTATACCTGCTACTAGACTTTGCATAAGTTAGGAACGTCTAGCTATTAACATCTAATAGACATTAACAGTATAGTTAAGATTTATGCTAATATTACTACTAGAATTATAGTAGCTTATAGCTAGAGTTAGAAAAGCTTACTTTTACTTTTAATAGTATTTTAAAGGCTTAAGTCTTTTATCTAGGAAATTATTTCTAGAAATCTTACACTTTTTAGGTGTAGTATTAATTAATTACTAATTACTACTAGATGTATATTCTATATACTATTAGAGTTTAGTAGAGTTAGCTGTGTATCTAACGCTTATAGTTATAGAATAAACACTTAGCCTTTTTACCTCTATAATAGCAGCATACGCACAAACTCTTAAGAAAGCCTTAAATAGTAATATATATTAGGAATTTCTTACTAGATGCTGCACATTATTTATAAAAAATTTGCTTAGCCCCTACTATAAACACCTAAATAGCCTTAGCGCTTTGTAATTTATTTATGTTTAAAGACATAGTAATACTATTACTATACTTATCTACCTATAGTTAAAGGTATACTAGCTAATTTTATAAAAACTAGTGTAATTTATAGAATGTATTAAAGAATGTTTTCTTATTTTAAACAATCTAACTATTTACTACTAAGTTAGTTTAGTAGTTGTCCTAAATAACCTTTTTACTATTAACTATAATAATTCTCTGTTTTTTAGATAAATTATATTTAAATAAGGCTGTATTTTTAGATTTATAAAAAAAATTAGTTTAAGCAGGTAAAGTGTAGCTAGATTTAGTAAAAGTTTAGTGTTATATAAAATCTTCTAGTAACTGCTATTTAAATTTAGGCAGGAAAAAACTTATTAAATTCTATCTTTATATTAGGTTTTCTCTAGCTAATTAATGCAGCTTTTAGAATATAAAAGCATACTTTAATTTTTAGTTTATGCTAGTATCTAGCTAATTTTAGTAGTTCTTCTGCGCTTTACTGTTGTTGTTATTGCTATTTTTTTTAATATTTCTACTTTTACTATTACTAGCTTTATTATTACTATTACTTTTAGTAGTATTTTTTTTATTTATATTATTATTATTATTTTATAGTTTTTTATTACTTAAACTAAACTATAACAAGTAACTATTACTTAAATAGTTATTATTATTTACTACTTAGTTATTATAGACATTATCTGTGTTTATTTTATTAAGATTAGCTATTAAAGTTGCTAGTTTTAGAGGTTTCTTACTAGTAAACTTAGTGTGTGTAGATTAAAGCGCTTAAAAACATTAGCATCTAGGACAATTTTATAGTATATAGCTAGATTATTATTAGAAGTTAGTAGTTACTTTACTAGACTTAGCTTTTTTAGTTTCCTTACTATTAAGATTACTAAGGCTTAGGCAGAGAGTGTTAGGCCTGTTTACTGTCTAATGTTAGTTATATTTTATTATCTGCTAGCATTAGACTAGCTATATATACTTACTCTTACTTATTATTAACATAGAGCCCTTTGTTAAAGTTTTATAGTTAAGTAAAGAAGTAAGAGAGGCAATTAGTAGACATATATTAGATGCTGGCCTGTGCGCTAAGCGAGACGCCTGATTATGTCATCCAAGCTTCCGAAAAGGAAGGCTAATACCTGCTCGTCACACCCCAGCTCCAATCTGAATCCTTCCACAGCTCTGTGGCCTTTGGGAAGTGACTTCTTCCTTCGTGGGAGTCATGAGGCTGAAAAATAACTACGAAGAGACCCGCAAAAATCATAAATATTACTAGGCCGACTTTAATCCATCCTAGGATATTTTGGATGCGTATTCCGAGCTTGAGGAAACATCCATGGATGATGGTTATGGCCGTGAGGAGACTAACGGCAAGCGATTTTCGAACAAGATCGCTAGCTTCGATGTCGAAAGCGAAAAGAGTGTATTGGCTAAAGACAATACAATTGCTGGCGGTAAACCCTAAGAGTACTGCTTGGACTGCCACAAGCGTTGATGCTAGAAACCGAGGTTTCCTATACGTATATTCGAGATAGACCTTGCCTGTGTTAGCAAACGCGCTCTGGTGATGCTTTCAAGCCTACCTTTTCTCCTCCAGATCGCGGCAAAGCACACCCGTATTCCAAAGAAACTGCAAGCCCGCAAGCAGCGATTATAGCACCCACAATCCAAAGAGAAAGACTCAATCCCACGCTCCGAACTGATTTAACTATTGCTCCAGGCGTCGCAAAGATGCCGCTTCCAATGACGCGTGAAATCACCAGAATGTAGGCGGATCGCCAACCGAGTGTTCGGCCTATTATTGACGTCTCGGGTAAGACGTCATCTTCGATCGAGCGATTTATCTCGGTGGCTGTGGTGCTTGATTCTTCATCGTCTCCGAATAAAGTTTTGGCGCTCCCTGACGAGGATTCTGATCGAGACAGGAGAGGTCGCTCCTCGTCCGATGACGAAGCCATATTGCGCAAACGCTCTTCCCCACAAGGAACGTCGCGCTCCAGATACTCTTGAATAGAATCAAAGAAGCTCATAAAGGAAAGGGAAGTCGTGTCTTCTCTACACTCCCTAGCTTCTGGTTGTGGGCAACACTCATATCGAACGGACTGGCAAGAAATGTCGCTGGACAATTGTCAGCAGGTCACCTCATTCCAGCAATGGATGTCGTGGAGTTAGGGCCCCAATAGAAGGAAGACAGAGGCGTCTATATATGAATATTTGATTGGTGCCCTGACAACTGTGTGACAGTTCCAAATAGCACGCCATCCATAGCACGATTGACGAAAGGATCTACAAGACTAAATGAGGGACATGCAAGACATAAAATTTGAACCTGAAGCGAGTCGCACTAACTCCAGATGGGAATATAAGCCAAGGGATTTTAAAAAGGAGCCATTGAGCTGGCAATGAGAAGTGCCGGAGAATGCATGTAATTATCACGTGATTTGTATGAGACCCTGAATGTCGATACTTTGAAGCCTGAGAAGCTTCGTCAATTAATAAGCTAAGAATATTACTAATACAGGAGAAATACATAGCAGTAGATTTGGATGCGAGACGATGAGATACTGAAAATGATGCTGCCAAAATTGCGGGAGAGATGCATACGCGATTGGGGTATTGCAACCGTTACCAGGCCGTTGCCAAGTGTAATGTACACAATCCAGCCCAATTGAGCCGGAGAATATCATCAGAAACACACAAGAACTAAAGATTTACACGCGTAGCAAAATAAAATAATAATAGCAAGATATAGCTGGAGATGCTGAGGTATGGCAATGGATGACGGCAATAGAATCACAAGCAAGCGCCATTCATAAAGTAGTGTTCATTCTCGATGGGAACTCCTGCATGGGTGGTATTAAAACATTCTCACTCCATACCAAAGATCGTTGATTTCCGCCCCAGTCTTCGTGTTCGTCTTCAGATGAAGATATGTCGATTAATTTTTGAGGGGAGGATACCCAAAGTCCTAAAGTTGTCAATTTCTCTTGGAGGATTCTGATGACTGCTGGATTGCCGCCTCTGAAAGAGGCAAGGAGAGAAGACAGTGAGTGAATTAGGTCTCTTGGACCGATCCAAAAATGCGATTCGTGATTAATGGCAGGCACACAGATCATAACATCGGCGAGCGAATTAGCGATGTCAAAAAGTTTGGTTTCCTACAAATGTTTTAGCATATATAGCGTTATGTGAGAGCGGGATCACTCACCATCCCCGGCCCATGAGCTTCTAGGCTTTCTCTTGACAGACTGCTCATATATCTAAGAACATTCTGCGCGACCTTTGCCGGAAACGAGAAGGAGAATTCATCATTCTCATTCGTGGACCTTAGATTAGTCACACTTAAGGCATGTTGCCACAGGAAAACTCGCATCCATTGCTGTGTGATCGAAATATCTGCACGCTGGATTTCATTGTTCAAACTCTGTGATGCAACATCATCGTTAAGTTGTTGTTGTGCCAATGCAAGAGCTTGTCTTGCGCCGGAAGGACCTGCGGTAATACTTCACTATGAGTCAGCTTTCGAAGGTGTGGAACACGTTTTGAAACGCACGTCATGTCGAGGATGTTGAAGAGACGGCAGAGCTGAACGAACGCGGGAGTCACGGTACCATCCTTCAAATCTTCTAATGGAGGTAGGTCAGGCGCTCGTCTTAACATGATGGGCATGTCATGTTGGATGGAGTGTGCCCTGATCTGTTGTTAGCAGGTGCCGGTCTTCTAGGGTCAATTTGGTACCTTTCTGTTATGAACAAGAGCCAATATATCCTCAAGTTATGTTGCTGTTGTTCAACGTCTATTGGCTGATAGTACGAAAGCTGATGCAGCCCAATCATGTGCGCCTTTGTGATAGCTTCGCCAAGAAAGACTGTCGATGCAGACATTCGCCCAATGTTCGCGGAGTACACGTGGAGGAAAAAGCTGCTTAACAACGACCATATTGTCACATGTTCCATATGGTCAAAGGCCTTCCGCGCACGCTTCGCTTCCATTTCAAAGAGTCCGCTGGAAATTCGGTAATGCCCTTCGACTGCACTCCCAGATTCAGCATCGATCTGGAACTGGCTGATGGTGGCAGCGCATACAGCCATAGAGAGACCATATGCTTCCATATCTTCTTGGTGAGTCAGAATTCGAGCCAAGAGTGCTTCTGTGTCTACAACTGGCCATATAGCATAACCTCTGGTTTGGTAGATGTCGAGGTAATGCCCTACTGAAGAAATGGATATCCTCTCGGGTTCCCTCTGGGCACCGGGAAATGTTGGACTTGCTATGGTATCTGGCCAGTCGATACCATTCAACCTCGCATCATAATCCGGATCACTTGTCGGCGGTAACGAATCCAAAAGAGGAAAATCAATTATGCTTGGGCTTCCATCGTCAATACTTGCTTCGCTCTCGCTCCTTGACCGGCCTATATCTGACCTATTGCGTTCCTGAAGCCTTCGAATTGCAGCTTCAGTCGTTCGCCGCGGTCCCTTTGGTCCAGATTTTCCGTGCGTCTTGAGATACGTGCACTCCCAAGATGCTGCTATACACCGTGAACATGGGTGATCGCCGTTGCACCTGACCTTGCGAACAGAGCAAGGATCACAAGCCCTCCGGGTACCTTTCCGCGGTGCCATCTTCTAGGCTGAATACCGCTCTGTGCGAGTCTCGAAGCAAGTGCTTGGAAAGCACTTAGCGTAGTGGAAACCGTTAATCCGTCATGGCACATCAACAACAGCGCAGGGAACAGCCAGCCAGGTTGCGACGGGTAGAGAGTAAACCGGAGCAGAGAATCAGGAATTTAGGAGTGTGCTGCAAACTGATGTTGTCAAGACAAGGTTCAGTGGAAAATGTGACGTTGAGGGGTGAAAAGTGGGGATCGGCTCCACTTCGGGACGCCCCTTCCCACTTTGAGTGGGTCTACCTGCGTCCACTAGGGTGGGCATGAGATGTAAGTGGTGGGTCTGCATTCGGGATACCTAAGGCTTGCTTGTTCGCCATGATATCTACTAGTTACCTTGTTTGGTCGTCTGTCTTCACATAAAGCCTTCAATGGAATTGATTTCTCTTGATAATTCATTGGCCTGGGTCTCTGCACAATTTTCACTCGTATGTGGGCCGTTTTCGGGAGGTTGCATCCAGGAAAGGGAGCTAGGATCTAATGCCAATTATACAGTCACCACACACCATTATCAAGCGCGATATAACGCCTTATCTCCGTTATTAAACTCTTCGCCCCGTATTCCCTCCTCTACACATCCTGGAGTTCTCATGCCCTTGGATCGTAGTAGATTGGCATCTGAATTCGAGCCATTTCTAGTGGCGCTCGGTGAATGACTGATAGCGATTCTAAGACGAATGAACATAGTACCACCTACATGCTCCTATATCCAGGATAGACGTGAGGATCTTTTGTAAATAATCTAGATGCCATTATCTTGGTTATGCCGAGCTGCGATGTTCTGATGATCATGGGACTTTGCATGTTTTCGGAAGCAGTCGCTATGTTCAAACAGTCACAGCTTTAGTTTTCAACAACCACCTAAGCTACTCCTGGTGAGGAATACCCTCTTATTTTAATTTTGGCTTGATTTTGCTTCCTACTATCTTGTATTCTAGGAGTCTTCGGGGACGTTCTACCCTGCTATATGCTACTCCTACAACTTGAATAAAGCTTGATTATGAGAGAAGAATGGGTGCCGTAATTAGAGAACCACACCGGCGTTTACGACATACAAACCATCTTTCCAAGGTAGTGAGGGTAGGAAGTTTCCAGCCATTGCTCAGAGAGCATCGGGTGAAATTCTCGCCGTTACATCGTGAGCTTGGCATTGATAGCCCAAAATCATCGCATGTATATCATAGGAAAGTGAACTATAATAATTACACTGCTGTAGAGCTCCGTTTGGAACTTCTAGCTTTTGGAAGCTTTCCTCATAAGTCGCTTTCTCCACCCTCGCCACACATTCCCTCCGTTAGCTTCGCTCCGGAAATCTTGATCTAAAGTAGGTTGCTAAATAGCCCAGAGACACTTTGAAGGAAAAGATCAGCTGATAGCCTTCCTCAAATTTACACAAGATCCCGTCGCCATGTCTAAGGCGACACCAACTCTGGTGGAAGATATCTGGGCTACACTCGAGGAAAGCGAGGCATGCCTTTTTACTGAATTTTCTGAGACAAATAAGACCATTGCTGAGAACATGAAGGTCAACGTCTAGAACGAGAGGGTTATCGCTAAAAGAGATGATTTCGTCACTGAGAAGGGTAGACTCATTGCAAAACAACAAGATTATCTAAGATATAAACAAGGTGGAAGAGCTTGTAAGGACGTCGAAGGCGCTGTAGCCTAAGAGTTTGGATAAGAGTGAACAGGTCGGTCTACAGGAGGAGCAAGAGATTAAGAAGTATATCCTGGAGCATTTCTAAGAATTCATGAGACGTGAAATGGGGTTTGATTGCTGAATCTGCGGGCTTTGTCACTTCGTGCACTGGTATGCTTCGACTCAGTGAATGAGTATCTCCAAATCACGTGAGTGATCGGCAGTGTGTCAAAAAGGCCTATCAATTTGAAGGCAAATTTCATCAAGGCCCTATATCTCGTCAAACTCAGTTCCTATGACATTACCTAGCGCCTTGTTAGCAATATTTATCGTACCCCAAAACCCATGGTGACCAATAACTGACACGTGGGCCAACCTCAGATTACTCATGCAGCTTTCGTAACGCCCCACTCTCAATTAATAGCGTTAGTCACCGCTAATTGCTTTGCAGTTACTCCCTAAACAGAGATCTTGTAGATACGGAAGACGAGAAAATTTCTCTACTAGTAATAGCGTCGAAGTAAGGGGACTCGCCGATAAACCAGCGAGGGTAGCTTGGCAGACCTCTAATTTGGGAGAGTTTTCGGAGGCTTGAGAGCTTTATCTAGGATTTTGCTAGATTCGAGAAGCTACAGCGCTGAGACATGGCAATGGACTTCCTGCCCCGACTTGGTACTATCTATGATTCTTTTTTCCAAAAAATGCAGTACTTGGTGAATGAATACCACTACTTAAACCTTTCACAGAGATAATTTTTGCAGTAGTCATGTATGCCTCACAAAATAGTCACCTATTGCTAAGACTTACCCCTTTTCTTGAATATATATAGACCTCTAGGTACCCTCCTTTAGCAATCAATCCAATCCCTCATGATTCCTGTGATCCTCCTACCCCAAAAGCTTCACAGATAACTATGGAAAGTTTGACGCTGGTGGCTTGGTATAGGTATCTATTTCACGCAATGAATAGTCTCTATCAGATCTGCACTTTTCGAATGTAAGCATTTTGCTGAAGCGGACTGTACCACCAACATGATCCGGAAGGAGTAAGTGAAGCGCGGTGGGTTTACCTGTAGCCTTAAGCCGTCTAATCTAGGAGTACAATAATAATCTAATAAAGATCTTTTGGACCGTACTAGGACCATTCCTCTCTTTCCGATATCAAAATGCCGGCGTCATGTTCGCGCGAGTTTCCTGACCATTCCGAATCCCCTTTCGCCACTCCATTCATAACATTGTACCTAGCATTGCATGTACTAAAATATAACTTGGAATACTGAAAATGCCCCTTAAAGCTTCGGTAATTTTTGGCCTAAAGTTATAGAGCTTTCAATGTTCAGAGCCCATGTTAGTCGATTTCAGCAAGTGATGATTGATACAGAGTACTTACTCTTGAGAAACCCTTCTATCTGAAAGGGGATTTGCTGCCAAGTATCGCGGATGAGCCTAGGTAGATGTGAATTATGCGGGCGTGACTGCCTTCGATGATTGATTTCGTTGTCTTTCGTGTGCAAATCTTCTCCGGTGTTCCGCTGACCGTAGTGGAAATAATTGCGTCGGCCATCACTCCCTATAAAAACGGCACGGATCAAAATGCACCAAACGTCGAGAAGATATTAATTGAAGCAATTGTTCAGAATATCACAAATCGTAGGAATTCTATGAGTGAGCTCATTAGTCTTCATTCCAAAGCACATGTTCTCCTAGAAACAAAGTTTGATGTCCTTAGGCATTCCTCGAAACCCGAGTCTACCTCCAGAATGTGGAAAGGTGATTGACAAGTACAAAGAAATGTGGCTATCATTCAGCGGTGTAAGTTGGTGCGCAATTGCAATGGTGAATACGCCTAAGATGAGGGTTGCTGGATCTCTCGTTACTGAGCTGTTGCTCCTGACCATTAACTTAAGGAGGACGACTCTTTCTGGTCTAGTGAGGAACAATTCACGGAGCTGGAGGTCATGCAGCAGCTGAAAGTACTAACTTCAGCTCCTGTATTTATATATTCACTGCCAAAGGCTTGGAGATATGCATAGACCAAGGGAATAATTGGCGCAGTTGTCACTAACGAAAAGGCTACGTCGGTGGGAACATGTTGCGGGGGTCATGGATAGATGACACCATAAGAGCTGCAGTTGCGACATCACTTCTGTCCTCCAGCGGAGTTTCACAGACGACCTGAACCTAACCTAAATATCTACCAGGGAAATTTAGTCCTTAAGAATGGAGTTGTCTGATTGCTGCTTCTATATAGATTGGGAGGAAGGACTGCTGCTTAATGTCTGGGGTGTCAGCCCGGGTGTCAGTAAGCCAACGTTGCTATGAGATTCCTAGCCTTGTAGGAAGCAGCATCTCGTCCCTGCCTCTCTCTTATTCTTATCATTGTTTTCGAAGGTATGGGCCGGCTTGTGAAAGAAAGTCTCCGACCTAAGGATTGTCAAAAGGTGAGTTCCAAGCGAATATTTTGCATTAGGCTTACCTTATGAAAACATGTAGTATTCGCTTTCGCATCCCTGACAGACTCGCCAACTGTATAATCGTACGCCTGTCCCGTATGTCGATCGCTGGCAGGGACCTTTAAGGTATCGATGGCCCGTCTCTCTGTTTTAGGTAAAGTGGCTACATACGCTAGGAACTCGTCTATTGCATCACGACTTGGTCCGGCGTCATCGCTCTGGTCTAGGACCATAATACGCCCAAGCTTCACAATCCAGTCAATAGTTGCTGGGCGAAACCCTTTGCGCATATGGTGTTGTGCTTCTTGCATCGGCCGCAATGGCTGTCCGAGGCGATGAGCGAGGATGGATTGAATATCAGACTCAGAGAATAGGTGCTTGCTGAGTGGATTCCGCATTACGCCCGAATTGGAAGAAAGCGCTTGAACTAGCTCTTCTATGTCCCATGCATAGTTATCCTCGGTCACGAAAAAGTTCTCTCTCGGAATGCTGGAGATGGGCTCTTGAGTGATCATGGTCGTCGAGTTGACATATTTCTTTTGCAAGAGCTCTCTTTCCGCTGTTACAAACGCGGCTGATATGGCCTCGGACATTGACACAGGGAGGGCGGCCTCTATCAACGTCTTTCTCTTTACTAGTCTGCTGCGTATCGTGTCTGTGTCCGGGGGCGGGGTTTGAATCTTCATCCAATATGCCAACATCTCGAAATCTTCGATCAGCATTTCCCGAGCCCTGGATTGATTCGCGCTGATATTTCTTGCTGCTTCACGAGCGGACATGGGCTCAGCAAGGGGCACCGCACTGCTCACGCGACCGCTTGCAATGAGCTTAAGGTTCTTCAGCATCTCAACTTGTTCGGGCGTGCTCGTTGCAATCGGATTTAGTTCTTCGAAAAGTATAGATGCTTCTTGCTTCAACGACGTGTATCCATCTTCGAGTTCCTTCTCCATGAGTGCCCATTGCTCAGTGGTGTAGCAAGAAGGTGCCGGTAGACGTTTTGCTTGAGCACGAGGTTCATCGGTTGTAGTTTTGTATCTGGATTTTAGATATCTCTTCGCATGTTCGTTGTAGGCGTCGAGTTGCAGAAGATTTGTCGCAATGCCAAGCGCCATATCATTAGCTTCGAGGTCGATCCATGCTTCGAGGAGCCTTTCGTGGACATTGATATTGGATGGATCGATTTCGAGGGTGTTGTATAGATCGACTAGGACGTGGGTTTCGGAACTCATGATTGACGATAAAGGCTCAAAGACCGAAACCCTGCTTCATCTCCCCAACATTCACGGTCATGCAGACCCAAGACATCAAGCAGTGCAGGCTGACCAAGCTAGACGCTGTAAAATACGTCGAGCTTGTGTTCAAATACGATACTGCGCTAAGAGGGCGCTATGGATGCAGGGAACATCAGGTGGACATCATGTGGCTTGCTCGCCGAATGCTGCCTATTCCATCCATCGATGCTCCCTAACTATTACCGAATCCGGTGAAGAAGGCAACTGGAATTTTGCAGTCTCTGTTTGGTTGTCGTATCGACTTGCAGATTCCGGCGATCGTCTCGCCAGACACAGTGTATGACGTTTCGTCGTGAGCCCTGCCGGGGCTGAGGCTCGCCTATCAAATGCCGCTATAAAGCACGCTTCTACATTCGCACCCAACGAGCGTTTCCACTTTTGTCATTCCGCATTGAATTTGTTTCCTATTTACGCCTCCGCTTCTGACACTGCCACCCGGCATGCATCTCCATCACAACCTGGGAGGGAGAAGCTCCGGTCGTTTCCGTGATATCTCTCCCCACGCAAACGTTTCCTACAGCCTTCACCTTCTCAAATCTGCCTTGCCACGTATCTGCATTTTTTAACTTCTCCAAAGAATTACGTATAAGCCCTCCTTGCTGGAGCACGCACGTGACTTTCCTTGCTTTCAAGTGCCTGGGTGGGTTGGTATCATGTGAGAGTCTTGGGAATCTTAGGAATGTCGCAGGAAAATAGCTCGTCAGTGCTTATGAAACTCCACTTCTGTAAATTCACAAGCTTCATGGAGCAGTAAACACTATGAAGTGGCCACCTTCGCGGCTCTTCAACTCAAGATCCAAGCACACTCCTGTCCCTCCGGTTACAGTTTCGGCTCAAGTTCTGGACTTAAATTCTTCACCACCTCAGAGAGCGCCAGATTCAGTTCATCGCGCGAACTGGCATCGAGAAGTCAAAGCATGTCGCCCATTGCACGAATATCTGGCCACAGGCCAGAACCTCGACATCTTGTCCTCTTTAGAAATGGTTAAAACCATCACACGCGACTACCTTTATCAACAGGAAAGCGTCGCCCTTCAATCCCCGGAGTGTGATGCGCTATTGAATCTTTTGATCCGGGAGCACGCCTTTGCCGATCATTCACAGAGAGATATTGCCGTGGCATCATGCCTCCATGTGCTCTCTATTTCAGCAGCCCATAGACACTTTACCTATTGCCTCCAAAACAATGTGCAGAGATACATCAGGCTCCTAGTCCTAGCTCAACGGATCAATACCGACTTCCTGCCACCCGATACGATATCTTTTGTTCAATCTTTAAGCTGGTTGACATCTGGAAATGGGTCCCCTTTAGAAGATCTCCAGAATTTCCGCCAAGTTATCGAGAAAATAGGAACGACGGATGTTTGGGAGTTGACACCAGTTACAATGGTTCAAAAACTTCTGACGAACACAGACTGCAGCTCTCGAATACAAGGCCATGTCCAAGATCTCCTCCAAAGTCATCGTTACCTCAGCGCAATCAAAGCTCTAGCTTGGCTGAAGTCCGTTCAAAGCTTTCCTAATAACCAGGACGCCGGTGCTATGCTGGACGAAGTTCTCCCTGGCTGGCATTACCTCCGCTTGTGGGAGCCAAAGATATCCCGCATTACTCAGTTCGAACAAGGCAATTTCAGCGAACAGCAGAGCCAAAAACTTGTTCATATCCTTACCCTAGAAGGACCAGATACAATTACATGGCAAAAGCCGTCTCTTGCCAAGGTCGATCTGGGACACCGCCAGAATCCAGCTTGTCGATTAAGCTCAACAGAAGCTGAATGTATTCTGGATCTCCTTTACAGTTGCCAGCGCTTGGGCACAAATGCGATTGATCTATTCATCTGCCTCTGTGTGGATGACACCCTCGAAGAATATGAATTTGGCCCGGACTTTGTGAAGGATGCAATCGCAATTGGAGACGATATTTGCTGCCTCAATGCCCGAATTCTTATAGAGGGGGCACAAGATGGGGTCACTGTGAGCCAGCGGTTGAGCAGTTTCACAAAAGCGTTGCCTGCCGTGAAGAGCCTCGGCCCTCACTGGTTTGATCGGCCGCCTTTGATCCAAGCATTCGGCAGGGTTGAAACTACGATGTCGAAAGCGCAGGAAGCCTTCCACAAATCTTTGGAAACTGGATCGGGAAGACATATGGGAATGCTAATCCACGGCTATGGAGACGCTATTCTGAAGGCACCTTTCGTCCACGTGACCTTATCTGGTCAGTTTCTCTCAAAGCTACGGCAATTTCCTACCCGCGACACTCTCATGGCTGTTTTCGAACGCATTAGAAAGAGCTCTAGTCAGATTCCAATCGAAAATTGCCGGTTCAAGTCATACTTAGCATCAGCATTGGGGGGAAGACTATTGGTTTTAGACCATTCTATTACTATGGCGGCTATACAAAACGAGATAAAGTTCTGGAAACATCCACCCGACACAGCGAGAAAGGATCTAGCACGTGCTCTAGAGAAGGTTAAAACCGTGCGTTACTCCCTTTACACGTCCTGGCTTCTAGTCATTCTGCGCGAGGACGATCAATTTATAGGCGAAGTGAAGCATATCATGATGGGTGAAATGGAGCAACGCGTTTTGCGGCTGGCAAACTACTTAGCCATTCGGCGAAAATTCAATCAAATGCGGGACGAAACATGGCTTCTTCTCTTTGCTTCTCTCATCGAGGATCGAGGGCCGACTTACCTACAGAAAATGGCCGATTCAATGCCGGTGACGGGCTTCGAAGAGCTGATCTCTAACCTGTCCAAACTTGTGGAGTCAGTTCGCGGAAGCCTTCCTCAATTTGGAGCAGGGCTGACCCAGGAGCAGCTTGACTGGTGGGAGACGTTATCTCAAAGAAGAGATGCCCTTCAAACGCTTTTCGGAAACCGAGGCCAAACGATGAATCCAAAGTGGTTATACTTTCCGCCTTCTCCACGCAAGATAATTGGACTACTAGACGCTCTAGGAGCTGCCAATACATCCCATTCTATCTATACTCAAGTGTTACCGTTCCTCTCGCAAAACGGAGATAATATCCTGGACTTGTGCGATTGCATAGAATCACTCAAGACGACATCCGCTTTCGGTCAGGACATATTTAAACGCCAAATCACGCGGTACCAAAATAAGGGAGACAAGAAATTGCCCGGAGGCATTCTTAAGGCCATCATTCAAATATGGACTCGAGAAGGTAGTCAACTTACTTCTCCCGACCGACTCGCTTTGGCCTTCCTTGAGAAGCTGCTACAGTTGCCAACCTCGTTCCCACCTTCAGCCCTACACACGCTGAGACAACTCTTTGAGGCAGACCACAATGAATTGATGGAACGAGCAAGGAGCCTGGAAAAATTGCGCTTGCAGTTACATCAGTCCAATTCAAATCGGGTTGCCGCCATCCTCAGGCGCCTTCAGATAGAAAACACCAGCCCTGGTCGTGCAACGCAGGGAAATATCCCAGAAGAGATTGCAGATGCTGTGGAGGCTATTGGTGAGGAAGAGTACGAGATTTCGTTCCCACTTACAGGGCTCAATGATGTTCAACGCGCTGCTAAAGGGATATCACCAAATTCTCGTCTTTTGCTTGTTCGACTCTCGATTAGAAGCGGTACTAGAGCCAATGGACCAACCTTTTGCATTCACTTTTCACCTAATGAAGAAGGTGGACACACACATGGCCCTTGGGCCATCAAAGACGCGACGTTGCCCAACGGCGCGATATGCACGACTCGCCCAACGCTTTTTACATATCATCTGGGCCGAATCATCCATAAAATGCTGTCAACATCACCAATTCGCCTTCCAGCTATCTACTCTTGCGTAGCAAGTCTAGTCTCTTCTGCGCCAGACACATGTCTGGTATGCACGCAAGGCATGGGTATTCGGCTCTGGAAGCCATCCGCTTGTTCTCGAAATTGCTCTCTCGTGCTCCGAGCTGCACCATTGGAGGTCCGACTTCATAACATGTTAATCAACCCAAAAGCGATCGACCTCCTCCTCACCTCCATCTATGCAGCTTCATCAGAGTCCCAGTCGATGCAATTGCTTCCCTACTGCCCCGTGGCGCTCCCGAGTATCAAGGCCGTTATTGACTCCATGCCAATGTTAGACGGCCTACAGACGGCAAGCGATCTACGTACAGCTATACGGGGAAGTGATACTTATGGTAAAAATAGGGAGGACCTTCTATCTTGGCTTTGTATGAGATTCAGGGGATTCATGCTGTCCGTTCCAGATGGGTTCAAGGTTCCCAGCCTCGGGGTAAACACTGAGCAATTCCTAATCGTGAATTCCAATCACGAAAGGGAAAAGGGATTTAATGCACATTACACATCTGGCGGAGGAAGTACAGTCGTATTCCATGGTACACGCGCTTCGAGATTATTCCCTATCCTAATCGACGGCCTTCGGATCGCTAGAAATGGAAATCTGAGGCTTAATGGTGCTGCTTACGGCGAAGGAATTTACTGTGGAAACGACATGCAAACATCATGGGGTTTCTCTGGTACCACAGGACAAAGCTGGCGCAATAGCACGCTCAAGAATATGAACGTCATGCTGGGGTGTGAGTTAGCGCCCGCAACTCCAGGCACGCATGGCAGCATTCACGTCGTCACAGATGAGAATCGCCTGTTGGGGCGATATGTGTTTCTATTGCCACAGACATTTCGGCCTCCGATTCGCAGTCATGTCGAGCCTGCGATGATGACGGGTTTTGCAAAGTTGAGGTCGGGACTACAGGCATAGGGTGCCATTTATTTAGGAACCGGGGATCTTTTTATATCTATTTGTACCTTCTGTAAACATAAATATATTTCCTGCATATTTACAAGAGCCCAGTTGTCAATTCTAGCGGAAGTTCCACCAGACTATATGCTAGCTTGACTTCGATGTAGTGATGTGCAATAGGTCCGAGTTGCGGCAACTGGTTATCGATAGGCTCTATTCAAACATGAAATCTGAAAATATACCCCGAAGTTGCTTGTTTTCCCTTTCAAAGAATTCACCGAAATACGAGCAATTCCCTGCTTCGCCTGTAATTATTATAAACTAATGCAAAGGGAAGCTTACATGGCCTTCATGGGATGACCAGTGCTCCTTTGTTGCAACAACCGGAAATTCTTCTAATGGGGTGATGTTGGAAACGTCTTTGAAGAGTTTTCTTACTGCCCTTTTTCTACAGCAGTAAGGTTACGCTTTAGGACCGGAGGATCTCCTACGTTTGTTGTTCTAGGCTCAATATAAATCAGGTCTTGCGAAAGTTTCTCTAGTAGTACAGGAGAAATGAGCTCTGAATAGAAGGATGTCTTGATATGGCGCTATCATTTACGCGTGCGGTATCCTGGGCCACGAATGGGGTATTGAAGAGTTGGCAGCTTACGAATCCGGTCCATTCCACTTGTAAATTGGCTCCCAGCCTTTATAGATGGCCCGAAGCCTTTTCACTTCATTCTTGACTTGAAACCCTTGCTGCGCTTGTTCTACCTCATCAAGTATTGTTGTGATCTGAGGAGCGGTTTTCTTTTCATGATCCGTCAACTCATTGATTCTTCTCAAAACGAAGTCTCTCACAAAATTAATGGCCTCTGTTTCTTCTTGAACCAACGGGTCCACATCCTCCCCACATGGAATAGCTTTTAGTATTGTAGCCGCAAAGGACACACTAAAGAGATGATAAGTAACATTCCTTGCTCGAAGGATATCTTGGAGATGCCTGGGATGCCTATCCAGCTGGCCGACGATTACGACTTCGCAAAACGAGCGAATCAACAGTGCTACATACGCTAGCACTAACCATTCTTGTTCCTGGATATTTTAGTTAGTATACGGTTTAGTTAATTGCAATGGCAGCTCACTTGTTTGTAAGGTCGTTCATGCCTAGGTTTGCGTTCATTCGCATCAATCGCAGACCCCATTGCCCCAAACGATACTACGAACTGAAATGCAGTAAAAGCGATTTCAAAGCCGTTCTTTGCCTTCGCGATGCTGTTGATAACGTGCAGGTCGGCGAAATACAACCATGAAATCGCCAAGGCAAATCTTAAGCACACGTGATATATGCCGATGAACCATAGCGGGCAAACCAGCATCCAAAGAGCTCGATGTTCACTCTTTCCCCGCAATATGTGGTATCGAATAACGATCTTTAATGCACCCCAGAGAACGAAGATATCCGATATTACTCGAATAATGCTGAAAAAGCAGTCGGACAGAATATACGCGTAGGTTACGACTGCATTAGCCTGGCGTACAACCATGTCAATCCAATTGAGGATACACCAACTGCAATGTGTCAACAAAATCAATGAAAGGGGATTTGGAAGAATCTACCATGAGAGCAGAATCATTCCACAGTGCAACGTCTTAGCATGTGCCCAAGCCTTGGATCTTCTTAGAATCGCAAAAAAAGTGCATACAATGATGAATGCTGTAGCTAGAGCATCGAACACCAGTACTCCAACCCCGAAACCAAAGGTTTTCGAGGGGAGTGAATGAAGTCCTCTCATGACTTGATGTGCTTTCAGGAAATTTCTAGACCGAAAGGCGAGGCTAGTCACAATACTTCGAATCTCACACTCGACAGGGCGTCCGCATGGGTTGGTCCTCAGTTCAGAGAGGTGCGGGGACATCAAAGACCCCGAAACCCCACACGCGCTCAAGGCTGAAGCCTTGCAAACTGCGAGCCTCATTGCAAGGCAAACATCCGGTGAGTCGAAACGCGTTATCAACGCCTCATGCATGTTCGTGTCACCCTGCATTTCAGCTCGCTTGTGGCGCACAACCGAAGACTGCTTGCAGGGTTACCACGTCACAAAATGCGTTGACAGTCGTTTCCTGATCCGAGCGATGAATTTATGCATTAAAAAGTTATCAGGTAACAGTAATTAGGTTTGTGGGTTGCTCCCCCAAGATCATTTGTTCAATATAGGCCCGAGTTGTTTTGGGCAGATATTTATGGAACCATGTGAAGCATCCATAAAAAAAAATCAAGTTCCTTTAAGAGTTTGAGGCATGTAGAAAGACCTATATTCTAAGATTAAGTCTCGATCTCTGAGTCTCCGAATATTTCCCAATCCTGCCGTGCGACTTGTGAGAGTGAGGAATAGTCTACCTGTCGGGACTTCCTTTGCAGTGCACGATAGTCTGCCTAGAAACACCATTTTCCTTGCCGGGGGTGAATTTGAGAAGCCCTGGGGCAGGATCTCCACTCCAGGCATGATCAGGGCTCAGCAAAAGCAATTTCGATGAATGAATACCAAACTGCAGAGCAATTTCCTCCGCTTGCCTTGTGGTTTGTCGTATCTCTTCCTCCACATCGGGTTTCACGATATTCTGGGACAATGCGGCGACCGCCGATAAGTAGTTCACAATCTGGGCTTTCGATGTTTCCCTATTCTTAGCCATCAGCTTGTACGTAGTGCTGTGCGAGTCCCCAGTATCCTCGTTTCCAATGTGACTGACACCTTGGAAAGTTGTCGTACGCCAACGGTTTGCAAGGCGGTCGACCTCGAAAATGTTGAGATCAGAGCTACCAATCGGATCTAGCAAGTGATTTAGAACGGCCGCCGTGAAGAAGGGAATCTCTGGATCTTACCTGAATTTTCGCCACCTTGACATAATCTCCTCCAGTTATTGAAGGCAGCTAGGAGTTCTTCGTGCACATTGCCAGGACCAAATGCCCCGAATCCAAAAGGCATACCAAAAAAATGGTCTTGTAGGATACCCCAGATGACGCTCTTCACAAGATAGTGGCCCTTCCCTCTCTTATTTCTCTGAAAGAATCCGTTCGGGTCCAAGTCTGAGTCAATGTTGGCATCTGCTGGGAACCTAAACTCTTGCCGTTGTGGTGAAGCTATGGAATCCACGAGGCGATGCATCTCAAGAAACCTAGCCTTTAATTTATCGTCAGGCCACTCCTGGCTATCATCTTGGTTCACGAGCAGCTGCCCGATGAGCCTGTCTCGCTCGGCTTCGTGACGTTCTCTCATTGTTGTCGTTTCCGCCTTATGATCGGACAGTAAAGTCTGAGTCTCCACCGTGTAGTTATTCTGCATATTGTCAACTTCTCTTTTGTGCTCCCTCATCAAGCGCTTGATGGCTTGTTCATTCTGCTGTTTTTGACTTTCAAATGCGGTCTCCCATGCAATCCTCTGGTCTCGCATCTTAGTTTCTAGATCGCCCATGCTTGTCGAATGTTGCAAAGTCAGGGTCTCGATCTCGTCCTGATGGTTTCGTTTTATGCTATGCAACTCAGAAAGCGCTTTGGAATGTTTTCCTTCCAGCTCAGCTTTCGCCTTTAAAAGTCCCTGGCGGTTCTTCTCCATTCTTTTGTATGCATCAACTTGCTCGTTGTACGCCTGAGTTTGCTCGGTAAGTTTCTGTTCCGTTTTTCGCTGCTTTGCGCGGACTCGTAACGCCCAATCGAATAGAGCCTGTAGGGGCTCCTCTTTGCTCCAGAATCCCCTTGAGCTGGATTCGCCAACCCCATCGAGAAACTGCTCGATGCGCGTGTCGTATTCCTTTCGCACATCGGATACAGAGACAGGCGGCAGATTGGCCTTTGTGCTTCGACCGAAAACCATGACAAATGAGTTGAGGGACAGTATTTTCTTGATACCTTCGTTGATGAATTCGAGATTCAGGGTGGGTCTAAAAATTAGCTCAAGGTCGGAGATTCGGGATCTGTCCTCAGACGAGACACCGAAATCTGCCTTGTGACAGAATTCTGCTTTTCTATATGCCCAGTCACACAACTGATAAGATTGGCGCATTTTACGTGGAGAGGTCGCTCACGCGCTATTATTGAGTGGAGGTGGCTGAGGCGCTTGTGCAGCGCCATGCAGGATACATCCTGCAGATGCTCCCTGTGCTCCCACGTCGAATCAGCGGCCTTTTTTTACTGGCGCAAGGTGATTTGGAGCCACACATCTGCGTCGCTCATCTTGGCTCAACGCCTGCAAGTCGCCCAAGCGTGAGCCTACCTCGTGCAAATGCGTGTATAATCTTTCATTGACTGAACCAAGGAATCTAGAAACGAACTTCCCATCAGACCTCACCAGTTTACAAGACACGGAATGGCAACTCCAGCAAGCCTCACCACTTCGAATGGTCCCCCATCAGATGGCCCCCGGATCATCCTCGGAATCGACTATGGCACGACCTATACGGGTACGTAAAGGAACGCATTTCCGCAGGCGTCCACCGACTAACACCCATATCTGGTAGGCCTCGCCTGGGCGCAGAAACGAGGGGCTCATGATGTGATCTCTGTCGATAATTTAAATGTCTTCAAAAAGTGGCCAGCCCGCAGCGAGTCAAAAGTCCCATCCGCAATATCCTACTCATGGAGCCCCAATGGATGTGCTCAATGGGGATTTGACATAGATAATGATGCAAAAATCTTCAAATGGACCAAGTTGGAGCTAACAACACGCGATTCGGTGAAGGAACTCAAAGTTCTCCTAGATCTCATGAATGGACTAGAATTGATCCAGAGAATGGGCAAGGAGAGCGAGGAGGTCGGATCAGAGGAGGTCCCGGATCATCTGACAAAAAGTCCTGAGAATGTCTTGACCGACTATCTAATGAAACTATCGAGAGAGTGGTATGAACACATGCACAGTGGCGGAATTAACACTCTTGCGAATGTACCGTTGGACCTGGTTATCACACATCCCGTAGTAAGATAACCCCGCCCAAGTTCTAGTTCTTGAAGTAACGGCAGTGCTAGAACTGGTCCTACGAGGCCTTGAACAAAACGTACAGAGCAGTTATGGCAGCTTTCCCGAAGAGAATGTATGGAGGTTTACGACATGTTTACATGACAACCGAGCCAGAAGCCTGTTCGACATATACAGTGCAAGAGCTCCTGAATAATAGAACGAACAAATTGATTCCAGTCAGTTAAGTCTCTCGAGGGAGTGTGAATTAGGCTGACGTAAGTGTACCTAGGGCGACTGTTTCGTCTTGTGCGATGCGGGTGGTGGAACAGTAGTAAGTTCAGGTCTCACTATCTACCTTTGTCAGCCGGGAGTAACCAATTACTTTTAGGATGTCGCATCTTATGTTGTGGAGAGCCTCCAGCCTTTAAAGCTGACTCGAGTCGGAAATTTGAAAGGCAAGCACACCTCCACTTACCTCTAAAATCACTTTAACCTATTTAAGAAGATATGCTTATCCGTCATCCAGGCAGGGAGTGCGGAGCCACTTGCGTGGATCGAGAGTTTTTGGAGTGGTGTTCCAAAAATCTTAAAAGAATTCCGAGGAAGGACATAATCGAAAGTGACTCGACCTCTGGTGGTCACTTTATCGTAAAGCCAACAGGGAGATGGCTCCTGGATGAGTTTGAGAGGAACAAACATGCGTTTAGTGGAGTTGAGAGTGCCGATATTGAACTTCCAGAGGATATTAATGATGCTTCAGGAGCACCAGAGGACGATGACAGTGATTCGGGCATGATATCAATTTCCACGGAAGTCAACCCTCTATGGCCTGCTGTTCATCAAACTAACACAACACAGACAAGAGCTACTATCTATGTTCCACAGTTCTGTTATGGGTACCGTCGAACTAATTAAAAAGCAAGTCATTGAAGTGCGCAAGCTCACATACGGAGGCGGACCCTGCCATGTGTCTGTAAGATCTAACCCTTGCCGTACTGGTATGCTAAGTGTATCTAAACTGCATTATTAGACCATTTTTCTCGCTGGTGGGCTTTCCTTAAACCCATATTTGGTGAATAAAGTTAAGGCTTTTGCGCGGGGAAACGGAAATATTCTGGTTTCTAAACCAAAAGATGGGTGAATAGTCAAACTCGAAACTTGGCAGGCTTTTGCTCATATGATCTAGGTGGAGTGCTGTCGTACAGGGCGCTGTACTGACGGGTGCTGGGGTTGGAACTCAAATTCCCCCCAAAGTGAGCCAGGTTCCGCGCTACTACGGGATATGTGTGAACCAGGTGTATGAGGATTTCAAGCATGGGGACCGTGCGGACGTTGTCATCGACAAATATCACGGCAAGCGGATGGCTCGGGATCCCATGTCCTGGTTGGTTAATCAAGGCGATTTGATACTCCCTGGGAAAAGCATCACGAGGAACTTTGCAGTCTTGTGCAAGTTCACCCCCAGAGACTACGAGGCCCAGGGTGTCGTTCGAATCACTTTCGTCGCCGCTCGCGCTGATCAAGGAGCCCCAACAAGGTTATCAGACATATCCAAAAGTAAGTCCTCATCCAGCTTATGATCTCTTAATTCCATGATCGAAGCTGATATCGCGTCTCTTTATAGGTACCAATACTGTCAAGTACATGGATGTTCCGGTAACAACGTTCGACATGAAGTCGCTTTCCCCTGAGAAGTTTGCACAGGGAAGAGGGAAATACTTCTCTGTGCGAGTGAACGTCAAGATTCGTGTGTCTACTAGTGTCAAGGTGGATATTGAGTACAAGGGGCGAAGTGTATATTTGTACGAGTCGTCACTGTAGTTAGAATCTAAAGGCTGCTGCACTAGCGCCCTTCGCAGTAAATTGTCAACAAAACACTAATACGCGTAACATGTACTGTAAATTTGAAAGTATAACGCGTAAGAAATTCGAGACTAGGGCTTGTGATATGCTAAACACCAACCCCACAAGAAACGTGACCTGCATTGGAGTATACTCATTGGATGCCTCGTGGAGCAGGCAACCACCATCTTGGGGCTAAGAGGGCACTGTCCCGAGGGACGTGCGTAAGCTTTGTGCATCATGCAAGCCACTACTTTTGCTTCGTTGGGCTGACAGGTCTCCAGTCGCCGAAACGCACGTCCCGTATTTGAGCACCGCCCCTCCCCGTGCCGCTTATCAGTCCTGAAGAGCGGAGAACGGTCATGGTCAAAGAAACATAAGTGCAGTATCGGCTGAAAGGCTGAGGAACTTCCAATGGAAGGCTGGAAGTTTGTGAACTACTCCAGTTTATCACCTCTTGTTGCGTTAAGTCTGACTACTGAGCGATGGGGACTTGAGCCACTGCCGGGGAACCTGAGAGCCAGCTACGGATACTTAGATGATCTAAGGGGCCGAAACGACACAAGTCTCTCCGCTTGGAAATTCTCCTACGGTTGCGCTACAACAAAAAACGATTTGATATACGAAATTGGCGGGTATTCCGTTGCCAGCAATTACTCCACAGTCTCTGTCTCCGATCAATTCTGCTCCAAACCTCAACGTTGCGGTCAATCCACATGCATAAATCTCATCGAGGGCATTGGTAAAACAACGGCCGGTCCAGCAAAGTCCAACATCCTCAAACTTTCATACGGAATTTCAGCACTCATTACCATATTATCCGGTATCATCATGGGATGCTTCTCCTCCAAGGTAGTAGAACCAGATGAACAACCTCGTCCAGTTAGACCTATCGACAAGGTGGAGAGGACTTATAACCCACCCGCAAAAACCCAAAAATCTAAAGACCCGTATTTTGTCTCAGCACCCCCAGAGGCAGACAAGGCAAAAGAGATCGCTCATTGTGCCGACCTCCTACGACAAATGTACAGTCTAGACATTTTGATATGGACAGCGGAGGATAACGTTGGCAGTGAAAGGGCTGAGCAAGCCCGGCAAATGGAAAAAGCGGATGCTTTGTATAATGAGATTCAACGGATAGTCAACGGGTGGAGAGATGTGTCACTGGGGTACTTTTCAGGAGATGAGAGGAAGTATGTCCATGAGATATGCACAGCTATGGACAAATACGGTAGACGAGGCTACCGCGGAGGCGTTCGTAGATAAAGCTTCACAGGGGAAGGGACCGAGAATATTTTATACACGCAATGTAAACAATAGCAAAATACAACGTTCAATTTCCCGTTTCTAGTGGAGCTCCCGCACCAAATGTGGAGCTGAGATTCACAAGTGGATCTCACAAGTGATCCGGCATATAAGCCTCATCTTCTCGAGATTCGCTAGGGGTGGCAGTAGGCTTAAGAGCGATTGTCACTCGAGCGGTGGCATGCTACGTATTCGTTAGACTTCGTCGACTATCACTGTAGGTACAGTTTATCAGTAACCACCAGTTCCCTCAAGTTCTAAAGTCTCCAACCAATCACCCTTTATGCATGGTAGAAACAGCTCCAAATCAATAATTCGTTCCCTTGCCACCTCCTACCCCCAGTTCCTAATAGCCCGCAGGACTACAGATCCTAGGATTATTGTAGGAATCGGCTACTGGCTCACAGATACCGGTAGGATAATATGCATGCTGAGCTACTTATGCTAATTCTGTCTGCGCAACGTCTAGCTCTAACCTGGACGCAAACGTGGGGTTCAGGGTCAAAGTCTCTTCACGTATCCGGATTCTACGGTTTTAGAAATTATCTAGGTCGATGCGAGACTCGAGTCCCTCTACAATTTCCTATTCTGATAGCAAAAATAGGCGCTCTGAATAGGGTTTGACATCGACGAAGACTTGCTAGTACATCGATGGAAATGCTTGAGCTGACTCTACGTAGTCGTAAGGAAGAGTTTCTCACGCTAAATGAGTTGATGGCTAAGTTCCATCCTCTCTGCATGCTGGGTCGAAGTGGCTCCGAAGAGTCCTCGAAACTCCTTAGGCATCTTTCAGACTGCACTGAAGGCCTATTGGCGGATTATTTGGGATGAGTAGAGTAGACGTGCTATGACCATATGAGTTCTACAGGGTTACATACTCTCAACATCGTTCCCATTGAACTTGCGTCTACTTGCCCAAATGTGCTCTTTTATGATTAAATCTAGAATTGAAAAAAGTCTAGTTACTAAAACATAGGAGTGGCCTCACTATGACAAGAGAGCTCCGCAAAGCAGCACGAACTCCTTTCTCCCTTTCAACTTCCCCACTCTACATAAAGTCTTCCTCATTCTTCCTGGACCGGACGCGACGATGCTGTGTGCTATTCAAGAACTCACCCAAAAGGAATGTGCTTCGCCAGTGCCGGTAAGTTGCATTCGATTCTGCTTGTAAATACACTATTCTCGACTAACAAAACTGGGACAGAACAACATTATTCTATTTTGTAATGCCTATAATGTTACCGTAGAAGGTCAACTATATAGTATAGAAGATCTCCAAATATATCGTAAATAGAGCTAAGGTCATCAAGCCAATTGATCTCGAGCGACTTAGCCATCCTAATAGGATTGAGCTCTCCAAAAGTATGCGCGAAAATTTACCCACAGCTCCTTGTAGAATCATCTCACAATGGAATAGCGAAGCCGTGTAGAACAAACCTCATCGATTCGACGTTGCCTAAATGATGTGTTGCGTTTGCCAAAAGGTCAACCTCTCAGCTAGCACAGCAGAAGGATATATATAGACGGATAGCTGTATGCGACATGATGCGAAACAAAAATGAAATTGACAGGTCTTGTATTCGGAGGCCAATATGCCGACGGCGGGCTTCGATTTAGCACCAAAGGGGAGACTGCTCTTAGACGAATTTAAGAAGCACAAACGAACCCTTAGAGGAGTAGGATGTGCGGACCTTACAAGATTTAGAAAATAGGCCGACAGCCGCTGGTAAAGAAACTGGAATGTTCTCTATCACTGCGTATGACCGGCCTGTACAGGCATATGCACTATTTTAAATCTAATCAGAGAAGAACTAAAGTCAACGCTCCACCCAACAATTCAAAGAACTAAGAATTTGATCCGAGCTCAAATCTTGGATATTGAGAGAGCATACCGCAAACGTACTCAAAATCGTGTTTCGGCAAGTTATTCTATTCGCGCAGTTCCATCGGTGTTTAACTAATCTTATCATCAGGATTATATTTCTTGCTGGAAGTCTTTCCGCTAATGCTTGTTTTCTTGGCAAAATCAAGGCTTTTGTGATTGGAAATTAGAACATTGAAGTACTTACAGAACAAGCCTGGTAGGTCACCTTCCACATATTATAAAATTCGAGTTGAATGGAAAGCGCACAGCCGTACTGCAGCGATGACAGGTGCTACTGACCACCACTCATGTTAAAGTACAATTACCTCCTAAGCCATTAAAGAATTATACCTCAGATGAATTGAGCCTCTTGGATTCATCATGGAAGGCCCTGAGTGAGTCCATATGGATTCTTTGGCACCTACCTCCCTAAATGCATTTGGTGAAGGGATTGTTAGAAAGTCACTTAATGTAGAATATATAATTAAAATCTCAATTAAACTAACATCTTGCTAGATTCAGACCTAAGGATTCTTAAGTTAGCGTGAGATCATTTCTTGTGAAGCTATTAGGAGCACCAAAGCCATGAGTAACTGAGTTGATGGCTAAAGGAGCGTAACTAAGGGTTTATATACAAAAGAGTGAGCTAGGTAGTATGTGGTTAGTGAATACCACGAGCAGGTGGTGGATTTTGGAGGGCTCCAGCGAGCTCCGTAACTGCAAACATTTCTCTTAATATTGGAACACCTGATAAGCTGATAACTTTGTGGAAGGGTTCTATTCCGTGAGCACAATGTCGACCTGGCTTGGCCCGATTGAGCAAGTGTGATTGCCCTTGACTAGAGAATAGATGTCCCCACTAGTCGGACTGAGCAAGCAGAGGTGTTCCTTCCCTTTCCCCATCCTCGATGTCTCTTTCTATGAATCGGGGTTCCTCTTCACCCCATACTTTCCACTGAATATAAGAATATCCAAGAATTGGATAAAACAAGGAGCTAGGAATATTAGCTGGGACAATTTCCCTGACGATATTTGCGACGCACACCAGTAGTACCGAGGCCATTGCAAGTTGCGCATGCCGCCATGGGATTTTCTGAAATCCTCTCCCTTCCGGCCACATAAGCGTATCTATCAACAGCCAAACCCAAAGGACAGACGCGAGGACGGTCTTGCTGGCCTCGAATAGTAACGTCGAAATTTTGGTGGGAGATGCTTCTGGTTGTATGCGGACGAGGAAAATAATTACTGTAGTCAAGAAAGCAGCCAGAGCCGGAGCGCTTGAGACTGCTGTCAGCGAAACTAGGAAATTCGGGTAGGCAGAATGACTGACAATACACTATAGAAAGTTTTGGGGCCAATCCACATCTGTAGAAACAGGTTATACCCGAGAAAACACACAATTAATATTGCAACGATAGCCTGGTAGAGCGCGACTGTTCGTAGCACCCGCCGCTCGAAAGAGCGGCCTTCGGAATCGTCCATCGTTAAGTACGATGTTTAGGGAGATTAGCTTATATTGAGAAGGCAGAAAGAAAGTGAAGTTTATCAGACGAGATATTAAGAGATCTAATGGCTTTAAGAACTTGAATGGCTGCCTGATATCTGAAACAAGAAGGATTGCGGCATTGTGAGTGTGCACTGCCCAGTTCTCTTAATTGGGTGGTGCTTATTAAAGACACTACTGTGAGTGCCGCGAGAGTTTTCGAGCTTTTACATTTTAAATTTTATGACTAGGGCTCCCGTGATGAGTTTATACAGGTTGGAGACGTTACTCCCCTCTCGCATCTGATACACTCTACATGCGCCCGCAGACATTTCTCCTTCTACCACGTGCTTCTAAACCCTCACAGATCTGGACAACCACTGATCAAACAACCCAAGCTCGGATAGGGGGCCGGACTTCGTGAAGCGGATAGGCAACCACACTGCCCTCCTGTGCCGCAATGTTGCCGTGTAGTGACAGGATTGGGACGTTACTGTGTGTTTTATGTAAAGTTGTTTTCTCCCCTCCTCATATATAGAAAAAAATTTCCTGCCTAAGTGTTTCTTAATGTGCGCATTACTAGGGATGGCTTAAAACCTTCTGCTGTGCTTCTTCCTGGTGTTTCGCCCCAAGGAACATGGTAACGACAGCGAAGGATTTGACCTAACAAAGTTATGATCATCAAGCAATCAATGCACAGAATTATTCCCTCAACTCATCGTTACGCCTCAGATCTTCCTCCTCGTTCCTCTCCGCATCTCTTGCAGCCACATCACAGCACCAACAAGATCGGCATAAATGAACGGCCTATTAACACCGTATACAGCACCATGCGCTTCCCGCCATTTTCCGCGCCAGCCTTCATGATCCATCTCTTGGAATGCTCTATTGCACATTAATTCTTTGCATTTCAATGCCTCGCGCTTTAGTGTTTGGCCGTCCATCCTCATTCGCAGAAACCATGGATGGTGTAAACGAATATCTGGACGCTACATCCGTAGTCCCTAAGTGCATCAGCATCGTCCGCCGGGTAGCGAAAACCAGAGGCATCCAGAGCGCGATGCGTCCATCAATTATGAATCCCAGTGAAATACCATTCAAGCACATTTGGTGCTGTATACCGGCCAAGCGTATTTCGGAGGCCAAAGAAGCTCTACATACTGGAGATGAAGGAGTTGGTGTGGCCAACAATGTGGTTCAGTTATAGTGAAGATATATATGCGTTGTTGGAGGCTATTAAGGTGGCTTTCGTAGGTTAGGGACTATTAGTTATTGGTTAACCTGGGTCTTGCTCAACCTGAGTCTGATGTTTCGCATCAAGAAGAGGACGGATATAAAGGCAAACCCAGAGAGAAGAGCCTCGAATATGGCTAAAAGGTTTCCGCTGCATGTTGCGCCAAAATCTCATTGTATACCTTACATTGTCACGAAATCCTCATGTGAAAGTCGAAAAACCGACTAATACAAAGTAACAACCAACTTCTTCGCCGAAACCCCCTTCCTAAGCAGATCCATAGCTTCCTGCACGGAATCGAGACCTAGCCCAACAATTTGTGGTTCAGGTGCAGGTATAAATTTCTGCTGCTCCAGTGCACTGGGCAAGAAGTCTTCGTAAACGGCTTTCCCCACCTCATTTGCCACCAAGTCGCTTCCATTGATGATCTTGGTGCGGACACTCTTCATTGTTGCCTTGATATTTCCTGAAATGACTGTGCCAAGCATTGAGACTATAAAAGGGAGAAAGTCCAAGACACGCTTCGGAAATGGAGGCATATCGAAGGTAGCCTGAGCGATGAACTTGTTCCCCTTACATGCTCCCATGATATCTATGCATGGTTTGAAGGCGCCAGAGCCTATGCTAATTGCGCCTGCAGCGGATCGTTTTTCGAATGCTGAGATGATGTCGGGGACAACGCTTGCGCTTCGATAATCAAAGACTTCGACGGCACCTAGCTTTTTGAGATATTCATGGTTTTTTGGCGAAGCTGTTGCAATAACCTCATATCCTGCAGCCGTCGCTAGATGAATAGCATTGCATCCCACGCTGGTAGAGCCGCCCCAAATCAGCAGCGTCTTCCCGGATGGAGTCGGGGAGATAGTGGGGAAAGGAAGAGCGAGATAGTCTTTCTGAAAGAGAGCGCAGGCCGCTGTCGATAAACCTAGTGGCATTACACACGCCCTCTCGTACGACATGGATTGTGGGATAGGAGAGGTCATGTTTGGACGGACAACTGTAAATTCTTGGAAGCCACCCTCGCATGCTCGATTCACCCGTTTGTCCAAGGCGACCGCGTGGGCGACAACACGGTCTCCTACCTTGAAGCGCGAGACGTCCTCTCCGACCTCGACAATCTCGCCGGCGACGTCGGTACCCAGGATGAAAGGTAACTTGACCCACGAAACCACCAAGCTGGCCGCTTCCTGGATAATGTAGTCGTAGGAGTTGATGGCTACAGCCGCGTTCTTTACAACTATCTCATCTCTTCCAGGCGAAGTGTATGTGGATGTTTGAAGTCTTAGAGGTGTAGCCTTGGCAGTCAGAAAGGCGGCATTGTTGGAAGGAGTCATTTTTTGGAGGCCACAGAGGAGGAGGGTTGGAGGATGCTTGTAGGAAAAGCGATGACCATTACGTCCCTTGTCTATTATTTATATTCATTTTCTCTTTAGGGCGTAAGACCAAACTATTGTCAAAGTGTGAGAGTATCATCTATCTCTCTGAGGCCCATGTGCTAACCTGTTGTCGTATGTCAGACAATAAAACGAGGTGCAACTTTCTGCAGCCTTGACTGGGGCACGAATATCGGTCGGGCAAATAAGTTTTCAATCCGTTCCTGCCTCAAATGGGGATTAAAGAATAACCCCGAAAAAGATGGACGCTGAGTGGATACAAGTTGGAACTTTAGACATTGACGGGCACTTTTCCGGAACGGAAGTCTTCAGATTCGCTTTGGCGGGGGATCTTCATGCCCGACCTTTCCCAGGGACGGGCCGATGGCACGTGACTGTCGGGTCGGTAGTTGAGCCGAGGAGCCGCGATTTGAAGGACTTGATTTCAACCAAGGATCGAAATCACCATTTTCATCATCACTACGATCAGTCACAACTACAGCCACAGAAACACATCCGGGAAGGAGTCTCTTTCCTTACAATGCTTCTTTGGGCTATCCCGCACGTTGACGGGAGACTCGCGCTCCCAGAACCGGAGGTCAACGACATTCGTGGACCCCAATTAGTTTGCAGCAGCGAAGGAATACCGAAAGAAACTCTCTAACGCTCTAGAAGTCTTGAACAGAACCACACCTTTCCCATTCGTGACAGCGGATACATGTGCTAGATCGCTCAGCCACGTCTGGGTCCTCCAAACACTGGTATCTCAGAATACCCCAGGCTATTGCCACCAAAGAAAATCTTTTAGGATGAAGTAATTATGTCGGAAAGTCCACGAATAGTAAAGACAGGTCCCACAATGCCATTTCTGGGAATTTGCCAAGGCTTGTGTTTTTAGACCCCAACAACCCTTGGTAAATATTCTCAGACTCTTGAGAGCGTTCCTGCGCATGTAGGTCGCCATTGAATTCATGTGCCGTAATTTGGACCGACCCCGTATCTCATGATCCCTTCCTACGAAAGGGGAGGGACATCTGGCAGCCGAGTTCCAACCCCAGTCAACTTATCCATTTCCCAGAGTTTCTCCCTTCCTGAAACTATCCGTACTTCTTCCGCATGGGAGTTCCAGGAATTGCCTATATAGCTGACGACGCCTCTGCTGTTGAACCAATTATGCGGCTTCTAAATCAACGCTCGTATTATTTACCCGGATTTACCAGAGCAGAAGGGCTCGGCCACAAGGCTTCTTTTGTAGAATTCTCCGACTGGACGACGATCGCCATCTTTTTGTTTGATTGCCAACCTTCCATGTCCAATTCAGGTAACTACTTTAACCCCACAAAACACTTTATTTTGTACAGTTTCGTAGCATCTACAGACGGGTTCTTCCGAGAGGAGGCAGATTGCAATATCTTTTCCACCGTTCCTGCGTGTTCACCATGCTTTTGCCAAGTCTCTTAAGAATAGAAAATTGCCACTTTGAAAGCTACAATATACTTTATACAGTCTCTTACGTGGCGGGTACGACTACTCTCATGAAGGAAATACCCAAGAAAAAGTCCTGTTTGCACGGCGGCTTCTATAAAGAGTATTGTCAAGTACAAAGACTGCAAAGCTTCCAAGTCTGATTCGACGTCCATCCTGAGCTTCTCGGTATTATGCTTCTCTTGGCCAAGTCTCTTGCTGTTCTTGCAGCATTGCTGCTCAACTCCAGCGTCTTTGCACACCCTGGACATGATGTCTCCGGGGAGGTGGCTCAACGTGCGACGTATATTTCGACCGCAGAAAAGCGCTCGTTGTCCCATTGCTCCGCCAAGTTAAAGGAAAGAGGATTCCAAGATCGTTCAATTGCTCGACGGCATGAATTGGTTCAAGCTCTCCGAAAGAAGCGTTCCCTCGAGGTCCGTGATTTCAGGACTGCACTCAATACTTCCCATCATTCGACCGAAAAATATACGGCTCAGACGGACCCTGGAGTTATTTTTGCTGGAAACAGGTCTTGTATTCTCTCACCTGAGGTCACTGAAGGCCCATATTGTACGAGATCCATCCTTGAATGTGTTGCATTGGCTGACTTCAAGCTGCTTAGACGTCAGTGGAGAGCTCGTGCGCCAGAATGTAGTAGAGAAGGAGAAGGGGGTACCGTTGACCTTCGAGGTACAAGTCATCAACATTAAGACCTGTGAGCCCATGAAGGGAGTGTTGCTTGAGATGTGGCATTGCAACAGCACAGTATGTCCAAGGTCCTAAAACCCGCTAAGCCATCTGCCTAACATCTGTAGGGTGTGTATGGTGGTATTTCGGGAGGAAACGCAGCTGGTGTCTCCGATGATCGCGAACTTAACAACACCATGTTGCGCGGTATCCAGCCAAGCAAGAAAGATGGCGTTCTACTCTTCGACACCATCTTCCCAGGGCACTACGTTGGCCGCACTCCTCATATCCACGGTAAGCCCACTGTGATTATCCTTCATGCTCTTTCTTCTTTGCTGTCCTTTCGGTTAGGCTGACGTTCTTACTTTAAGTCATGGCTCACCTCAACGCCACTATTCTCCCGAACAACACCGTATCTGGAGGTACCGTCTCACACGTCGGCCAACTCTTCTTCGACCAATCCCTTATATCCGCTGTTGAAGCCACAGCCCCGTACAAGACCAATACCCAACCTCTTACGACGAACGAGCAAGACTTTATCATGGCTCAAGAAGCCGAAACTGGAGACCCGATTCTCGAATACACTCTCCTCGGTTCCAAAATCGAAGAGGGGCTCTTTGGTTGGATCGCTTTCGGTGTCGATCCGACTGCTAACCGGACCGTGAACGCCGCGGCTAGCTTTGGAAAGGATGGAGGAAAGGCGAATCCAAATCCGTTTGGACCTGGTGGACCGATGCCTAGCGGAGGCTTCCCGGGAGGATTTCCAAGTGGAATGCCGTTCCCTCCTGGGTTTACTGGATTCCCATCGGGGTTTCAGCCCCCGTCCGGGTTCCCAGTGCCCACGAGCTTTCCCCAACCCAGCGTGAGTAGCGTTGCCAAGTCGAAGACGACGGGCATGTAGGGAGAATGTTGCGAGGGATTGTAGGTAGTGTTGTAGGAGAGAATAGACTTAGGGAAGACTATGGATATGCAAGGTGACCCACTGCGAAAATGTAGGTAGGGAGTGATTATGAGTACCGCTTGAGAACTGAAATGCACGTGGAAAACCGCGGTCCTCGGTGAATCCTCATCAAGCCGGGCGATTTACTGAAGTGTGTAGGCGAAATGAAGTAATTACAAGAAACGCAAGTTTTAATACGCAACGATTTTATCTGGCGAAAGTAGCGAACGTATCATCTAAATGTATAGGTGAAATAATGAGAGTAAAGACCTCAACGCATCTGGTTACCCAGTTAGTAAGAAAGTCTTTAAGGCCGTTGCCAGGAGATACCAGGGGATTGAGATTCACGTCGTGCCTCCCCCTCCCCTGTTCCCTTCGTCCTGCCTAGAGAAATACCATGTCACTCCATCAACCGTATCCTGCTAGGACCAGCAACTAGATGCACCATACTTGAGATCCATAGTGTTTCGGTACCATAGTGACACGCCAACCAGAGCTTAACGGACTTACAGAGAACCTTAGTACACTCGCGCAACACACCATACCGGCCATCACTGACGAGCTACAGCAGCTTGGGAGCCTCCCGGCCTTCAGTCAAGGCGCTCAGATTCTCGCAATGCTTTAGAACATTGACAGTCGATTGAGGAATATCGAGAGCCGACTTAATACGCTGGGGAAATGGGTGGGACATGTTGCAACCCTCACTGTTGCTGTCCAAGTGGATGTTGTGAACATGGATCAAAGAGTGTAAGAACGCAGGGTTTGATTGGAAGCATCGTGAGTATGTCAAACCTTTTTATGAGTAGATGCTAACAAGGATTAGGAACTTCGGCAATACCGTTATTATAAAGAACATGAGCATTTGCGATCCAATTTTCACATTGGCACTTTTCCTCACCACGCGATCACCAGTCCGCCAATCGCTAACTTCCCTTCAACACCCGCAGCTCCGAGGAATTCGACTGGTATATGCTCCACACTCAGGAGAATCATGAACCATGAATCATGAACCATATCAGCTGACTGGGAAAATAGTCCGTGAACTGGATCGGATTCTGGCCGTTCTTGGTCAAGTCCTCGCGATGCGAAAGTTACTTAACTTCTAGATATCATTGGAATCCAATTCGCAGAAGTGCCCTGCGAGTACGGTACATTGCTAGCTTAGAATTGCGCTTAGAGTCGGCGTCTATAAGTCTAAACAAGGTGTTATCGGATCTGCGACATTGATCCAGGTTTGGGGGTACATCCTTATTAGATCGATGAAGGCGTCTCTGGAGTGATTGGGGTTTGCGATACCACTAGTAACCCAGTTCCTTGGATTAATTCTACTAAAGGAAGATAAGCTTGTTCAGAGCAAGGAATAGGAATTAAACCTTAATGCAAATGGTGGTTGAAAGGTGACCCGGTACTTAAGGCCAATGAAGAAATGTCCTCAGCAATGCCCGATTCTTGATCCAGTCGCATCATTTCCTGTTGCTGGCTTTGGGGGCATCAAACCGGAAGCGATACAAAACGTGCGGATGCCCAGGCGGTGTTGGAGGTGGAAGTTGCACTCGAAGTGGTATGGGTATGCTGACTCATATTGTGCCTTGCAAAAAGCTGGTTACAGTCAAAATTTTCTGCAGAATGGTCAGGAAAAGGTACAGTAGTGCTAAAACAAGAGATATTCTTACTCAACTTAGCATTCCTCTGCAGAAAACTACATTGCTTCTTCCTCTTCCCCTTGTTTTTAGCAATATCTTCTTAAGATTATATTATTGTTTACTTTCTAGTTTCGCAGTTTGTTGTTCATCCTTTTTTACCTGTACCCGTGCCTGTGGGCTTGGTAGTACAAGACGTGCGCAGAAATTCTAGCTGTAGCTAGCTTTTTGCAAGGCACAATATCATCGATCCCGCACTTTTTCGGCAGGGCTCCCCACCAACTCTCAAAGCGAAACACGCCAGTGTCCTCACCAACATGCGTGTCGCACAAGCCTTAATTACGGAGCCTTTATGATCCCGATCGGATACCGACAGACATTAGCAGTGCATCCATGGGGGCAAATTGTTATTGTAGCTACAACTAAGGCGCCAACCACCGCCCGATTTGTCCGCTTCTAAGCCATGGAAATGCTGCTTCTACTCCTTGGATTCATCAAGATATTACTCAGTTGTATGCAGGGCCAGTCCTACAAGGCCCCTTTGGACTTTTCTTCAAGTTATTACCTTCGTCTCAGGTTGCAGATGAAGGGAGCCCCCAAATCCTTCGATATCTTGCGTCACCAATCCCATCGAGGCGCAGCTATGACTCGTCCCCCATTTATTCTCTTCCGCCTCTGCGGTTCGAGCATCAACTCTTCCGCTAAGCGGTTGCAACTTACTCTTGTGCGAATTCTACCTTCAGTGATTCGCGCACCTTATCCATCCTTCGAACCTCCTGGGTAGTGTACCCGAATATTCCGCCAAGCTCACGTCCTTTAATCAAGTCCGGATCTACTCGCGCGCTATTCTTCTGTGTTTCAGCGTCTAATTGAATTCACTGACTACAGTTTTATGCATCTCTCGCAGGTACAACTTCGCCTCAACGTGTCCAGGTGGTGTGTTTTCGGCAGATTCCCATATTAGATGTGGTCCGTTCATGCCGTCATTACGGACTTCGCAGTTGTCGGACCTCGCTAATAATACCATTTACGAGAGTTCGCATCGATCGCTGTTCGCATTGTGTACCCAGCCTTGCCCGTTTCTAGTACGGCTATGTTTTCGTGTTACAGACGTCCCACAAAGGCAAGACAAACAATGCTATTGCCTCCACCCATAGAGCCCATTTTAGTATCAAAGCGCCCTGCAGCATGCTTACTACTGCCGACTTCCGTTGATAATCTCCTCCCTCCAGACCTCCCATTAGACCTAATTCTAGCTACTGAGCAGTTTCGCTTCGAGATTTCCTTTACCAAATCTTCATGAGGCATTCTGAACAGTAAGTGCACCTATGTCGGTCAAGGCAAGAGCGCAGATGAAGGCAATACACCACATCCATGCTCGGCAGTCTGTTTCATTACCACCTTCTCCAGCGTCGCCAACATTAGCGCAAACCGCCTCATCGTCCAGCACACCATCAGCGACTTCTGCGCCGCCGATATCCCAACCAACGGCAGTTATACCCCTTACTACCACATTTACTCCTCCAGCATCATGCACCGAGCAACGCCTCTCCCAACTGCCTCCCCCGGGTTACCTGATCTGGGCCAACGAACCTATACCCGCAGTGAACCACACTTCTAGTGCATGCTATCCTAGCGAGTTCCTTAAAGCATATCAATCAGTTCCATCCGGTATTGTTGGTTCATCCGTGGTGCCTGCTATGAGCCCTTTGGTTTGCCCATCAAATTTCTGCACAATGTTCGCGGGCGATGATAATTATGTTGCATGCTGTCCGTCGTAAGTTTTCTAATTCCGTGCTCGGCAAACGTCTTGACAACTAAGTCATTCTAAGGGGCTTTCAATTCCACCGCCCAGATGTGACGGTTGACCCAAAACGACCTGGATATGGCGGTACGTGCTACAGTGACTTCACTGTGAGCTCAACCTACGCTGTTACGGCTTATAATGTGAGCGGGGCAACGAATCTTGCTATATGGACGGCAAGTACTTCAGGTCGGGAACTTTAGCAAGCATAGTCTCTATTCACTATCTGACAGCCTTGCAGGGGCTCAAGCTTATGCTCATCCCATCGACGGATTCGCAGCTACCACTCCAAGTCTAGGTTGCCCTACACCACAGGCAGTTTCACAAAGACCATCCCGTGCGACTGTTGCGGGTGCAACCGTTGGTGCCCTAGCCGCGATCGGTTTCCTCCTAACGGCCGTCCTAATTCTCCTCCGCTTTATTCGCAACCGCCGGAAACCACCCCCACTAAAGATCCAACATATATCCCACGACATTGCGGTACGCAACGGCCATGCACTAGAAAAAGAGGGGACTGTCTTCTTTGCTGAGATAGGCATTTCACACAAGACAGAGAAGTGGGGACATAGATCGAGTCAAGTGAATGGTGGGCAAGGTCCGTATGAGATGAGTGGTGACACAGTACCTGAGTTGGATGCAGGTTACGATGGAGTAAAGGATTTTGAAAAGGAACAAGCGGCAGACTTAGAGAAAGAGCGGCGGAAAATATTAGCCAGGGAGGCGAACGGAAAGTAAACGGCCAGCTTCAATACATAGCAGCAAACAATCGCCCTCGAATACGTCTCGTCTCTAGCCTAAAACAAATACTCAGGCCCCTCCAATTCTGGTTGCACATCCTTGTGTCATTCCTGCGACCTGCTTCCCCACCACACAATCGCAACTAGACGAAACGGAGAGAACGGATCGAATCTACTTGCACTTTCAGAAATGCGACAATTAGCCCCATTCCCGGTTGATAATAGAGATATGAGGAGTTTGAGTTCGGTCTAAGGAGTCTGCATCATACTCTCCATTCGCCATGTATATATTTGCTTCTTTGCAAGCTTGATGCTTGAAATGCACATTTTCACTATCCTGATGATTCAGCATTCGTGCGCTGTTCTTCGATCGCAATTGGTTCTAAATTCAGCTTCTCCAGGGACGCGAAGCCCATAACCGCCTTTCGTATATAAACTTCGGTGGAAGCCGACTTATCCCTTCTCAACCATTCAAGTCTTTTCAAGCTGTTATCGTGGTTACTGGATCAGGAAAAGCCCGAGATGCGCATTCCCCGGATTCCAGGCATCAACGCCTCTCACGTGACTTCGCGTCACTCATGTTGAGTAATCATACACGAGCCCCCGCTGGCGGTCTTGGCATACGCCTTTTGAGGAAGAGCAAAGAAGATACTTAAACACAGCGTCCCTCAGGTTCTTCCCCCAACTACATTGCCTCAATTCCTCTCAAGCATCTCCCCACATCCACTTGCAAGAATGCCACTGAATAATATCACAACCTGCCTCTGGTTCGACGGTTGCGCTGAGGAAGCCGCAAACCACTACATCTCCATCTTTTCCAACTCGCGCATCACAAGCATCCAACGTTACACTGCCGCCGGTAAAGAGCATCATGGTCACGAGCCCGGCTCTGTCATGATTGTCGAGTTCGAACTCAATGGTCACAAGTTCGTTGGCTTGAATGGGGGACCGCAATTCAAGTTTACCGAAGCAGTAAGCTTTATGATCCACTGTAAGGATCAAGAGGAGGTGGATTGGTATTGGGAGAAGCTGGGTGAGGGGAGGGAGGGGGATTGTGGGTGGATTAAGGATAAGGTATGATGTATTGTGAGTGAGGGGGATGATGATATAAGGTTGACTAATGAGAGATAGTTTGGTCTGAGCTGGCAGATTGTTCCAAACCAGCTGAAGAAGATGCTGTCATGCGAAGATGCGGAGAAGTCGAAGAGGGCTATGGAGAAGATGCTGACTATGGGGAAGATGGATATTGAGGGCTTGGAGAAAGCTTTTGATGGGCAAGAGCAGTGAGAGAATGGGGCCTACTGGCGAGGAGGTAAGAGTAAATTAGGAGAAGATGATGGGTCTTAAGTTGTCCGACGAAGTACTAGAAAAGGTTCAAGTCCTAACCCTAACCCGCCAACGGACCCACTGCAACTAGGGTAAATCTTGACTGGCGAGAGGTTCAGGTTTTTCAACACCAGCCTTGATAGTGATATTTTTAAAATCAAAGCTGTTAATCTTCAAACTATTGTACTCAGGGCCCATGTCCTTAAGCCCTGTAACTCCCGTCATCTGATCAGGTGCCACCACAAAACTGCCCCCTGTCTTGTATCTGATCTAATATTAGCCTCTAATTATCTGCTTGTAGTCCAAGAATAGTGACTTGACAAAATAGCTGATCGCACTGGTAATGGTACCGGTCCACGAATCTCATAAACACTATAATAAAAAGCTAATCTGATGGGTTTTCTCAGCACCGGGAACTTGATCAATGGTGCTTGGTGGGAGGGACATAGGGATGCGAACGCCGAAAACTGCTGACGGATATCCTTTCCGAGGGGGTATTCTGTTCACTACCAAAAATAATTCAGTGGTTTAGGTTATTGAAGGGTAATGATGGATATGCCTTACATGAGGCCCCCATAGCGATAATCTGTCGGCTAATGGGTCAAATATGGTCTTGTCGCCGCTGGCGGGCGGGGAGTTTATCGTGTGGTGAGATTGAGGTGGTGGTTGTTGCCTACGTAAAAGGAAGTGAATGACCCCTGGAGGAGGGGCGGAAACCGGCCTTGTGGCTTGGCATGTAGCAAAAGATGGCGTTTCGTAATACTTGCAAGATACGCAAGGCCTCGTCAAGAAACATCTCTGCGAGCTTGCGATGGCTTTCTATTTTCTGTTTCGGGGTTTCCATTCCAGCCTTTAGAAGCACCTTTGCGCTCTCATAAGAATATGTTGCGAAAAGTCCAGTGAATCAAAATCGCGTCAATATTAAAAAGGCTAGGCATCCATATATGACTGAGGCTACTCAACTCGGCTAAAACGGAATAAGTGGAATTTCCTGAACGAATAAAAGGGGCCTTGGACCCGTAACTGTGTGAGAATCCAATCCCCCAATAGCATGATAGCTGCTCGCTTGAAGAGACGAGTGGGTGTAGACGTAGGAGACCTCGTACCATTCCTTTATGTCCCGTCTATCAGTGTGCACTGAAAGCCTATTTTCCAGCCTTCGGGCAATTCTGCAATCTGATTATTCGTATAATCAGACTTGTCAACACAGCAAGTGAAGATTACTGTCAGAGATTTGCGCCATGCCGATTTAAGACGCGTTAAACCGGAATGATACTAACCCAAGTAGGTAATCAATCAAATCAAGTTTGACCCTAAAACGCCACAAACTTGACTGTTGACAAGTCCGCATGTCATTAAGAGTGGGGACTTCATTGTGCTACTAGTTCAGACTTGATTTACTCGTGACCTTCTCCGAGTAGATGTTCAGTCGCAACTTCCAAGAGCAGAAAACCTGGCCTTAAACTAGACTGCGTGGAGAGTCTTGATGTCTGTCCTTCACGACACTTGATGCAGCCTACATGTCAATATGATACATAGCCTTTCGAGCCAGATCCGCCTCCGTTTCCATCCAAATTAGTGTGCACCAGGCCTGCTGAAGAACAAAATTTCATCCAAGCGCAAAGTGGTCGGGCGGGGACCAATACAATGGCGCTTCTGTGGGCAAGAAAGATCTTTAAAGCTTGCAGTCCAACCTCAATCCCCTCTACTCCCTCACCAAGCTAAACAACGACATTCTCGGCCATGCCGTAGATTTCATCCGTCCAAACTAACTTAACTACATTTCCTAGGTAGTCCTGTTGATTGACATAGGTTGCATCAACCCATAGCCATCGTACTGACTTCTCTTAGCAAAGTACTCGGAGCACAGTAATTAAGGTCGTGTAACGGAGAACTCAAGGTCAATGTAGAGGTATCCTTGGGAGGATCCATATGATAGAGAAGTGACGGAGGATTAGAGTAGAAGAGATCAATTCTCTAACCATATTCCCTTACATTCTTTGCTGCCTACTGAATCTCTCGACATGGCGGAGTGTATGCATAGGCGCTTCCATGAGTGTGGCGGTGTCAAAATTTGAAGAGTAGAGAAGGCAAGAGGCTGAGGCAATAACCTAAACAGCTTTCACTAGAAAACTTGAAACCCTATTATATGCTATCTAAATCTGTGCAGTGTGAATACCGCACAAGAAGTGAATCGATAGGCCGGATCTCACGTGGTACCGCGATACCACCGGTCCCCCAGTGACCGATAGATCTGATTACCCTACCTTAGCGTTTCTGCTTCCACACAGGAACACCAACCTACGCGAAATTTTGCCAAGGATGCCGTATGCGTTTGTCGCTGCTTCGTTCGTTCTGATATTTCGGTGTATGATAGATCTTGTTGTAAATCCCGATCAGGACATAGCACGGATACACTGGCCGTAAATGATGGCCGGAAGGGCTTAGAGGCCTGAGTCTGCGCAAAATATCGAGCGATTGCCCAATGGCACATACCGCTTGCAGACTGAAACTAAAGAGTTCTCAGGATTCAACCCTAGCCTCATGGTCGCCCTTCTCTATATTCGGAGCGCATACTAGTGGCGCTCGCCACCTAGTGTGCGATGCACAAACTCGAGACATTTCGAAGCTGCTGGAAACCTAGAAATGGAAAGAGGTAGAATCTACAAATTTGGGTTCCTACTTGCCGGAGAAATCAATTAAATTTTGGGTGGAGCAGAGCTCTGCGACTAGTATTCCTTTAGCACTAGCTTGTGGCATCCTTGCTATCATTTTCTCGGTGTAGTTGCACTAGAGCTGCGCTTAGCGATGAGTTGACGACTTAGCATTTTCTGATTCTGACAGTTCCTTGTTCAAGGACCTGTCGCCTTCATATGTGCTTCCGAACCTCTGAACCCTATTCATCGTCACACTCAACCTACTCTGGTACCTCCTGTTCACCCTGAATCATCGTAATCCATCGAGTAGTATTCTAGTTTGTCATTATTCCAGACCCTGTTACATCCTGGAGCCACTTCTGCCCGGTCATGCAATTCCTTTGTCGCCACTCTCTCCTCTCCTCTTCGAGGCCCTAGCCATCAGTATGAGATTCAGGTTGTGCTAATGCCTTTCTTGAAACTGGTATGATTACTGGAGAAATCTTTCTTTCAAGCTTCAGTCGACGTGTTTGTCGAAATTCAGTCCAAAGGCTCCTCGCTCAGAATTCGAATCAGCAGTTGAGGGGCTAGACTCCGAAAGGGTGGGAAAGACCACGTCTGCTGGTATACTCTCGACTTCGCCGCAATTTCCCTCAACACTGGTATCTATGGCATCATATGCTCAACATCTCCATTTCACCACAAGGGAACAGGAATCTACCTCGGAAATGGTATATAATCCTCCTTCCTAACTCCATCTCCTACCTTGTCTTTCAATCTTCATTTATGAACAGCTTGAACACAACCAACATGAACCTCTCCCTCTTCCCCTGTCTGTCCCCTCTCGCGGTGATCATCTATTCGGCCCCAGTAGACATCACCCCGCAATATAATCAAGGCCTTAGTAATGTGAATTGCTTACCCCTCCTCTCCGCTGCTTCGGAAGCACTGAAGTGAATGTCGCAATCACGTGATGTGGATGGCGATGTGACTGCCGAGCTTAAAGCTCTCGGACTAGCCCTGATCACGGTATTAAGAAGTATCTTTATTACAGCCTTATTATAAAATTTTATATAAAATATTTTTAAACCAATCCAGGCCGGGGGAAAACTAGAAAATCATTTTCTAAACTATATAACCAAAATACAGGTCATTCAAGCCGTAAACCAACATGTAACCAGCTAGAAAACTAATGAAAATCACTCATTAAGCTTTACTACCGCATCCACAAACGGAGGCAGCCCACAGTATGATCCCTCGGGCGCAAACACGTTGAACCAGTCAGTTACGACAACGTTGATTTTTCCTTTATAATTTGTGGGATTCCCTTTCCAATATGCTAGACGTTGGAGCGACTCTTCGGCCATGTCGTCCGCCAAACCCAATAACGAGTCCTGATTGCATTCAATAGATGAGCGTGTCGAGAGGAATGAATTCGTATACATGCTCAAGGATGGAGAGCGGACGAACTGCATGACCTTAAACTTGTTGATTGTATCATTGGCTACTGCTTCAGCAACGTCGATGACCGTTTCTATATCATCTGTTTGTGCCCATCTGACTGAGATTGCGCTGGTTTCTTTCTTTTCACGTGGCCAGAGGAATCGATCGTTTTTCACAGCGATGTCGTTAGCATAAAAGGCAAATATACGGTATGGCGTATTCCAAATCTGGAATATAGTCAAGTCCCTGCTCTCTTCGTTGGCGTACGGGAATAATTTGTCATTGAATCGGAAATGGAGATTTGAAATAATCTCAGCGTGTGGACCCTGCTCAGGATGATCAGGGTCAAGGACCATATTGTAGAAATGATTGAAATCTAACAGCACAATCTCATACGCGTTCTCAGGGTCCTTGTACCAATCTTCCAGTTGATCGAAAAGATCCAGGTATGATGGACCAACGAGTCCGTGAACAAAGCTAGGACCGGGATTTTCGAGCGCGACCCGTAGATCGAAGTATCGTATGCCCATCTTGAGCTGCTCCAAGAAGTTTGCAGATGTAGTCCTTGCCCATCCGACAGCAATATCTTTTTTTCTTCGAGGAAGCGTCTCCAGGCACCACTTTTGCCATATCTCCTTGTCTTGCCCGAAAGCCGAGTCACCAGTCACTCCGTAAGAGCCTGAGTCATGAGTTCCGGGCAGAGCTATTTCTCTTAGCTTTCTTGGGCCAATCCGTTTCCACAGCTGGCTCATCCAGGGCCCGTAAGAGGTAACGCTTGGTTGCAACTTGATAGCATATGCCTTCCCGTTCTGGCCACAAATGAGCATCTGTTCCGATATTGCGTGCAAACTCATCTCACTAGAGAGGCTGGGGTCAACAGTTCGGCCAGTCATACGAAGGTCCAGGTCAAACTGATATACACATCCGTTGCATCCTACAAAGACGTCCTGATTAGCGACGAAAATGCTCGTCAACCCATAGCCCTCAGCTCCAGGGAGACTGACCCTGGACAGAGTTTTCAGGGTCTGGGTATCGAGTTTTAATATAAAACCGTTGGTTCCAGCAAATAGGTGGGATTTTGTACTGTCCGTAGCAAGTCGAATATCCCAGCCGCTTGCCTCCTCAATGATCATAATACAAAGCAAACCGCTCAGATTGAATCCCATTTTTTGAACATAAGATGGTCCAGGACTCGCACTCCCTTTTGTGGTTGCAAGGAAAATTCCATCGCGCCCAACAGCGAGGCTTGGAACACATATACCGGAGCCGAAGATTTCAGATTTGCCGATCTCTCTGAACGCTTTTGGTTGCGTTTGTATGGCCTGGATATTGGTGTCCCCAGTGAGGTAAACAGTAATATTGGACAAATCTTCTGCAACGATCCTCATGACAACATCAAGCTTGTGTGGTGTCGCCCATGAGTAAGATGAGATCTGCGTTCCGTTCAAGGTGAACCGCTTCAATGTATTTCCTCCAGCCGCGAAAATGAAGTCGTTGTTTAGGTAGAAGACGGTTGTGGATTTTGCCACCCCGGATATGTCTTTGGTCCAGATGGTTTGTAGCGTTGTTGGGTTTAGGCGAATTGCCTTGTTATTTAGGCCAACGATGAGAACATCCCCTTGAGATGAAGACGTGAACTTCATCGTCCCCTTCATACCCAGATCGGCATGTGCCCTCTCTTTTCCATAGATACTATCGAGCAAGAATATACGTCCTGCTGTGGAAGCAACGTAAGCGCCTACGGGTGTAATGTGTACGGCGAGAAGGCTATCAGCGACACTAAAGCGCCATTGCTTGATAAATGACATTCTTCCAAGATATCAAGATATTTGCCACTGAAATATCTGTATAGTTTTGTTGTGCTGTATGGATTCGCCTGTGCCGCTAGCCTCTTGGAGATCGATGAAAAGCGAGGTGGAGCTTGGAGTTAGGATTCGAAATAGAGATTAAAGCGAAAGACGACTAGCTCTTTCGTTTTGGACAAGACTAAGTAGTTTAATAGTTAGGGTTCTGGAAGGAACAGTATACTGCAGGGATGGCGTGACTGAGATTGTGGTGTCATCTGATGCTGATGGAACATTTTGGTGGAGTGAGGTAGGCCTAGAACACGAAAAAAAGGAAGTCATTCTATCATGCAAAAACCCGCTCTTCGCTTCAGACCCAATATTGAGTGTCTAGATAAATGAATGGTGTAGTCTGGCGTAACGGCGGTGAAGTATTCGGCTGCAGTACGAAATTTATCGCTTAAAGCCAATGCAAGAGGAGCGAATTGGTTTCCTAGCGGCCAAGCCAATCACGAGTCTTAAAAAGCTCATATATATATATATATGCCTTACCCTTACATGCACCTCAATGCGTAACTGCATCCCCTCCAGGAAGCTCTAGGAGCCCTATTCGTCACTATTGGCCTTAATTATCTTATCTTAGACGATACTTACAATCACTAATTGGCTCTTTTACCGTTTGGGGCTTAAAACACTTCTCTGAGTCCACGGCAGACTGACTCTTCAGTGCCGGGCAATTGACATTGCATTGAGCATCCATAGCCCCTTGCAAAGCATCGCCCTTCCAGCCGAACATATAGTCACCATGTTGTCCGTATCCATACCCACACCATGTGAGCTTTTAATCACTATCTAGTCCTCTGAGGGCTGAGTGCTAGGCTGGCTTACGGATCGCCCATACTATACAAGAAAGGCTGCTTGGTGGCATCAGTGGGCCAGATCTTTTTGTCGTTGAAGCTTCGTGTATCCCACATCACCTCGTACATGACTTGTGGGATCTTGACGGGGTGGGTTTGATAGACACGGGCCGTTAGATTCGAAAGTGCCAGAAGGCGTGTATGACACATGAGATTTATAATCGGGGCTGTCGAGGTTCTTTCCATCCCAACATCTACAGGGCAATTAGCTCCATTGTCAAGAGAGCGGCGAGGCTCGTGAAAGCTAAGGTTCTTACGTTGGGAATACGATAGTAGTGCGAATGCCTCCCGCACAGAACTTTGTCGGAAACTGGGCTGTGTTATCACCGATGCAGGGTGCGCCACCAAAAGGACTGGAGTTGGCGCCAAAGCAGCGGTGGCAGAGACCGCGTTGGATACTGTCATTCTTTCGAAGCACGGCGTCACCCACAAGTATACGGTAGCCTTATCCCCATTTTAGCATCACATCACTCCTCGAAGTGAAAAGTGCTTACCGGTTTAAAGCAGTGACCGTGCTCTTTCCATCATAAGGGGAGATATAGTAAATCGCTAACCCACCTTTCTAGTCCAAGTATTCATTCGGCATCTGCGGGACTCTCTTGAAAGTCCCATTCTTCGCCTTGAAGAACAATGTCGCAGTCCAGTAATTGGAGAAGTCCTCACTGAAGGTGCAGGTAGTGCAGCTGGACTTGGATGGTGGATCATATCTAGGTTCTATTGAGGTGTTGAATGAGTTGCTGCCTGCGACTTGATGCAGATGAGGGGACCCTATCTGACCGGGATTCCTAACGGGGTCGAGACGTTCGAGAACCAACTGAGAGCAAGCGAAACGCACCATTTGTTAGGCGGAGGCGTGGTGCGCAAAGAGCGCAAGGACGAGTGTAGCCCACTGCATGATGGGATGATATTCTATTCGTCGAGGGAGTCTTTGTGAAACTGCTTGTGGACCTCGGGTCTAGTATGGCGGGCGAGAAAAGACCATGTGCCATACCAGTATATAAAGCCTTACTGAAAACAAGCTTTGGTATGGGTATTGTGGGTCTGGGGTTCTCCCTAGATTTTTGTGACTATACGGATGCGTGGGCGTACGAGAGATTAAAATTAATGGTATATCTCTAGCCTTCGCGAGGGGTGTGATTGTCCTAAAGATAAAAAATAGTGTCGTTTTGCTATCGTGAACCCCGCGTACTCGAATGTTATGAGGCGCAACAAGAAGGTCGACGAGAGTGAAGTGTTGTAATTGGTTCAACGATCGGCACTTGTTTATTATCGGCTTCGTCGGCCACTACCGGGTATTTAGTTGTTACACGAGTAATCTATACCTCTTCCCGGTAGCGAATGATGCCCTTCAATAACGGAGGATTTGATATATTCTGAGTGGGGTCACCCGGGCTTGCGATCTATGGGGTGGTTATTAAATGCGCACCTTCAAGCTTCACCTATGAGCATGACGTCTCGACGGCGAGGTGTTGTCTCGTCCAAGCAGCGGAAACAATGAGAGTGGAGAACCGTTGTTTCCTGTTGATCGGTCTGATCATATGTTTCGGCTTCAAATAGTGGGCTTGTAAGCAACTTTGCATTGTAGATCGAATGCTTCGTGTTGGAGTGTAGCCCAGTCCGCACGAACTGCTTAGACATTTAAGCTTTCACCTAAGCTTCGACAAGCTTTGCTCACATACGCGAAAGATCCCGACCACAGGGCCAAGCCAAATTCTGACATCCTTATAAATATCGAAATAATACCGATGTTGTTGATGACCAACAGGCTTGAATTCGGATGAGACTTGCAAGAATGAAGCGTTGGGGTAAACTTTTGGCTTCTAATTGTATGATGATGGAAGGCCAGCGTTCTGACGAAGAGTGATGGAAGACATATTCTATAATCGTGAAAGAAAACAGTGCAGATACACGGCGAGAAAACGAGGGCAAGGAAATACTGGCATCTCATCTGCTACACTCCAATACCTCAGCACTGCTTCTCATACCTCAAGCCGGCGCGATCTTGAGAGGACAACTGACAATCCCCATCTCCGGCATTTTGGCATGTTCCAACTCTCCGCTAATATCGAAGTCCTTTGTCGTGTCCAAAATAACCCTCAATCCGATCTGTAACGCCATCCTAGCCAACGGCATCCCAGCACACCGATGACGTCCTCTACCGAACCCTAAATGGAGAGTTACGTTTTCTCTTCCGAGGATAAATTCATGCGGATCCTTAAATACATTAGGGTCTCGATTGGCGGCCGCGTAAGTCATGGTGATGGGCTCATTCGGATTGATGGTGCGGCCGTGGAGAGTAACCGGACATGAAGCAGTGCGACAGAAACCACGGTATGGTACATAGAGGCGAACAAATTCTTCGATGGCAGCAGGAATAAGCGAAGCATTGGAGTGGAGTTGATATTGGAGAGCTTTATCGCGAGCAAGGTGGGCACAGATGTTACCGAAGAGAATGGGTGGGCGACCATGCCTACCACGAGGCACTGCCGAAGTGTGTCGCTGAAGATTACGTCAGTCATACATCTGCTGCCCCATCTATGAAAGGAAATATATCGTGGTCAGGGACTTACATCAGCTTTTCTTTAGAAATCGGCTCGCCATTTATTTTTTCTCCTAGCAGGGAACTTGGGCCCGGATCCGTCTCAGGGTTCCCCATGCTCTGCCTTCTTTCCCTAAACAAAGCTCTCGAAATCTCATATAAATTTTCCGAATGAAACTTAACTTCCTCTTTATTCTGTTCCCGCCAAGCATTAACCCATGAAGCTGCCGTTCTCGCCAAGTAGGGGGCAGTTCCATCCTTCAAGTTCAACCATGTGACTTCAACCCATGCCGAGAAATTCGCTCAGAATTCCGCCGACACATTACCGTACCCGCGTTGCACAAGGAGTTTGAACTCCCGACGGGCATGGTTCTCGAGTACGCCTTCTAGTCGTCTCAGTCTAGAAGGCTTCAAGGTCCTGTCAATGGCCGTTTGATATGGGGTATGGACAGGAGGATCCATGTTCAAAGGCGGACGTCTTGTACCTCGTGGATCACTTAGGATAACTGCTTTGACTGACGATATGAATGTATCCGTATCAGAAGCGCAGCGTTTCACATCTTCATATCGCGTGAGCATCTAGAATCCGCCATTGTTAGAACAATATGCTACTGGGCATTTGGTACGTAAAAGGTCGAATTGCTCATGAATGTCCGAAGGCACACTCGGGTCTGATAACGTAAACTCCGGTATTGAAGGTGAATTCGCGAAAACCGTGGTCATGGTCGCACGAGGAATTCAAAAGTGGAATCTGAGAGCACAAGTGCATACGGCATATGGAGGGTTCTGAAGTACATTACGATAAGGCGGCTAGATTCTATTTTGCCAGCGCACATGGTCCCCCCAATCCGTGCTAGACCTGCAACGAGGCCCACATCGATATCCACAAAAGCACGCACTATTCCCAGCAACCCGTACCTGGAAGGTTGCAGTGGGGATCAATGGAATTGTGGAGAACCATAATGTGGAGACGTGGTCCGTGGCAGTTGCCGCGTGGGGAAATCCAGGGAAGTTGAGGGGAGAGACCTCGAAAACAGACAACAGTTTCAAAACACCAACAAGGCATTTTTCCACATCTGCTTTGTCAACACTGGTGTCTAAGATGGTGTCCTCAATCGAAGAGGCCAAAAAGGGCGTCACTTATAACATTGAACGCGCTCCCCTAGGCCTCGAGCAATTGACCGCGTACGAGGCGACGACAGACGAGGCGACGGCGCTAGATAAGGCTGTAAACCTTAAATTAGATTGCATTGTAGTCCTTATCCTGGCTATTGACTTTATCCTTTGTGGTATCGACAAGACGAACATCGGATATGTCGCAACAACGAGTGAGTTCGTCTGCTTTAGAGGCCTTAGAGAATTTAGAGGGGCTGTTAATATTACGCAGATATGGTGAAGGATGCAAATCTCAAACCTGATGACATTCCTGACTCTGTTTCGTTATTTTCTGTAACGTTTATCACCTTGCAGCCTGTTTCCACTGCTATTGGACGACGCGTAGGTCCGAAGTACTGGATTGCTTTTATGATGATCTGCTGGGGAAGCGTTTGTATGGCTCATGCAGGTGTGCAAAATCGCTGTACTCTCATCACTCTTCGTCTGCTTCTAGGAGCCTTCGAGGCCGGATTCGTTCCGACGTCCTTCGTAAGAAGTTCTTTTCCCATCACCACGAGCTTGGCATTTACCTATGCAGTACTACATGTCGACCATCTACCCGAAGTACTCCCTAGGATTCCGTCTCGGACTTTTCGCAGGAATGTACTCGATCGCTGGTGCTTTTGCAGGCCTGATTGCGTACGGCATCTTCCAGATTCGTTCATCGACCCTGCAAAACTGGCAGCTTTTATTCTTGATCGAAGGGGGGTTAAGTTTGTCAATGGCTGTCGTTACTGTGCTTGTCCTGCCGGCGAAACTTGAATCTGCGTGGTGTAAACAGATATCCTGTTCTCCCTTCCTTGCAGGCCTTGTACTGATAAGCCTCTAGTTTTCAAACCGGCCGAGGCTGCTCACGCTGTAGCACGCATGGAGCTAGATGTTCGCGGCGCTTCGAGCGAAGATGCACGCGGGAAGACGGCGCAAATTACCAAGCGCGACATCTTCGACTCAATAAAGGACTGGAAGAAGCTTATTACAGTGGTATTCAACGTGCTCGCAACTCTCCCTGTCAGCGCATTCAGCTACTTCATGCCGCTCATTGTCCACGGGCTCGGCTATCACGGAATAAAGGCTTCTCTCATGAGTGTCTCCCCGTTCGTTGTTGGAGCCTGTGGTCTTTTCGCATTTGTGTGGTCGAGCGATCATTTTAAGGAAAGGTCAATACATACTGCATCTAGTATGATACTAGCGATCGTTGGGTTGATCGTGGTGTATGTGTCCGAAACTCCGAAGATAAGGTATGCCTTTGTGCACATTTGCTTGGCAGGAGCTTTCACGGCAGGCCCATTGATCGTGGCCTGGCTAGCTGGGAATACGCCCGAGAAGGTAGTTCGCCTGTTCGAAGTTCGCACTATGTTGGGCCGATGCTGATACACAATCAGGGTATGAGAGCGATCATTATTGGGATTAATGGATGGAGTAATCTCGCAGGCGTAATTGCAGGGCAGCTATTCAAGCCCAAACACGGTCCAACATGTGAGAACCATGAGATCTGAACCATGCAAGTATACACGCTGATACCCTCAGACCGATACCCGCTCCTGGTCACTATGATCCTCATCGCCATCGGGGCGTGCGGATTTCTCAGTATTCGTATCCTGCTAATGTGCATCAACCGCAAGCGAGCCCAGATGATTTCAACATGGACCGTGCAGGAGTTCGAAGAGGAGTCTGAATCATCTGTCCGAAGAGGCGATCAGAAACCGACGTTTAAGTATGGGTATTGAGACCTGGCAAGCAAAGAGAGCCAGCCGCAAGAACACTAATAGTCGAACTGAACGGGATACTGAAATAGACGTTTTCCCTGTTTTACAGTCTTTCGTGGTGTGACGAAACTGCGTTGGGGAGCCATACTTATGAACATTTCGATGTCCATGCCTCCACCACCTCCTCCATTTCCGAGCTCACACCCCACTGGAGTGAAATTCCTCTCAGGAGCAGTCTCACCGAGCTCAGCTCGTAGCTCAAATCTTTGATTACAGCCCCTTTTTCGTCACCCTCATCCATGTTCCCGGTTATGAACGTAACCGTATTCCTCGCCGCCTCCTCTCCAACTTGAATCGTTCCGTGCCACTCTTTCTCACCCTGGGGTAGAAGAAGAACAATTTGCCAATCGACATCTGTAGGGAAGATAACCCTCGTTCGGCCTGCCAGAGCATGTGCTGCATAGGTGGTTGCAGCCGCGAATATGGCGCCTGGTACATGTGGATCATGTGCAAGACCTAAGGGAAGCTGGCTCGTTATGCGCTGAATTTCTACAGCGTGTAATAGCGTCCTACGCGCCGGGTCGCTTGTTATCCAGCGTGTTGGATTGATATCACATTCATGGCGTTCGCCTCCGCCGAAAATGTGTTGTTTGATGCCAAAGGGATAGCAAAGTCTCCTTGCCCCTCGCGCAGTATTGCCAAGTGCATCCAGACATATTGCATGCCACCGAAGCATTGCCGTCGACTTTTCCACTTGAGTGAAGATGCGGCTGTTCAGGATATATAGTCTCAATCGATCAAGCACAAAGTTTATCTCTGATTGGGGAGGCACTCCAACTGGGGAAGGCTCTATACGCTTCGACTCTGCCACAAGAGATTTCAATCCCTCAAGGACAACTTTCAAGGAGAAAAGAGAAAGGTCGGCTGGCACTTTAGCTGTTAACTGATCATGAGGATAAAAGAGCTTGCGAAAGATGTCGCAGAAACGCGTTCGTGTTTCGAGGGGACTTCGTTGAATTAGGCGTCCCATCCACTCGTCGGGGGACGTCGCATTAAAAGTATATTCGTCGCTAGGAGTGAGAAGGAGATTCGACATGTGCTGCGCAAATGTCGGGTTACCACTGAATTGGGAGATCACTCCATCCATAATATATAGTCCAAGGAGGGTACGCAATTGCACCTCCCGGGCGAGCCAGACTCTCCATGCACGGTACTTGGTTTCCTGGGGGTCGTCAAACGAAGGAAGTGGAGGCAAGGCGGGCAGATCGAATAACCCGCTGTATCGTGCCCAGTAGATACCGAGACCGTGGAATACCTGACTTGTCATACGGAGTGTGCGACTCTGTATGGGAATTTTAGTCATTGCTGGCACGGAATTGGAATATGTACCTTTGCTAGAGCAGCATATACTTGGCTAAGAAGCGCTGTCAATACTAGCTGGACCCCATTGCACGAGTCATATTCACTTTTCTGGCTTATCATAGAATGCCATGATGTTGACACAGCAGTATGAGCGAGGCGCCATAATACATCTCCCTGAGAGAAGCCATCAGTGTCCACTCACAGTAGTTAGCCTTATCTCACCTTTGCGGAAGCTTCCGGCGTTCCGAGAAATAGCGACCCGATAGCAATGGCATTTAGTAGTAGTGGCGGAGAGCATTCCCGAAATACGAAAGTGGGCCGATGAACAACCGGGAGCATTGGAATGAAGGTTGAGAAGAACATGTGTAAGCAGCTGTCAAGGAACCTCGATGTAAGATTTGCTAAAGCAGCAGGCTTCGTAACGCCATTGACCTTTTCAAGGGCTTACAAGATGTCTGCCATAGGAACTGGAGAACTTACAGTGTTGCTAATTAAAGCGCTGAGGGTCTGTATAGCCCGGCGTCCTTCTGACGAACCATCCTCCAGATCGTTAGTAGCTCTGGAATACGACATTGTGTGATTCTCAAGTATTGGCGGCATCAACGCCATAGGTTGCTCCCACAACGCAGGATCTATTGACATAATATTTTGCAGCAAGTGCTCTGAGTCTGGCCAAAATAATGATGAGGGCTGGAGTTGCGGTTGGTCAAACATATGGCTAGTGTTTAGGGAAGGAACAAGGGCTGGGACTTGCTCGGTCGAATATGAACCCGTCGCGGGGTGATGATGTACACTTCCAGGCACGTCTTCGGTGTTCGGAGGCATTAATCCAATAGTACCTGGGGAGAATACTGTGCTCCCCGAAGTCTGTGAAGAGTTGCTAGAGTTGTGAGTGTGGACTCTTGCATGGCGATTAAGAGCATCCTGACGAGCGAAGCTACGTCCGCACACCTGGCATGCGAAAGGTTTGTCACCCGTATCTGTAGCTGTTTAAATCTAGACCATAATCCTCTGAGGAAGGGTGCCTTACGCGTCCGCTCATGCCGCTGTTGTGGTGAGCAACGGTGCACCAGGCGAGAGGGGTATTCAGACTTACCTGAAGATGTTCCTTCTTCGAATACTGTCTGTGGCAGACCGCACATTCCAGGTTCAGCACGCTTTGGCGACGCTGTGTTGCCGGGGTCATTTTTGTGGGGAATCTGGGGACTGCAAGACGAGGTGTTGTGGAGATGGGTGCACCCCACCTTCTAATATCGCGAACCTCGGCAATCTCACTTTGTGCACTCGATGTGATTTAGATTGAAACAAACCGAGCCTAAATATAGCTCCAATTTTTTTTGTTCCACTTCGATAATACAAGGCCCAGCCCGGATTTCAGAGCTCAACCTCGTTAACCATGGCATCTTCCTTCAGACCAGCCAGAAGATTCTTGACTGATTCCGTCGCCATTTGCTCTCTCGTCTCGATTGTTGCGGACCCGACATGTGGCAGTAAAACACACCGCGGTTGTTTGAGGAGTGGGTGGTCTGCCTGAATGTTTGGTTCATTCTCGACGACGTCTAACCCGGCACCGAAGATTTGCCCTTCGTCAAGGGCAGAAACTAAGGCATCCGTATCGATGACTGGACCACGAGCAATATTGACAATCACTGCAAGCTTTTTCATCTGGTGGAAGAATTCAGCGTTCACCAAATGCTTTGTGCTTGGGGTCAAGGCACATCCAACGATCACAACGTCGCTCTCTTTAGCCAACTCCTTCCAGTCCAGTACCGGCGATATTGGGATTGAGCCATCTCGTACTACTCTGTAGTGATCGTCCTGGACAGGCTGCCCGGGCTTAGATGTGAGATAGATGGCTTTGCCGATACCGAAAGGGAGAAGACGTTTGAGAGTAGCTTGTGCAATCCGACCAAATCCAAGAAACCCGACAGTTGAACCACGGATTTGAGGACCCGTCATTAGCAGAGGAGACCAGGGCATTTGCGGCCATTGACCTGTGAGTACCTTCGCCATTGCCTCGCCTCCTCTTCGTTGTGCCATGAGAATGAGCATCACCGTCAGATCCGCGACAGCATCGGTCAAACAGGTAGGTGTGTAACCCAACCGGATATTCCGTTTCTTCAGCGCATCTCGGTCGACATGGTCAGTGCCGACTGAAAAAGATGCTATCACCCTTAAGCCGTCGCCAGCAGCATCTAGAAGCTCCTCGTCGCACTTATCCGATAGCATAAGTAGAATTCCTGAAGCCCCTTTTGAGTGCTCGAGAAGCCAAGATCGGTCGCAAGGCTAGAGCCAGACCGGTTAGCGTCTTGAAGCGGACATGAATGAATCTCGTCTACGCACTTGTTCCGATGGCCATTGTACGATTTCTAAATCTGGGTCTGCTACTAAGAGCTTCTGTGCTGGTTCGATAAGCTGTCGTGTCACCACCACTTTGTGCTGTTGAGGCATGGTAAGCGCGGGAGGAGGATGGTGGGGCCGAGATCGGAGAGAGGCAGGTGGCAATAATAAAGCGACAGCAAGATTAAATAACTGGGGGCAAGTGAAGAAAATTTCATGTGGGTGGCTCTTGCAAGGTAGAAGTACTCTTAGTCTGGTTAAGTGGAAATAGTAGTAATGTTAATTCTTCTGGGAAAAAGAAGTCGTCGCGATATCATTAACCCGAAATATCCGCCGATAAGCGATTGTGATGGTGCGCATCGTATCACGAACAACAATTGAAACCCACTAGTTAGCTACTCAATTTGCGCATAATCAATCTTTCCATAGACAGTATTCCCATTCTCTCTCAAGCCCACGCAACTCCTGCCGACTCCCGCCCATCCAGAGTCTCTCTCTTCGCAATTTCCCCAATCCAGATGACAGGAAACACATTTGAAAACTTCGCAACATCTAGTCTCGTCTCCGCCGACCCCTTTTCTAACGCTGTCTTGAGGTTCTCAACACTATCGAAACAACACGTTGTCTGAACCAGATACGGCGGCGTTTCTCCCGTCAACGGGCACGGATTCTGGAACTGGTTGATTGACCATGACTTTAGCCCATAAGGACCCCAAGCACGATCGATTAGGGGCATATGGCCCGAGAGGTAGTAGTTCATATCGAACTGGAGAGGTTCCCCGGTTTCGGGGTGCTTGGATGGATAAGCAACTACGGCGGCGATTTCACCCGACATGTCGAAATTGGTTCGGATAAGGTGGATGGAAAATGGAAAAGACTCTGATAGAATTGTAGAAGATTGCTACTTGTTCTTTTAGAGGTAGATCACACAGTTTTCTGGGTATGGGCGTTGTTAAAGTAAGCATGATTAGACTGTGGCACAAAATGCGGAGTCTTGAGGAACCTCGGCTAGACCCAATTGGACTCGACGATCGCATGTAGCTTAGAATTGATGATTTCCGACAAAAGACGGGGGGAGAAAAAAGTTCGTGCTTCACAGTCAGACACTGGTACGGCGTCCAAGAAAACAGGATTTAGGATGTCAGACTGAGCCCTAAGAAACTAATGCTCTCTGCGGCAAGGCTTTAGAGTATGGCTTCAAACAACAGAGATTTCTTCATCCTTAGAGTTTGCTCTGAGCAATAGATTCCCCTCGTGTTTCTGGGACCTTCATATCAGTCCTCCCATGGAATACACTCTCGCTCAACCTCGCCTGGTTGATCAAGAAGCTTGTAGGGAACCAATCAAGTTGCTTTACACTTCCACCTCGTATGATGTGAACAAGGGCTTCCGCGGACTTTAGACACAACACCATCCCTAGGTGCATTAGTAAATGTCATAAAATAAGGGCGGAATCCTTACCATGACCATTAAAACCTGCAGCAATCCACAGTCCCGTTGTTTTGGGCATAGGACCGACAAAGGGTATGCCATCAGCAGTTGTACCCATGATTCCGGTCCATTCTTGAGTTATCCTCTCTCCCGTCTCATTGCCCCAATTTTGCTTACCAAAATAGCCCACCAGACTACCTCTCAAATATCTTGAGATACTCCCATTTAGCTCACTATCGTTAACTGTGCCAAATTCGCCCGCACCCCCTTCTGGCTGCCGACCTAGGCCACCACCGATAATGATGTGCTGACCGCCTTCAGAGAGCGGTCTTGGGATCATGTATTCGTATCCATACTTGTAAATGAACGAATACGTGGTCGGTAAAGGAGTTGGAAACTTTGGTGCGCTTCCAGGCTTTTGTGCAGCTATTTGACCACGGAGAGGAACGATGACACCTTGGAAGGCTGGTAGCAAGTTTGCGGTATATCCGTTTGTTGCGAGGATCACAGAACGAGATAATATGATTCCCTTTGGTGTTGACACAGTATGGCACGAACTCCCCGTTGATCGATCGAGTTGGGCTGGAGTAATCGTTTCTACAGGAGTATTCGTGAACAGCTTCAAGCCCCCCTTAACGCAAGTTTCCAATATCCCAGTGGCAAACTTATATGCGTTAATCCGACCAGCAGCATACTCGAAAGCACCAGCTAGCGGTTCGTCTTCTTCCAATTCCGGGTTCCGATTCTTGTCGTCAACCCAAAATCGCGCCATTGCTTCGTTCCGCGAGTGAACCTTGTACCAAGCCATCCCCCCTTCCATGCTCTCTGACTCATCTGCATCTGCCCTCAGTATTTCGACCGCATTTTTTCCCCGTTCGAAGGTTTCCTGGTCGTAAATAAGATCCACCGTATTGCACTCCTGACTTTCACAATCTAATTTCATTTCTCTTGCCAATCGATGCGTAGCCAAAATATTCTCATACTCCAGCCTCGCAATCTTCAGCGCTTCTTCTTTCCCTAGTTCTTCCCTATGTTGTAGGTACGTTCTATAGCTCGCGGCCTTGGTATGGCCGCCATTCCGACCTGTGGCGCCTCCGCAGGCCTCCCGTGCTTCAAGGATCACGACCCGAGAGCCAGGTTCGGAACAGAAGAGACCGTACGCGATTAGCGTACCGGATATACCAGAACCAATGATAACATAATCGCATTCCGATGGTAATTCAGACTCTATGTGATTTGCGAGTGGCGATTTCGGGATATGCCAATACGAGGGGAGTGGATTGGGAGCCGGTAGACCAACTGGAATGCAACCCCTCTCTTCCATTCTTAATGGTACCGATTACAGGAGGGTTTCTTTGCTTGTCCACGTGTTTGGTTTCGAGATTTGAACTGTCTGTGAGTGTTAGGGGATGTAAGAGTGGGGTCCGTCTGTATATAGGTCATTCGCAGTTCGAACAGCGAGGAAATTTTGTTCTCTTCAATATGATAGCGCCGAGTCGTAGGCATAAACACCCGAGGGACTTCGAAAAGTAGCAATGGAATGAAGCTCGGACAACCATGAGGATGGAGAGTAGTGGGCACTCTGAGCCTGTTCGGAAGGACCTTCCTGTTCAGACCAAGCGTACTTGGCGCCTTCTCCAACCCCATCAGTTCTTCGTTGATACTTCTGCCTTAACACATCGAAGTCTGCAAGACTGAGAGCTACAATCACCACCTAGCTAGTTTCCCGTGATTTTAGATCTCTAATACCTCCCAAATCTCCGTAGAGGGCTAGCTGAGAGGCCACAAATGTGATGCCTAGCATTCGGTCCCTTTCCAGATATCGCATGCTTCCAGCTATTTGAGAGCACTCCTCATTCACTGCCTCATTTCTTGGTTAGGTCCTTCCATTTTTCCCGCGTTCGGTCGAAGATCCAACAGCCACTACATTAAGTACAGTTCAGAGCGCGCCCCTGGAGAGGCGGACCACTGTTGGTTATGAAATGATGAACCATTAACAATGTCATTTATGACCGTCGGAGTTATGACTAGCCCGGGCGCGCCTTGATAAGCCTACCGTGAGTTTGATAAAAAGTGATAGGAGCAGTGTTCTTACTGACCCATGTTGATGGCTGACATCACATGGAGATCTGTCACATTTCTGGTACAGAAACCTTCCTCCCCTGTACCTCAACAGCCCCTACTACCTTCACTATATCCCCTTAGCCATTCCCATGGCCCTCACTGCCCCTGCCATTATAGATGTAAATAAATACTCTGCAACAGAGCACTTAGACTTAGAACAATACACTTCACTTCATCAGCTTTCTACATAGCTGCATGCTTACACCACCTCTCTATTTGCAACAAGACCGAGTTTCATGAAGATACAGCCAGTCCTGGACAGGTGTTACAGTGCCAGCTCCTTTAGCCCTTTGCATTCTAGTCCAGTCCTCCCCATCATACTCCTGCCCATCCATTATCCTTGTTAAGTGGTTCAACTCTCACGGTTATTGTGGAGCATTCCGCCCATCCTTTCTCCAATATCTGCCCGTTAATCGCAGGTATGTCATCTTTCATCACAATGGATACGGCGCTGTTTTCCGTCTATGTCTCGTGCCCCTCGACCTTTAAGATCAGATTTACACAATAGACCCAAAAAGAGGGCTTTCTAGATTGGCTTCTCCCTGATCCTACTGCGTATCTTGTTGAGAGTGAACTAGTGCATCGATGATTTTCGATTGCTTGGAACGACTTCCTCACATCCATTACACCCAAAGCTTCGACCACGGAATTGGTCATGATCCAGCGTGGCCAACAGTACGTAGTACGTTACGTTTGAGCTTTTTTCTGCTAGTAACTTCTTAATTTAGTAGTACTTTTGTACATAAGCAGTGAATTAATTAGTAAGTACATAATATAACAGTAACTTCTTAAAATCCTTATACTTTTGTACTTTTTGCAAGAAGTTTTATTAGTCTAGGTTAAAATTGTTCTAAAAGAAGCTTTTTAGCTTAGATAAAGTCCCCTAGAGTAGTTAATTTACTCTCTACCTTATAACATAACTAGTTCTTTTAGAGCTGCTGTAGAGCCTTAATTATACAACCTGCTAAGCAGTTTCTATTAATTATAACTATCCTCCTGCCTCTAGAGAAGGCTCTCTTACAGTTGTAGCTTATTAAGAGTATACAGAGAAAATTAAGGGCAATTTTAAAAAGTGTAAGGTAAGTAATAACTAACTTTAAGCTACTAAGTAAAAGGTAATTAAAATAGCAGAGATTCCTTCTTAGCTATAGAAAGGTCTTTAATGTAGCTGTTATAGTATTATTAAAGCTCTGCTATTTTCTGCTGTTTTTTATATAACTTTAAGCCTGTAAGAAGGCTTATGTTAACAGAATACTTACTACTAGAAAGCTTATGCTAGTAAGGTTATAGATCTTTCTCCTTATTACCCTTTATCTCTAGCTTGTTAGGACAACTCTAATAAGCAGCTACTGTGCTACAAAATGTAGAGTCTAATTGTTACTTTAAAACGTGACTTTAAACAAAGCTTCTAACGCGATAGCTAATAGGGTCTAAAAACAGGAGGGAAATCTCCTAAAATATAACCTCTCTAACCTGTACTACAGGACGTACTTAGCAATTTAGTGTATAAAAGTTACGTCTTACATTTTGACTACTTTTGTACGCCTTACGTGATTACTACGTTCACGTAGTTACGTTACGTACTACGGACTGTTGGCCACGCTGTCATGATCTTAGATCTGAATCTAAATTGCGAGACGTACGATTCAAGGAGCTTGCTAGCAATTCATGAATTGAGATTGTGGAGATGATTATATAATATTTATTGTACGTATCCAAAGCATGCATACGTTTGCTGAATTCCGCACAGGGTTTCTATCCAATCCAAAACGATCAGAGAAACATGAAGCGACCAGTGAATTGGAGAGGTCTAACACATCTTCTAGGTAGGAAGGAAGTCATAGCAGCTTGCCTAGATCTCCGAGCCGACAGCATTCCTCCAGGAATTTGGAAGTGTAGCATGTGGAAGATCATTGGGGTTTGCGGTATGCCGCCAATATGGGGAGACGCATATGGATGATCTTCATTGTTGAGCGGGAAAAAAAAGGCCATCTCCAGAACTCTCGTGTGGAGGAAAACGGACATCGTCTCCATATGAGCATTTAAATTCAATCAGCAAATGCCAGAGTTGTTCACTTCACCATGCTGAGGCTGGCTTTCCTCCTCTGCATTATTAAATTCCAACATCTCAATCCATTTTAATAGCCTCGACGAAATGCTTCCAACTGGAACCAAAGCTTTGGTAGTAATTTTCGCTAAGATCTGTAACGAAAAGATAGGCCGCGCGTTCTCGCAACCCATACGCCAATCTCTTCACATCCTCAGCCTGGACCGAATGTATGATGTAACAGGTTCTCGATCGATCGTATGAAGAGGTAGATAGCCATTGTTGGTACTCTGGCGTCTGGTATGTCGAATGCGCGACTTCAACCACAGCGGTGACATCAGGGCCAGGATTTGCTAGGCGGGCATCGACGGCTGTCCCGGGGTTGTGAATCACCTTCGGAAGTCATCACTGAGATTTAATATGCTGCTGCTTTGTTCGGAAATCATACTCACCGTTCGATCCCCGAGGATCCCTTCGCTTTGCTTCACATACTGAGAAATTGCGTCCAGATATTCTCTCACCTCTTCAGAAAACACATTTGTCGTTTCGTCAAAGAAGATCCCCTTCACACTAAGTCTTGAAGCCACATGATCTCGAGACCACTCCGCGTACTTCGTGATATCCCTATACACCTCTTGAATCGGTCGTTGGCAGTAGGCCGTCCGAACATATCCGACTATTCGCACATTGGAGTGTTCATTTAGCCGTGGGATTTCGCGAACGTAGTCATCATTTGGCCACCATGGGGCCGAGCCCGGGCCACTGTTTGGGTTGATGATTATTGTGAAGTTTACATCTTGGTTGGCCACAATGCTGAGATGACTCAGTGGGCAGTGTATGCCGTTTGGTGTTGAAGGACTCACGCTTCATAAAGAGGATCCCATTTGCCATGGTCAGGATAGATGTACAGCGGAACCAGAATGCTCGATTTTGGATTCTGAGCCATGGTGTAAGTGTGCAAGTCTGAAGAGGTGAGAGAAGAAACATTAAAGTCAATTTTAACGTCCAAGAAATTGCTGACTAATCGATCAGGGCCCGATGCGGATGAGATTGCTCATCAGCCCAAAAGAGGAAGAATTCACATTACTGTGCTTGCAATCTTCCACAAAACTGTTCAGTACATAAAATAAGAAAGCAACCATATCGTTACAGCCCAGTCTCGTTCCCTCATCCCACATGTTGATATCTGAATACTGATACATTTGTCCTCCTCCCGTGGCCCGCGTTCACGTATCCCACCGCTCATACATTAGGGACAGTATCTAGCCTTTCGATGACTGAGACATACTTGCCTCCTGTTACCTACCTCTCATCCTCCCTGCTGTACGAACGTACACAAAATCTCACCTGTACGGGAGTTCGCTTAAGTCACGTGACACCCCTTTCCATCTCATTCTCCCTGAGATGAAAGCGATGCGACAAGTAATGCGATATTTGATACATGGGACGGAAGCGAGGCGACCGTCACACCTAGTGATGAGAGGGGGAGCATTTTATAGACGTCAAAAGTAGTAGGCTGATTGAGCAAGGAGCGATACCTGATATAGATAAGCGCGGAGCTGTGCTAAACCCGAAGAGGGAATCCCCGGACAGAGATTACCTCGCTCACTCTTGCTCACGCTTTCAGTTCCACATATTGGTTCAATGGATTTTGATAAGTGCAGTTGGAGGGGTATGGGGAGATATGGAGTAATTCTTGCGGGCCATGTCACAACTGCAAAGAAATCATCCACGCACCCTTCCCTTCGTCAAGTCATTATTTCTTCCAAATTTTCTACCACTACCCTCTCCTTGCTCTCGTTATAGTAGGCCCGGCACTCCTTCCATGTATATTGTTTTCGTACCGTATCCTCAATCTTATCACTCTCCGGATACCTCCGCTGAATCCGCGCCACGACATCAACAAGATCGCTTTTCTGAATCATAGCAGCGATTCGTAACCATCCCCTTGGCTCATCCCCCAAACAAGATGGATACCTCTCAATGTACCAAATGAGATACACGTTGCAAAGTGCCACAAGAATCTGGGCTGCAGTAACTGTATAGGCAACTGGTCTGACAACGAATAGCTTCGTTACGTTAATGCTTTGCACAGCTCTGAGTTCCCGCTTTTCCGTAGATTCGAAGAGTGCTGTTCCGGTTAGAAAAGCGAACATTGCGGCAAATGTGCGCTCCATGGATTCAATAAGTGTGGTGCTGTTGAGTACTGAGGGCTCAGTATTGCTATTAAGTTTCTGCGCATATCCAAACACAGCACGGCCGAAGACATCGGTGTAGAAGCGGCCCGTTGGATCGAAGGCTTGGTAGGCAGGTAAGCCTCGAACAAGAGCTTGGTATTCGGTAGCGTCTATTTCCGTGCTATTGGCTGGTACTGGGTGAAATTCAAACCGAGAGGGAATGCTGGATTGAAGAGTTACTGTCAGATTTCCATGGGTTTTCCAAAAGGAGGGGATGCAGGAGATGGCAGTGACATTCCAGGCGTTTGTGTTATTGTTTGGGAAGCCACCAGCTAATAGACCGATTCGCGAGTTGTGGGCTTTATTGGAGCATGTATCTGTACTGAAAGTCCGGGCGAATATTGTGTCAAGTAAAGATAGCTCCAGGTGTGAAGAACCATTAGAAAGAGGAAGGCGCTGTGTTGGTATTCTGCAACCGCGGTCGTTCATGTCAATGAATAGGAGGTTGCCATCGCGGTATACGTTTGCATCGGAGGTTTTCAGTTCACAGGAGATATAGCCTGAGAATCCGTCGATTGCTGCCGTCACGTTCCCGGACTGGATAGAGATGTTTGAGAGTGGTTCAAAAGCATACTCCGATGTTATGTACGGTGGAGGAGTGGCTCTGTGAACGAGAACTGCGCCTGCTTCGTTAATCGCTGGCTGTGCATCGGTTTCGGTGGTGAGCAGGGATACATTAAAAGCGCTGACAATATTGACTGATATGTTGCTGTGTACCGGCAAAGTTGCGGGAGAGAATAGATATGCGGCAATCGGAATTATGAAGATCGACAGGATCTGGTTTAGCACCATGCAAATCCCCAGAAACCAGTGCCTGTTTTTGAAAGCAAAAGCCCAGCTTATCAGCGATGCATAAGACCGATAATCTAGCAGGATTGAGCGATCCATCCTCACTGCCTTTTCTTTTGATTTTCGTAGTTCGACGTATGGTTGTCGTTCTGCTGCTGCAGATACGATCGAATCCCAAGCTAGGCGATTAAGGACCATAGCGAAGGATGGAAGTGTTGTCCAGAGAAGTCCTTTATTTGATATGATGCCATTTACGGAAAAGGGGGGAAATGTTGTGTTAGAAGAATCAGAAACTTCGACGAGCCCACTTCGTGTCGTAGATATCCGCTCGATGGTTAGAATTGCGACGATGAGTGTGACATTAAGAAGAAGGACAGTGCATGTCCAACGTTTTCGTAGACTCCATGCTTTCCACTCAACGAATGTTGCTTTAGATCTTGATTGTTCCATGCCTGTGTTGGTCGCTGTGCTGTTGAATAAAGTAGGGCCAACGATGATATAACTGCGGGTCGCCTTGAGTTTGGAACTAGTTACTAAAATTAAGTGCCTCGTAGACTCGGGATTGCAGACGTGTAGTACCCTACCATGTCTGAAATAGCGTACGGAAGGTGCCGCGGAGATTCCCGGTGGTGAAAGTTGTCTTAGGTGGTTTCGCCCGAAAAACGAAGGCTGAAGTGCGGTGTAGCGACGACAACCCAATCACTTCCCAGGATATTAGCCACAAGCAGCACTACTTTAATGCCGAGACACGGCGCCAGCAAGATTTCCTCAGCTTGTTTGAAAATTAGAAGTATTGCCAAGTTAATTGACAAATATGTCCTTTGTGATGCGTATCATGGTTCAAGACCACAGGATTGAACGCGCTAGGGCGTTACTCCTAGCGAGGACTATTTCTACGGTAGCAATCTATGATGTTAATTTAATGGAAGAACAATTCTCAAAAGCACTTCCGAAACAATATTATTCATCAACAACGAGATGTCACGCTGCTCTTATTCCATTCTCCCACTTCTCTCCTTCTTTATCCTCTCTAGGGCTCAAGACTACACCCCAGTCCCACAAACATCCTGCCTGAACCCGGTCGCTCAAACAGCATCCGACTACGGAAAATGTAGCTCTTTAGTCTCCGAATTCGCACGGTGTAATAACTCAGTCTCGACCAACAAGCCCGCAGCCGCATCGTGTATCTGCCGACAGGAAATGCTGAACGGAATTTACGAGTACACTCCTCCGAATCTAGTCTCCAGAAGAGAGAAGATATGAGATTAACAATTCACAGATGCGAAAACGAGTCAAATTTCTGCAACGGCATGAACAACGGTGACACCTGGAACGATCTCGCGGATAGCTGGCACAGCGCGTGTGATTCACGCATCACATTTAGTCCAACAACACCAGCACTGTCGACATACTCTTCCATCGATATCCTCGCATGTAGTACAGCCTGGGACGGCTGTATTAGCCAGTCAGCCGAGGTAGTCAAATGTCGGACGTTTTCGACGCAGGAAAGCCAATTGACCTCATGCATGTGTCGACCGGCTGTGCTTTCGGCAGCTTTTACTTGCAGCTACTATGCCAATGTTTCCTGCCAGCTGGTGCCTGCAACTTTGTCTAATGTCGCGGGGTACGAATATTGTAGCGGGTTTATGGATGTAGTCGGTGTATTAGCGAATGTAAGTCAGAGGTGTAAATGGAATGCACCGCTAATGCAAATCAGGCAACACCGACAGCGTCTCAAGCGCCGATCACGAGCCTGACAACAAGTCTTGTAGTAACGAAGCCTGCGCTGCCGGGGTCATCGCACTCTGCTCCAGGAATAGTAGCAACGACGAAGCCTTCATCGTCGACCAGGTCTGCACCACAATTTTCACTGCTCGCAGGGTCAATGTTATTGTCGTTTCTCCATGTTGGATTTGGTCCTGCTTTGAGATACTGATGAAGAGTTTGTTGGTCTACTGATATTGTTGGGATACGCACAATCTTCTCTCTTTGTGCAAGCTCCTCATTGTCGACTGGAATCGCATTCAATTGGATTTCAAGAATAAATACATAATCTTGACAGAGTCTCCTATTGACTTGCTTTGATCATATCAGCAGCCTATGCACATATTAGCGGTTTCAGTATCTAACAAGTCAGTAAACTAACCTTCTCGGCAATCATATAAACACTCTGCTGTGTGTTAGCCCCTGGTAATGTTGGCATTATACTTCCATCCACAATTCTGAGCCCCTTCGTTCCATGCACCCTCAATTCCTCGTCCACCACACCTCCCATCTCTTTTGGCTTCTTCGCCGCTGTCGCAATCGGATGGAAGTTCGTCGGGATCAAGACACTCTTAATCCACTCCTTCAACTCATTTCCCTCGACATTGATTCCAGGCCCAGTCTCTGTGGGTCGGGAGGCAGCAAAGGCGGAGGAGTTCATGAATTTGCGCATGTACCGAATATTTTCGACCATGATGTCGAGGTCGATGGGGTTAGAAAGGGCGCGATAATCGACGATGGGTTCGGCATCGGGGTTGGCCGGATCGATGTTGATTGTGCCGTGGCTGACAACGTGCATGCTCATTACGATACCGCCGGGTTGACCGAAGATGGGGAGCCAGAGCCAGTTGGAGTTAGTACTTCGAAGTAGCTTAGCGTGAAGCTTTTGGAAGGCTTTGTAACCGGCGATAACGGTTGGGTGGGTGTTTTTGGGTAGGTATTGCGCAGGATCTTGGGCTTCGTAGCGAGAAGCAATTTTCTCAAAGTCATCGGTCATCGTTGGAAGGCCGATCCAAGCTCCTAGGTTAGGACCAGCGATAGAAGATGGGTTGCCGGTTTGAGTGATGTTCGGCCCAATCGGGCCGCTACCATTGCCCCCTAGAATATTCATGAGCATGAACGACACATTGAAAGGAGGTTGACTCTACATTGATAGTTTACAGCCAAGTAGGCATGATCTTGGAAGTTCTGGCCTACTCCCGGGAGCTCAATGAGTATGGGTATCTTAGCTTGGGTGAGTAAGTCCTTGGGGCCGATTCCACTGTTCTGCAAAATTTGAGGGGTGTGGACTGTTCCGGCGGAGATGATGACTTCTTTCCTAGCCCTCGCTGTTAAAGTCTGATTCGTGTCTCTGGGACTGAACTGGACGCCTGTAGCTGTTGTCCCATCAAAAAGGATCTTCTTGACCTTGTGCATAGTGATGACATCATAGTTGTCTCTCTTAATATTGTCGTAATGACCAGTCCGAGAGTATGATCGCCAGTACTTTTGATTGTCCATGGATGTTGGGAACCAGAAAAGTCCGCTTTTTCCGCCTGCTCCATCTTTGGGAATTGGCATCTTCGGCATCTTCGCCGCAGCGTTGTAAAATGGGACTGGAGTTTGTCGTCAGTTTTTGTGGCCAGTTTCGAGCAGCATTGTAGGAATCCTTACTCATGACAGGCTCCTCATAGTTCGGATAAGATGCATAAATGTGAGTGTCCGGATCCTGTCCCCAGACTTCTGGGTCCCACGTGATGTTGAAGTTCTTTGCTAGCACCTCGTCCGGCGGGTTGAAATGGCTCGCTTTCTTAAAATATGGTAACACACCATTCCAATCCCACGTTGACTTAGTACCACCAAGCTCAGCCCATCCATCGTATTCAGGTTTCGTCCCTCGGACAAACACCATTCCGTTAATCGCAGAGCTTCCTCCAACACAGCAGCCTATTCTCACTTGCTGTTCTCTGTTGTTCATGTCTACCTGTGGGATAGAGCTGATGTTGTAGCTGATACCAGGGTCAAGGAAATTTCGGCCATTGCTGTTTTTGATGGTTGCATCGGAGACTGCGCTTCATGAGAAAAATGCACGACTATAGTGAGGAAACCGGACGACCTACTCGGGTAGCAGTACTCGATAACCAAAACAGAATCTGACTTACTGTCAGTGCTTTCAGGATTGTCTTGGTTAGGGTCTCACATTTCCCATCGGCTGTTAATCGATCTGCCAGAGTCAGACCCGCAGTTCCTGCACCAGCAATGATGTAGTCATATGCATCTCTGACTTGAGTTCCCCTCTGGAGAATATTTGCGTAGCCAAACCTCTCAGCTGTCTCCGCCGGAGCAGCCCATGCAGTGGTAAGTATTGTTGCAAGTGAAATAGAGAATACTCTGGAGCCCATGATGAATCGTGGTTTCAAAGTGCAAATTCGGGTTAATGGTGATGCTAATGCTTCAACGCCGCCTAGAAACCATAGAATTGCCAACTATCAGGCGCCGGCAACAAGCACACAGCTTCGGGGAAAGCATACCTCTTATGGAAGACTTCATGCATCGCGAGACATTTTCTCGGGAGGATTAAGCCTGGTACTGGTGTATTAAGATATATCAATTCGCCTCACCGGGATAAATATCTGCGAGAGAATATGTTGATTTGCCGGTTCATATACGGCTTTTGAAAGTATTTAGACGCGAGGAAAGTGGCATTTGTCATTATGCTTTAGAATGAGTATCATGATTGGCGAAAGAGGTCGAGGTCACCGTTTTTGCGTGGCTGCGTCCCCTGCAAGCATCCACGTGTGATGCCGGGTAATGAGGCCAACGGTTCCAGATTTAGCCTTTTGAGCAGGGCCAATAGCACAAACGCTTCCCAAGAAGCGGCAGGGATTCCCCACAAACATGCTGGCCATGGTACTGGGCAGTGAAGAAGACGCAATTCTAGAATCTAATCTCGCCTACAGTCGATCAGGACACCCATTCCGAGGGTGTGGACATTGGCTGAAGGGACATTTGTCAAAATTCTTCTACATGTTGGGGAAATAGAGTGATCATGTGTAGCGTGTACATTTCTCAGACCCATAATAATATAGAACGGCCGGAAAGAGAGAATGGCCGCGAAGTGACTCGGTGGGAGCTCGGCCGGTGTCTGCCTTAAGCAAATCAGCATGCGTTGAACCTCCAGAACCACGCCCAGCTTCAGCGATAGTGACACTCCCTACGCTGATATAGTTCCTATTCCGTCTCACTCCATGTATCAAGGTCTGACGTTATACTCGGCAGAGGGTCGAGCTGCGTGGAAATAATTCGGGAGAAGCTAGTGGGAGGCATGGCGACTAGAGGGGAACTCGTTGCTCACTATCGGTATACAGCGATCAGCAGGAATTCATTCGAGGCGCAGGAGCGACATGTGAGAGTTCCGCCATATTGTTAAGCACTGGATACAGCTGAGCTTGAGGCTGACAAGGGAGCTGAATAAACGCTGACTAAGCCTGCCAAGACCCATCAATCTTATCTCAGCTAGCTCAGACGGCATGCCAAGAAGACACTAGTACACAAATAGTATAGATACTTTCAGACCCCTGCTAGGGCTTCTTCCTTCTTAGCTGCTGTCTGAGGGACTTTAGTGCAGCGCAATGTGTGCAAAGCTTTGTCTATTAACTTACTAAAAACTTCTATACAAGATACTATTACACACAGCTTATTATAGCGCCTATAATTAAAATTAATTACTTAAAAAGTATATATAATTTACTTTAAACTATTTTTAAATAAATTTCTAACATTTTAACTATAAAAATTATAGGCTTAGCATTACACATATTCTAACACGCAACTGTTTTTCTTAACTCTATTCTCTACTAGTCTATCTACTTATGTTTAACTATTAATAATAGCTAAGATTAACTAACCTACCTTAATTTAGCCTCTAGAACACACTCTTTGTTTTAAATAAAGCATACTAAGTTTAAAGGCTGCTGCATAGATTTAAAATAGTAACATATAGTATAAGTAGAATAGTCCTAATCTATAATTAAGTTATTTAGTAGATGCATAAGTGTTACCTAGTCTAGTAAATTATAGTAAAAAGTGTGCTTATTATAATTAAGTATTACTTATTAAGCGTTACTAGGCACCTTATTAATAAGACCCTAGGTTCTTTGCTAGAACACTAGAGAGCGCTATACTAACAGGAATCTAAGCTATATAAAAAGAGATTATGCATATTTTTTTATTTAATAAAAATAATAATATTCTTATAACTATTTATATAGTTATAGTTTAATGTTAGAAACTGTGTAGTGTTAGCTTATAAAAGCTTTTTATTTAAAATACTCTTTTCTTTTTACTTAGTAGAAGAGAACTACATACTAAGCAGGTCTATGTTGTCTAACACTTTATTTTTAGTTTAGGTAATATAATTCTAGTTATAAAGACTAGGTTTAGTAAGAGTATTACGCTGCATATGTATTTAGTAATAATAGGGTATATAACACTTTAGATTATCCTGTTATTAAAGCTTAAAAAAAATAAAAATAAAAAATTATAAAATATTTTAAAGCTTATTTATACTTTATTACTATAAAAATAAAGAATTTTAATCTTAAACTTTTTAGTAAAATTTTTAAAAAACATTATACATATATTTTTTTTAGCTTTAAGTAAGTAATTTTTTTAGTGTTTTATTATTTTTTTTTTATAAGTAGCTTTATAGACTAAGTCTAACTAGTTATAATTAATAAGTGCTATGTTATTTAGTAGTAGTGTAAATTTTAAACAGCATATATCTAGTTTTATAAGCTTTATTAGATAATATGTTCTATAACTCTCTTCTTTATATGTACAGTAACCTTAGATGCTGCAACTAAGGCCTAGCTTTTTAAAAGTAGATGTTTTTAAGCGCTAGTAACTAGTAATAATAACACTCCTATGCAGCTAAGAATTATACGCACCTCTGTTAACAGGCTAGAGATTACTATTAGAATTGTTCTAATCCTAACTAGCTACTAGACATTATATAACTAGCTTCTAAACTATATAGATGTAGGAATTAATGTAAAAACATTATAAATTATCTTCTTATATATTTTAAAAATAATTATATTTTTAAATAAAAAAAATAAAATTATTACTTTAGCCTAGCTTTTTTAAAGTTAACTTTTAAAAAAAAGCTATCTACTTATAAATATTTAATTAGTGTTAGTAGTATATATAAGGCATATGTTAAAGTTTAACTAAGCTTAAATATATGCTAATTTTTTAAAGGACAAGTCTCTAATCTAAGTTACTATTACTATAACTATGCTTAGAATAGGTATAGATCTGTCTAATGTCTAGCATGTTTATTAGTAGTTAATTTTAATTATAGATAATATTAAAGACTTAATCTAGCAGTTTAGTTATAAAGTAAGAAGACCTAGATAATATATAACTACTATACTATTTATTTTATATTATGCCTTTAACTGCCTTAGAAGAGGGCTAGTAGACTACTTTAGATTAAAGTAGTTATAAAGTTAGTAAGCTAGTAAAAAAAAAAAAAGTTAATATAAAATAAGTTAGTATTTATTATTTACACTTTATACTATATCTACTATGTTAGACTTGTCTAAGGGCAATTACTCTAACTATACTAGCACACTAGTAGGGACAGTAAAAAACTAGGCAAGGTAGGGAATATTAGCTAGTTAAGATGTGTAGGAGTAGGTCTAGTTAGCTTATTATAAACTACTAAGCATATTAATAGTGCTAGAATAGTTAAAAGCAGAGCTTTAGTTATATAAAAGTATCTACTCTAAGTAGTTAAATCTAATTATATTAAAGTGCTACTAAAAGTTTATTTTTTAGTATTTTTAAAATAAGCTTATAATTTTATTAACTTAGAGTCTACTTTTACTACTAAAAAGGTGCTGTACTAGCTGTAATCTATTTCTAGTTAAAAATACTTAAAAGCTAAGTCTAGTTACGCAGCTAACTGCGCCTTTTTTAAAAGCTAAGGCTAAAGTTACCCTTAAGTAAATCTAGGTTAAATATAGTAAAGTAGCACTTTTTATTTATATTAGTAATAAAAACATATTATAAGGGCCTAGTTTTTTTATATTTATAGTTAATAAAGTCTTTATTTTACTACTTAAATCTATTTTTATACTAGTTAAGTTTTAATAAAAATTAGCCTATAAAGTTAGAAAAGCTTAAAATGCTATAAAGTTTAGTATAGCATTTACTTAAAAACACTTTCTTAATACTAGTATTCTACTATAGTAGTAATATTTTAACATATATAGGCTAAGCTTCTACGCCTTTTTTTATAGTATTATAGATAGTGTTTACACGCTTTATTAGTAACAGTTCTTTAAGTAATATATAAAAAAAAAAAGTAATAAAGACTTATTATTAAATTTAACTACTTTTTAGTAGGGTAGTACTTTTTCTACTCTCTTAAAACTTGCTTTAAAGGATAAAGACAACTAAGTTATGTTACAGGCTATGCACACTTTCTAATTATGTGCAGCCTATTATAAGTGCATTTATAGGCAAGTAGCAGTTACTGCTGTCTCTGTAGGCGTCTTGTCTGCAGAGGAGGCGCCTGTCTTTATTAGCCCTGCAGGTCTATGTCTGCTGTCTACATTAGAGTTGTCTACTATATTATGTTTTATAACTGCAGATATGTTGTTTTTATTAGCATATATACTATTAAATTCTCTGTCTTTACTTAATGTTACTATGTAGTATAATAATAGCAGCTAACTTAGTTTAGCATTTATAACTAAAAGCGCTTTTTTTTATCTTTATTTATTAAAACTTTATTATGTAGATAAGTGTTATCTAATATTACTTCCTTAGCTATAAATATATAGTTACATAGAGTCTAATCTAATAGTATATTATAAAAGTAGTGTAGGTCTTAGCTTACTAAGAGTAAAGTTAGAGAAGGACTAGTGCAGCTATATTAAATAAGGGATTATAGTAATAGTAGAGTATAAAAAAGTGTATTACTAACTCTAAAAGCATAGTGTTTAGGGCTATTTTAGTAGTTATTTTAGAGAGAAGGGCAATAAAGGTTATTGTGCAGGTTATAGGGCTTATCTAGGCGCACTAAAAGCAGGTTAGCTAGCGCTAAAAGTAATAAATAGTATAAGTTAGTCTTAATTTAAAACATAACATAGTTTATTATTTAAAGTAAAAAAAAGTAGTAAAAGTAATTAAGTGTAGTAATTTAATTAATAAGTTTTACTAAGTAACTTACACTATAGTAGAGGTTAGCAGCAGAGAGCGTAAAAGAACAGAGGACAGTTAAGCGCGCTAGTCCTAGTGTTTTATAGTAAGGGCTGCGACCTTTCTAGATTAGGCAGTCTATAATATTAAGCACGTATGTTATAGCTAACGTCTATTCTTGCATTTATAATTACACTTATTATTATAACTTTATGTGTAGTTTTTATTATAATTATAGCTTTCTTTACTTTATTTATTTTTTTTAAGCTAATTTTATTTTTTTTATAGTTACATTTATATTTGCTTTTATAACTACTGCTTTTTTTATAAGTGTTGCTGCGCTTATAACTTTATTTATAACTATAAACATAGCTATAGTTATAATATTTACTTTATTTACTTTTTTTAAGCTAATTTTTTTTTTTTTTACTTATTTAAAGTGCTCTGCAACTTATATTGTCTTAATGTAGATTACGCTTACTAATTAAGCTAGCACCTGCTATACATATAACAGTAACTGCTTCTAACAGCTAGTGTTTTGCAGCATATAAAGGCAGGCTGTTTCTTTACCTTTTACTTTTCTTTACTTTTAGTATTACTTTTAGCACTAACTTTTTACACTTTACTTTTAGCATTAACTTACTTAATAGCTTTTTACTTTCTACTTTTTACTTTCTACTACTTACTTTTTACTTTTTTATTTAATAGTAAGCTACTATATATAATTTATACATATTTAAAACTAATAAAGTAAAGTAAATAAAGTATTAACTTACTTTTTAACTTTACTTTTTACTTTTTTAAGCTGTCTATCTTAACTACTATCTACCTTACGCGCGCTAGCTATAACTATAGTTTACTATAAAAACATCTATAAAGTCTATAAAAAGTACTAGCTACTTATTAGTAAAGTAGACTTTACTAGCATACTGTAAGCTTATAATACCTCTGCTGCGCTAGTAATAGCCTGCCTAAGGGCTAATAAGAATGTGCTTAACTTTAGCACTAGCGCTAGAAGAGCTATTATTACTGTAAAGCTTATAGTAGGCAACAGCGTCTATGTAGGTGTAGACGCAGTATAGGGCTTTCTTAACATTAATGTCTTTGCCTGCCTTGCACGTAAAAAGCTTACACACACTCTAGCTAGCTAAAATAACTAAAAGGTGTTCCTTCTTAAAGCTAGTGTTACACAGGGAGACTTTCTAAACCTTGTTATAGTGTGCGTTAGCTGCTTTATTAAGTTTAATGTTATATTTACTATTTACCTTTTTAACACTATTATGTCTACTTATTATTAACAAGCCCTTTAGACCTAGAAGAAGATGCTAGCGCCTAGTAGCTACTTTATTTTTACTATGTCTCTCTACTTTTTTTATAATCTTACTACATAGTTTAAACCTAACGCTACTAAGGCCTTTAGATATGTCTTTATTATTAAGTATAATTTAAAGAATTTACTTTAGCTACTTACTAAAAAAAGGCTAGTAGCTTAACTTAAAGTTATTATTACTACTTAAATCTTACTAAACTTTATCTAGGCTAAAAGGTATAAGTAAGTAAAAAACATAGCTATAATAGTCTAAATACATATTAAGTAATATAGTAACATTAGTAAAAGCAACATGTTTAGTCTAAAGCACACACTTTTATCTCTACTGCCTAAAAAGTTACACTAGATAAGCGCTTAACAGCTCTAGGCCTAAGGGGCTGTACATAAAATAAGTAAGCTCTAATGCTGCAGTTGCCTCTACTAGGCTATAGTAGAGGCTAAGGATCCCAACATCGCCCTCCTCTAGGGCTCCGGGCGGCTCTGTGCGCTTGTAGAGGGCCTGTAGACTGCAGCAGCTAGTCTTATAAGTTAGTTCCTTTAGAAGATGTTACCTTCTATCTTATTTTATATAAATTATGCTTAGGCTAGTGTCCTTATTAAGCTGCAGCGCAGGTAAATAGACTAGTTTAAAAGTAAAAGTAGTTAGCTTAGGTTAGGTTTTTTATAGTAGTTCCTATATACATAGACTTTTATAAAGCTATATAATAGCATTATATAGCTAGAATAAATAGATAAATTAGACTAACTTATAAGTACACTATACACTTTTAATATTATGTAACTAAGATAGCTATAACATGTTTATGTTAGACTAGTTAGTATCTCTAGAGTTTAAAAGCACATAAAAGATATTATTAACTGCCTTAGTATGTGCAGTAGCATAGATAAACTTAGCTTTATTAGAGTTAATTAACTCTAGGTTAATAATAATAAAACTTAGTAAAATACTTTAAGCTAGTTAAATAATATTTTAGTTAAATTTTATAACTTTTTTATTAAGCTTATTAAGACTTATTTAAATAATATTAAGACTTATTACTACTACATTATACTAAGTATTAAATAAGTAAAAATATATTTTTTTTTTCTTTTAAAGCTAACTTACTAGTGTAAAAACCTTTTAAGTAATAGACTAATAAGTATAATTATTTTTTAACTTTTTACTAAAACTATGCTCTAGGCTAGCTTAAAGATAGGTAGTATATCTACTAGTTAGTGCTAGGCAGTTAAATGTTAAGTTTACATTATATGTTTTATTCTTTAGGTCCTGCATATTTAGCTTATATATATAGTTTATATGCTTAAGTGTAAAGTTAATAGCTTTAAATATATTTTTTTACCTAGTAATATTTACTAGACTAGAGGCTAGAATAGCATGCTAAAGTTCTAGGTTAGACACCTTATCTGTAAAAAGCTACTGTAGGTGTAGCATCTTAAGACTATAGCGCTATTAGTTGCTGCTATAAAACAAGATAATTAATAAATTAACTATTTAGTAAATTAGGCTAATATTACTAAACTTAATAGTGTGCTTAAGTGTAAGGAATACCTTAATTTTTTAAAGGTATTAATAGAGTGTTGTAAGATTACTAGTAATAAAAGCACTACTTTTTTAAGCCTAGTATGTAAAAATGCTTAGCTAGATACTATTAAAGACCTTTTTATACTACACTAGTGTAAGATAATAGATAGCATTATTAACTAGGCCTAGTAATTTCTTATAAGTAGATGTATTAAAGTTACTAATTATTTTAGTAAAATAACTTTAACAAGCTATTTTAGTATAGAAAAAAGAAAAAATTTAAGTATTTTAACTTAACTAAATAAGTAAAGTAACTAAATAATACTTAACATTATTATAGTTAATACTAGTTTACTTTTAGTAAGTAATATTATAAAGTATATTTAAAAAAGACTTAACACTATTAGGACTACTTTAATAAGTTCTAATAATTATATAAGTTAGAGCCTAAAGAATATAGAAATATGCAGGAGAGCTAACTATCTAGTTGTAGTAATTGTACAGACAGTAAGCAAGCTGCTGCTTATAATAAACACTTTAAATATGCTCTACTGTCTTTTAATTACTTTATATTAGCTAAAGATAATTAGAAAATATAGTAAAAGTATTAAATAAAAAGTTTTTACTTAGCTTAAACTACTTAATCTAGATATTATTATAAACTTTATATATCCCCTTAATAGTACCTTTATTATAGAAGATAGCACTAAGGTTTTAGACCTAACTAACTAGCTATAGTAAAAGAACATTAACTAACAGCATACTTAGAAAGGCTATAGCATGTAAATTAAACATTAACTATATAGCAGCTCTATACACAAAACTTACTGTACTTAAAAGATAATAATATATAATCTTCTTTAATATTAAATCTTATTTTATACTAGGGGCCTAGTATATAGATTCTACTTAAAGGGGAATAGTATAGTTAAGCATGCTTTATTAAAGACTGCCCTCTAGTAGCTATAGGCACTTAACAGCAAAAGTAGTTATAAGATTACACATAATCTATATTAGTACACCTAAAGCATAATTACAAGTTTAGTCTAAATAGTTAAAATTATTATAGATAATAATAAGCTAAGAGTTTTAAGCTATAGTTATTACTATTTTAGTAAACTTTTTAGTGCTAGAATTAAAGAGAGATGTTAAAGGATATATCTACTAAACTTTTAACTATTTTATAATATGTCTAATTTCTTTATTAATAATCTTATAAAAGTTATATAAGCTAAGACTAGATATAACCTTAATAACACACTTTTTTATATTACTACTATAAAAATAATGTTTAAGCATTTTTAGAAGACAATTTAATTACTTTTTAGCACACTTTTACATAATAATAAAAGTAATTAAGTAAAAAGTAGAATTAGTTAACACTTTTTTTACTTTATAACTAGACTAAGCACTTTAATAGTTTTGTATTAGATTCTAAAGTAATAAAGACTACTTTAGTGTAGTAACTATAATCTAGCTATTAGAATTACTAATATTAAAGCTACTTATTTTTACTTTAGTCTTAATATTATACTTTGTAAAAAGAAGTGCACTACTAATAAGTTAAGTTTATATAATAGCTTTTTAATATTAACTATATTCTTAAATGCATATTAATCTCTTAAAAGTATTTTTAAACTATATAGTTATTTTAAAGCTACATAAATATGCAATATGTAGGCAGTAGATAGATAAGTATATAGGACTAAATTAATATAAAAAGTGTGTAGAAAGTTACTAATACTAAAATTAAGCTATCTTAAAAGCTAAAGTACTTTTGCAAGTTTATCTGCCTAAGATGTAGGGGGCTAGCAAGTGGTTAGTAGGTGCGCGTTAGACAAAGGATTAGAAAAGTTAGGCAGTAGAGGAGATAATAAGAGCATAAAAAGCAGCAAAGATAACTCTATAGTATACTATAAATTAAAATGCTAGAAGGTAGAAAAGCCTTAAGATAATGTTATTAAAATAAAAAATATAATAAAGCTAGTAAAGTAAGTAAGTAGTAAGCATTAAGTAAAAAAATAATAATAAATAACATGTTTTTACATGTAAAAGCTAGAATTTTCTTATTAAAGTAGAATTAATTATAGGTATAGTACTAATAATAGTATAAAAAAAGTAAAAAAGTTGTAGCTACTTAAAGAGGGCTAAAAATTATTAAAAAGTTAATTTTCTAGCTATAGTTAAAAAAAATTAGAAGTATTGCGCTTACATAGGCGCTGTCACGGTATCCTCCCTGGATCCTAGACATAACTGTATTAGACGCGTACTAGAGTATTATTAGTGCACGTCTAACACAAACACAACACAACATAGACATAAACTTAATGTCACGGTATCCTCCCCAGATCCCAGACATAACTGTATTAGACGCGTACTAGAGTATTATTAGTGCACGTCTGACACAAACACAACACAACACAGACATAAACTTAAGCATAAACTGCCTTAACACTAACTAAACCTAGAACAGGCTTAATTTATACCTAAAGCGCTTAGACTTCTAAGCTAAGTATTTAATTACTAATTTTCTCTTAAACTTTTTTATTTCTTACATAACATTTTATACCTACTATAATACTTTACATAGTAATTAAACTAGACCTTTGTAAAGCTCTATAACCTTACTTATGCATAATTATAACATTATGTTGTGTTAAAACTTTAGCTAAGAATAGCCTTTAAATCTAATTTAATAAGCTTAGTACTTACATAACTTTAAGCTATTAAAGTAAGCTAAGAAGCCTTTTAAAAAGCGCTTACTTTATAAAAAAGCTGCTATATTATAAGCTTTAAAGCTTTTTAAAAAGACTTTAAAGAACAGCTTTATGTTATTAAGTAGTTTATTTCTGCCTTAACTTTTATTATAGTAGTAGAAACTAAGAACTTACTAGCCTTAAAGCTTACTTAGAAGTCTAGAGATAGCTTAACTTTTTTCTACCTAATGCTACTTATAACCTATAACTTTTTTAACTTAGTAATAAAATCTAACTAACTCTCTAATCCCCTACTGTTTAATAAAAAATAAAAAGACTTACCTTTTTTTCTACATAAGCTCTAATATAAACTTAAAGGAAACATAGACTAATTCCTTTTTAAACACTTCTAGTTACTATATGCCTACTTTTAACTTAACTATAATATAACAGCCTTAATTAACTTACTAATAAATAAAAATATTATTAACTTAGATTAATTTATAGTATTTTTATAAGTAACTTATAGAGACCTAAATAAAAAGTTAACAGCCCTAAGTTACCTAAACACTTTATAATAAAAAAAAAAAGCTTTACTTTATACTTTACTAAGTTCTACTAACTTGCATCTAATATAGGCCTAAATAAGATAGGTCTAATTATAGCCTTATATAACTCCTTCTTAACTAAACTATAACACACTATAGTAAAAGAACCTCTTCTAAACAACCTTAACATGTATGCAAACTTAATTGCTACTTATAATAATAACATAAAGTTCCTCCCTATACAAGCCCTAATACGCCCCTAAACTAGCGCAGTTATAAATAAAAACTTTAATATAATAAAAATTAATTTAAATTATGCTCTAGTTAGTTCTAAAAAGCATAAAAATTATAAAAAGAAAAGTTAATGCTTTAAGTGTAGTAAGTATAGTTATATTTTTTAAAACTACTTTATTCTTTTTTTTAAGTCTATATAAGTAGTGCTGCTAGTATTTATTAAAGATTTTTACTATCTTAATCTTATTTTTATAAGGGCTTTAACTTATATTTAAGCCTTAATCCTTTTTACTACTCTTAACGTAGCTGCAGCTATAGCAGTAGAAGCCTGCAAAAAGGCTTGTTCTAGGGCTAAGTTACCCTCTAGGACTAATTTAACACTAGATCTCTACTAACTTATAAGCTAAGTCCCCTACTAATAACTAGAAGTACTAAGTTAATATTTTTATATATTTATAATAAGAAACTATATTAGCCTTAATATAAGCTCTTATTAACTTAGAAGTAAATAGCATAAGTTACATTAATAAAGAACTAGCACATAAACTAAATCTTTAATTAACACTACTTATCTAAATAATTTACTTAACTAGATTTAATAGAAAACAACTTAAAAAAAGTTTTATTTTTTATACTATAACTATTATAATTACTTACTAACACTATAAAGAGCAGATTAAGCTCTATGTAATAAATATAAAATGTTATAACCTAATTCTAGAATAACTATAGCTGTATTAGCACAAGGTTGCCTTTAATTACTAAAAGTAAGTTTTAAACTTTAACTCTTTTTAATACTAAGACATATGCTTACACTTACACCTAAATAACACTTAAATAGCACTTAATATAGAAGGTCTCTAGACTTACTTTTTAATAACCTAAAAAAAAACTACCTAAGTAAGGCTAATAAGCTAGGCCTTTTACTAAAATAAGCTATATAAAATAATTTAATAACTGCTTAAACTTAAAAAAAAAAGCTTTTAAGAAACTTTTACTTACTTAATTTAAACATAAACTAGGACTTAAACAGCAGATAGACATCTGCTACATAGAACCTGCTCTGTTTATAACTCTAGCTTAATAACTAGATTATAAAATCTATGTAGTTATAATTTCTAATATAGACTAAGCTTTAGCTTCTTAAAAACACACTAACTTAAAGATAATAGTCCTTTAAAACTACTATAACTTGTTATATGTTTTCTTTTAAGACAAGTCTAATAAGCTTTTAATATAATGTTTATATAATTACTAAATAACTTTTAAGCCTAGTAAACAACCTAGTTATAGGCTACTATATAAAATGTTACTAAATAAATTAAAAGTGCTTTAAAAATACTTTAATAAGAACTTAAAAAAAAGGTTTATTTAAGCTAGCTTTTTACTAGTAGTGTTACTTATACTATTTATAAAGAAACTTAAAGGTAGGCTTTAATTTTATGTTTACTACTAAGAACTAAACACTGTTACTATTAAAAACTAATACTTAATTTTTTTTTTATAAAAAACTCTAAGCTAACTAAGTAAAGTAAAGTATTTTATAAAGTTAGATATTATTACTACCTTTAATAAGCTAAAGATAGTAAAGAGTAATAAGTAGCTAACAGCGTTTTAAACCTAATATAAACTATTTAAGTACCTAGTAATGCCCTTTAGCTTAGCTAACACACCTAGTACTTTTTAATATTTTATAAACAACTTACTTTAACTCTACCTAGATGTGTTCTGCACTGTGTATATTAATAATATTCTAATTTATAGTAATAGCTTTTTAGAGCACAAACAGCATGTACGCCTAGTGCTAAAGGCTATAGAAGAAGCAGGTCTATAACTTAACATAGATAAATGCAAGTTCTACTAATTAAAGGTTACATATTTAAGATATGTAATCTTTATAAATAGCATTTAAATAGACCTTATTAAAGTTTAGACTATGCTAGATTAGCAATACTTAAAGAACATAAAAGATATTTAAGCTTTTATAGAATTTGCTAACTTTTACTAATAATTTATTAATAACTTTTTATAGCTAGTAAGCTTTATAATTACACTTACTAAAAAAAAGGTTTAATTTAACTTTAACTTAAATTACTAATAGTCCTTTAACTAGCTAAAGAAAGCCTTTACTAAAGCTTTAATACTCTACTACTTTAACTTTAAACTACTAATACTTGTAGAAGCTAATGCCTTAGACTACATAGTAGCAGGAGTTTTTTCCTAGACTAAGCTAGATAGGACTATTAAGCCTATTATATACTTTTTAAAAAGAATAAGTCCTGCAGAAGGTAATTATAAGATCTATAATAAAAAATTACTTACTATAGTACACTACTTTAAATAATAGCAACCTAAACTAGAAGGTGCAGCGTATCTAATATAGGTCCTATCTAACTATAAGAACTTATAGTACTTTATAACTATAAAACAACTTAGCTACTAATAAGCCTATTAGTTTAAATACTTATTTTATTTTAATTTTAAGATTACTTATTATCCTAGTTAAAACAAAAAAAAACTAAATGCTTTTATAAAGCAATTTTAAAACATCTTTGCTTAAAAAAAAGTGTAAAAGGCTTAACACTAAACTTTACTTTAACTTAAGCTATTTTTAAACCTTAACTTAAACAAAATAAATTAGATAATTAATTAAATTATTACTAATAAGTATTTAAATAATAAATTTATTTAAGAAACTTTAGACCTACTCTAAAACAGCACTAGTTAGTTAAAGAAGGTAACACTAGCTAACTATAAAAACTAAAATAGTAAGCTATATTACTATAACTAACTTATAATTTTTAATTCTAATAAACTAAGAATTAAACTACTTTAAATTATACATAACTTACTTATTAAAAGACACTTAGGTAGAGGAAAGACTCTTAACCTACTATAGAAAGAGTACTACTAGCCCTGCATGTTCTATACTGTATGCTAATATGTATTATGTTGCTATACTTGCTGTAAAGTAAAAGCCTTTTAAAAAAGGTATAATAGCCTACTTAAACTACTTTTAATCTCTAAATAAGCTTAGAAAAATATATTAATTAATTTTATTATAAACCTACTTTTATCTAAAGGGTATATAAATATTATAGTAGTTGTTAATTACTTAACTAAGTATTAACACTTAATACTATGTTCCTTTATAACTGCCCCTAATATAGCCTAGTTATTCTACTAATATGTATAAGTTTACTATAGCCTGCCTAACATAATTATATTAGATAAAGGTACACAGTTTGTCTTAGCCTTCTAGAACAAACTCTATAAATAGCTTTAAATTATCTTCTATTTATCTATAGCTTTTTACCTAGAGACTAACAGCTAGACTAAGAACATAAACACTGTAATAAAATAAGTCCTATAAGTGTATATAAACTACTAGTAGAATAACTAAGTAAAATAGTTAGCTATAGCATAGTTTAAAGCTAATAACATAACATTTAAATTAACATAAGTATCTCTGTTTTTAGTAAACTATAGATACTACCTCTAAATAAAATTTAAACTACTTATAAATACCCTTTAACTAACTTATTAATTTATATAAGTAATAAATGTAAATAGACTTATTAATAAAATTTAAAATATATTTAAATATATTTATAAAAAGCTTATATAGGCTTAAGCTTTTTAATAAAAGTACATAAACTAATTTTAAACTTTTACCCCTGTGTATGCAGCTAGTAAGAAGGTCTAGCTAGATGCTAGAAATATTTAAATAAACTAATAATTAAAAAAACTTAATTAAAAGAACTTTAGCCCCTTTATAGTAGCCTATATAGTCTTATTGCATGCTTACTAATTAATCCTACCTAACAGCATAAAGATACACCCTGTGTTCTACATATTATTACTGCGCTAAGTAGCTTTTAAATCTAACTATTTACCTAGACAGCTAAACCTGCTACCTAAACTTATTATTATAAATAACAAACTAGAATATGTTATAAAAGACATTAAATAAATCTAGTTTAATAAAAAGAAATATATTTATAAATACTTTATAAAATAGACTAGATATAATAAACTATTATAAAAACTTATAAAAGCCCTATAAAAGAACTCTATAGTAACTTAATTCTATGCCTAATACCTATTTAAACTAAACTTATACCCTAATAAAGACAACTTAATGCTAAAACTACTAATGTAAAGGATTCTTTTCCTAATAAGAGGAGGAGGTACTGTTATAGTATCCTCCCTAGATCCTAGACATAACTGTATTAGACGTGTACTAGAGTATTATTAGTGCATGTCTAATATAAACATAATATAACATAGATATAAACTTAAGTATAAACTGCTTTAACACTAACTAAACTTAGAACAGGCTTAATTTATACTTAAAGCGCTTAGACTTCTAAGCTAAGTATTTAATTACTAATTTCCTCTTAAACTTTCCTATTCCTCACACAATGTCTTGTACCTACTATGATACCTCACGTAGTAATTGAACTAGACCTCTGTGAAGCTCTATAACCTTACTTGTGCACAATTGTGACACTTAAGCATAAACTGCCTTAACACTAACTAAACCTAAAATAGGCTTAATTTATACCTAAAGCGCTTAGACTTTTAAGCTAAGTATTTAATTACTAATTTTTTTCTAAACTTTCTTGTTTCTTACATAACATTTTATACCTACTATAATACTTTATGTAGTAATTAAACTAGACCTTTATAAAGCTTTATAACCTTACTTGTGCATAATTATAACATTATATTATGTTAAAACCTTAGCTAAGAATAGCCTTTAAATCTAATCTAATAAGCTTAGTACTTATATAACTCTAAGCTATTAAAGTAAGCTAAAAAGCCTTTTAAAAAGCGCTTACTTTATAAAAAAGCTACTATGTTATAAGCTTTAAAGCTTTTTAAAAGAACTTTAAAAAACAGCTTTATGTTATTAAGTAGTCTATTTCTGCCTTAACTTTTGTTATAGTAGTAGGAACTAAGAACTTACTAGCCTTAAAGCTTACCTAGAAGTCTAAAGATAGCTTAACTTTTTTCTGCCTAACACTACCTATAACTTATAACTTTTCTAACTTAGTAATAAAATCCAACTAACTTCTTAATCCCTTACTATTTAATAAAAAATAAAAAGACTTACCTTTCTTCCTACATAAGCTCTACTATAAACTTAAAAGAAATGTAGACTAATTCCTCTTTAAACACTTTTAGTTACTATATGCCTACTTTTAACTTAACTATAATATAACAGCCTTAATTAACTTACTAATAAATAAAGATATTATTAACCTAAATTAATTTATAGCATTTTTATAAGTAACTTATAGAGACCTAATGTAAAGATGGGATGGTAAGTAGCACGGATAGCACTGAGAGCAAGCTTTCGGAGAAAGATAGGAGTGTATTGTAAGAGAGACAAATCGCTGCCAAGCTTCGCTTGTTAGGATTCATGCTTATATACAAAGCACAGGTCATACGACCTCCAAACAGGTCAGGTGAGGCCATACTAGCCCATTCTAGGACATCCGGCCTTACATTATCCCCCCTTATAGTAGTCCTATAACTTAGAGGATAGAATAGATAACAATAGGCCTAAGTAGTATAAAAAAGTGTTACATAATGCCTTAAAAACTTACTCCTGCCTATTTTAGTTAATTCTATGCAAGTTTATTTAGAAATAACCTAGAGTTATTAGGTAAAGGTAAAGTAAAAGTATAAAGTAAAAGTAAAGGTAAAATAGCAGTATATCTTACACTAATAAAGTAGCAGTTAGGACAGTATATATAGAGTCTAACTGTTCTAAAAATCTATCTCCTTTACACCTTTGCCCTCTCTACAGCTTAGAGTTTAGAAGATTTTAAACTTTTTAAAGTAAGTATATTCTAAGCTACTCTAGCGCAATCTAGTGCAAAGGGGTGCTAACAAGCTTTAATAGTCTTATCCTACTCTGCTTGCGCCTACCTGTTGCTTAATCTGCTTTTAGCTTCTTCTCTTATGCTTAACTTTACTTAACAACTCTAAAATAGACTTCTGCAGCCTACTTTATTATAATCTAGCTATAGTTTTTTTTTTAAAAAAGATTAATTAGCTTCTGCTAATATAAACTTACGCTCTAACAACCTTTATATCTAATGTGTTAACAAAATGTCCTGCAAGGGCATTATAAATAAAAGTAGTAGCTGTTATATGCTTATAAACAACAAGTTGCGTTGTAGCATAAAAGAAGAGAGAATTAAGTACACTAAGTGTGCTTATTACCTTAAATCTAGTAAGAAGTGCTTTAAAGTGTGTATTCTAGCTCCTTCTAGCGTATTTACGCGCAGTCTGTCTAGGCTAACCCTAGATAGCTCCCTGTTACCTTTAAACCTAAATAATAGGCTCTTAAGAACACTGTGCTTAATATTTTAGCCCTTATTAATTTACTTAACCCTGCTTAGTTAGCGTAGGCTAACATAATAGTTATGTTGTAAGCAAACACTATTATTTAGTTCTTTTAGGCGTAAGTCTTTCTGTTGCAGCATAATTTAGCTTAATTAGCCTTATTCTAGCTCTTAATAGTTTACAGCAAAAACAAAATCCTGTACAACAACTATCTATACACGCATAGTGGCGTTATAGGTAAAATTGCTAAGACTAGAGTTGTTTTTAAGAAGCGCGCCCACTCTAAAGCTAATGTTGCTAAAAAAGAGAAAAAGAAGTGTAAGGCGCTTAAAAAGGACTTTAATAAAGATAAAGCTATAATAACTTTATCTAAAAAAGTAGATGTGCGCTATTCTTAACTATTCTAGTGCTAACTAGCATAATAGAAAAAATATAGTGTTAAAAGTGTCTATGTTACTAAAGCTAAGCAACATTGTTATGTTAATGCTACTAAAGCTGCTAATGCAATCTGCTACGTCTTTAAAAAGCATAATAAGGCTAATAATATTAGAAATAAGGCTAGTTAGGATTAAACCTTAGCTAAAAAGAGGTAGCTAACTAGGTATAATAAGAAATATCCTAATAGTTGTTTTACTGTTGCAAATTTACCTACAGAGGACCTTAATGTCTGATCTAGGGCCCTAATGGCACAATCTAGTGTAATCTAGCGCATCCTATAGTAAAAATAGTTAAGAATGCATAGTACAGTGTAGTTTTAAGTTCTTTAGCTTAAGCTTCTTTCTTCTTTCCTTAATAAAATTAAATACTGTTGCATTATGTCCCTTAGACTTAAAGTGCAACTATTTTAGTAGTAATAGATTAATCTGCTTCTAGCTTGCTTACTTTACAGCTCTTTTATTCTAAAAATTCTAGAATGTTCTACTAGACTTAAACTCTACTCTTTTCTTGCTAGTATAAGTTATTTTAGGCTAGAATGTTTATTTCTTCTACACAATAGATTTCCCTAGGTTAAAATAACCCCCTTCTTAACTCTAGTAAGCTATTCTATGCTAGAACAGCCTTACTTAGTCTAACTAAAGAATCTTAGGTCTAAATAAGCTATATTGTCTTCCTATTTTTATAGCGCTATTAAACACCTCTTGTTAAAAAAACTTTAAGTAAGAAAAAAATAAAGTAAAAGTAGCTATACTTAATCTGTTAAGTTACTTCCCCTTTTCTAAAAAGTTTAACCTAAACTAGCATAATTTAATTTTTTGCTATGTATTTCTCTACTCTTTTAAAACACTTTTAATGCGTTTAAGCTAATGTTAGGTCTAAGTTTCTATAAGTTTTTCTTAAATAAATAACTTTTCTATTTTATAAAATATTCTTATACTCTAACTAAATTCTGTCTTTAGTTAAGTATTTTCTCTATATAGTACACATTATCTTTTATAGTGTGTAGAGTGTCTATAATTAGTTCTAATTATAACTTAAGACGCTCTTTCTAGGTATATAGCTCTAAAAGTAAGACATAGAACACTAGATAAACTTCTTCTAGATTAGGTAAGTCTACTTTATACGCCTTTGCGCTAATCTAGGCTATAACTTTTTTTAGTTTTAAGAACTTTTAGTCTAACTTCTTCTTTAGCCTTATTAATTTTATGTGTTTATTAAAGACTAATACCTTATCTTTTACTTATAGCTATATATGCTTCTGTTGTTTGTCTACATACTTCTTTTAATACACATTTACAGTAATAATTTTCTAGTAGCATTTTAACTGTAGAGCAAGTGCTTTTGCAGTAACTCTGTTTGCTATGTGCAATTCCCCCTAACCTAGGGGTTCTCTAGGCTAATCTGGCCCTCTTAGGTTTGCTCTGTGGTATGCTTAGAAAGGAGTAACTCCTGTAGTTACATGTACACTATTATTATACGCAAACTTTACTATTAGCAACTACATTGCCTAATTATTTTATTCTAAGTAATAGTAACATTTAAGGTACTGTTCTAGAGTTTAGTTTTATCTTTTAGTCTGCCTATTAGTCTTAGAATAGTAGGCTAACAAGAGAATTTTTTATATGCTAAGATAGTAATAAAAACTATTTTAGTACTTTAAGTTTATTATTAGCTCTTAATTAAAAATAATGTTTTTTAAAACTTTATAAAAGTAAACAACTTTTTTTAACTAAACTTTTACTAAGTCTAAAGCCTTTTAATTAGCTTTAGCTAGCACATAGTAGGCTATCTTAGTAAGACAGTCTACTATTATAAGAATTATATTGTATACTAACCCTAAGTATTTATAAGGGGGCAGCTGCGTTATAAAATCTATTGTAACATCCTACTAGGGCCTATTAGGCAGTAGCAAAGGGTGAAGGAGCCTATATAGGCAGTGTTATAGAGCTACTAATTATCTGCACTTTAAGTAGTTATTACAGTACACCTTTACGTCCTTCTTAAGCCCTTTTTAATTATATTAACATATAATCTTTTTAAGCGTCTTTTTTACACTAAAGTGGCCTGCTAATAGGCTGTTATAGCACTTCTAGAACACTTCTGCCTTCTTTTAGTCTATTATTAGGGTCTTTCTTTTTATATTAGCTATAGCATGTTGTTTTAGCTTATTTTAAAGATAAGTGTCTTTATTAAGGTTCTTTTTATTCTTTATTTTACTTTTAGTGTTTAATAAGTTTATTTTGTTATAGTCTTCTCTAATACTTAATATAAAGTCCTTATTATTATCTTTCTCTAGTTTTTTGCCTATAGCTTTTTTAGGATCTAGCTGTTTTAGCCCTTATTTTTTTTTAAAGTAGTCCCTAGCTAAGCCTAAAGAATTTTAAGAACATATAATAGCTATAACTATTAATTTTTTATTATAATCTTATTAATTTAAGAGGTTACATATGTCTATTACATACACTGCATTTCTCTTTTAGAAAAGCTGTTGTAACTTCTTAATATAGTTAGGTCTTTTTAAGAGTCTATCTACTAGGTTTAGCTTTCTTAGACAGTGCGTAATAATAAAATTATATTCTATTATCCTTTTATAAGCTTAGACCTGCTAGTAGTTTAAAGTTTTAGTTTCTATAAACTAGTAAAAATTATTATAGTCTATAAAAAGTTTAAATAGTAGACCTTAAAAGTAATATTGCTAATATGCTAAACTTTTGTTAATAGTAAGCAACTTTTTATTATAAGTATTATAATTATACTTAGCTTTACTTATCTTTTTTAAGAAAAAGCTAATTAGCTTTTATTAAGCCCTTTTAGTCTTATCTAAGACTAATTAGCTTAAAATGCTATAAATTACACTCTCTAAGGTGTTAACCTCTACTTTAGTTTTCTTATTAGCATTAAAATAAGCTAATATAGAAACCTTAAAAAATAAGTTTTAAAGCTTTTAAAAAGCTGCTTTACTCTTAGAACTAATATTAAGCTTCTAACTTTCTTTCTGCCTTTACTCTTAACTACCCTTTACTGCGTCTAGGCCCTTCTAGGTTAGCTTAGTAAGGGGTAGAGTAATTAGGGAGAAGTTAGCAATAAACTGCCTATAGTAGTTTATAAACCCTATAAAAACATAAATATTCTAAACAGTCTTTAGCATTAGCTACTTCTAAATTATCTTAATTTTTAAAGAGTTAACTTTAACTCTTTCTAGGTAAACTATGTACTCTAGGTACTTAGTCTTCTGCGTGTAAAATTTGCACTTACTAAGTTTTAAAAAAAGCTTTACTTTACATAATCTTTACAGCACTTTTTTAACATAAACAACTTATTTCTCTTCTATGTTAAAATAGACTAGAATATTATTAAGATACATAATACATGTTATATTAACTAACCCTGCTAGGGCCTAGTTAATATAAGCCTAGAAAGCTATAGGAGCATTAGTAAGACTAAAAGGCATAACTTAGTACTTAAAATAACTATATTAAGTCTAGAATGCTATCTTTTACTTATCTCCCTTATAAATACATAACATATAGTACACATTATAGATATTTAGCTTTATATACTACTTTACCTTTCTAAGTCTCTTAAAAGATTCTAAGATAAGTAGTAGTAAGTAATAATTTTTTATTATAATTTAGTTTAGGCCTTTATAATTTACATAGAGCCTTAACCCTTTATTCTTCTTCTTTATAAATAAGATTAGAGCTTCTGCAGAAAACTTAGACTTCTAAATTTACCCTCTTTATAGATAATTATTAATATATTTATAAAAATGCTATAACTTGTACTCTAATAAGCTATATAGTAGTTAGTAAGAAAGCTTTATCCTTTCTTTTAGCTTAATAGCTAGATCCTGTAGGCTATATAGTAGTACTTCTAACATCTTATTAGACTTAACTATGTCTGTATATTCTTTGTACTCTAGTCTTAACTTAAGCTCTATAAGTCCTAAAGAATCTTTAGTGTTATTAGACAGCACACTGCAGACATAGACATCTATATTAGGACTCTACATAGTTTGCTTAAACTCTGCTGCATCTTTTAAAGCCACCTTAGCGTACTTTAGCACACTATAGTCCTTTACGCCTCTAAATAACATATGTCTTATATAAAAGTTTAGCTTTAGATTAAACTAATTAATCTAAAGTAAACCTAAATATATTAGGGGTCCTTTTAGGTCTATTACTATAAACAGCACTTTATAAGTCTAGACCCTTTCTTAGAAGTCTACAATCTTTACATTTACAACTATAAAACTATAGACAGTAAAGTCTAATCTATGTAACGAGGTCGGCACGGTCAACCACGTGGCCTTCTCTCGCTCATAGAGGTTTAGGCTAGGCTAGAGACAACCGCTAGTGCTAGTGCTTACCCTAGCATTGCCTATATATATATTATACTATGCGAGAATACTTAGCTTAAGTATTCTCGTGCGTACCTTTTGGTACAGTGGGGAAAGTCGTATAGTATCGGCTTGGCAGGCGGGGCGCCTACCTCATTACAATCTATTAGGTGCCTTTAAAAAGACACTTAGTAGAGGCTTAATCTTAAGATCCTGCTTTTTAGCTATTATAGTAGATAGAATGTTTAATTAAGCTCCTTTATTTACTATAGCCTAAAAGTCTTTTAATAACTTTATGCTTACTATTACTAATAATAAAGTTAACCTTTTTAGGTATAATAAGTTCTAAAGGTTTTTAAGCTCCTTTTTATTACTTACTAAGGTAATATAGGCTAAAAGAAAAAAGCTTAGTTCTTTTAGCCCTACTTTTTTCTTTTTTGCTTATTCTTATTAGACTTGTCTTTGTCTTTATCTTTTATAAGATAATCTAGAGAAATATAACCTAGCTACTTATAATTCTAGTAAGTAACTTTTATCTTATTAAATTTCTACCTTCTTCTAGCCTTTTTTTAGCTTAAAGGCTTTTTTTATTTTTTTTTAAGCTTCTTTAAGTCCTTATTAGCTAAAGGTAAAGTAAAATGCTTTTATGTTCCCTTCTTTTTTAACTTTAGCCCTTTTCTCTTTTGCAGGCAGTAGTAGGATATGTTGCTCTGCTCTTCTACCTAAGCTAGCGTCTCTTACTTACTTTATAGAATATACATTAGATTACGCTTAATCTTGTTAGATAGTGCGCTACTAAAGTTTACTATTATTCTATCTAGGCTCTTCTTATTAACTTTAGTCTATAATAGCCTAAGGTAGGCTAAAAGTTTAGTTAGAAACTAATTAAGTTATTATTTATAGTTCTTTATAGCATTATAAGCTACTTTTTTTTATTCTACTAAAGTACTTAATGTATTAAGCATTTTGTTTTTAAGATCTTGCTATATTAGTAACTATAATAAGTTAATAAGCTTTAAATAAGTGCAGTGTGTCTTTTATAGTAATTATAATATTTTATTAATGTATTATAAGCTAAAGGAGATCTTCTGTAATTCTTAAGTAAAGCTTAATAGACTTTTTTAGTAATAGTCCTTATTATCCCTACACTACTAGTTGTAGTCTGCCCTGTTCTTTTTTTTGTATTAGTGCGGCAGTTTAGAACGCAGTAGGTTTGCTTAGTCTTAAGTAAGTTTTAGTATAATAATATTTAATACCTTAGTTAGTAACTTATTAAGCGTGTCTATATTACTTACTTTAAATTAATAATAAATTTTTATTATCCTAGCTAGTTCTTGCGCTTCCTGCTGCTCTTACAGCTAGGCGCAGGCTTCTGTTAAAGCCTAATTTGCAGGGGTAGACTGTGCGTTGCTTAGTCCTGCACTAGCCCTTCTAACCCTTTCTAGGCCCTAAATGCCTTCTAGATAGCTTAATAAGCCTAATCTATAAGAAATTTTATTATCCTTTTTACTTATCTCTTACTTTATTTCTCCCTACATTAGTGTTAACCTTAGTTAAGTATTACTAGGAGTAGTAGTTTTAGCTAGCTCCTTAGGTAATTTTTAAGCGCTAGTTACATCTAATTCTTCTCTAGCGTTTTACTTTAACACTATTACATAGGAATGTTGCCCTTAAGCAGTATACTAGCTTGTAGAGCAATTTAAATGTAAAGATAAGATAGTAAGTAGCACAGATAGCACTAAAAGCAAGCTTTTAAAGAAAGATAGAAGTGTATTATAAGAGAGACAAATCACTGCTAAGCTTCGCTTGTCAGAATTCATGCTTATATACAAAGCACAGGTCATACGACCTCTAAACAGGTCAGGTGAGGCCATACTGGCCCGTTCTAGGACATCCGGCCTTACACCTAAATAAAAAGTTAATAGCCTTAAGTTACTTAAACACTTTATAATAAAAAAAAAAAGCTTTACTTTACACTTTACTAAGTTCTACTAACTTACATCTAATATAGGCTTAAATAAGATAGGTCTAATTATAGCCTTATATAACTCCCTCTTAACTAAACTGTAACGCGCTATAGTAGAAGAACCCCTTCTAAATAACCTTAACGCGTATGTAAACCTAATTGCTACCTACAATAATAACATAAAGTTCCTCTCTATATAAGCCCTAATACGCCCCTAAACTAGCGTAGTTATAAATAAAAACTTTAACATAATAAAAATTAATTTAAATTATGCTCTAGTTAGTTTTAAAAAGTGTAAAAATTATAAAAAAAAAAGTTAATGCTTTAAGTGCAGTAAGTATAGTTATATTTTTTAAAACTGCTTTATTCCTTTTTTTTAAGTCTATGTAAGTAGCGCTGCTAGCACTTATTAAAGATCCTTACTATTTTAATTTTGTTTTTATAAAGGCTTTAACTTATATTTAAGCTCTAATCCTTCTTACTACTCTTAACATAGCTGCAGCTATAGTAGTAAAAGCCTATAAAAAGGCTTGTTCTAGGGCTAAGTTACCCTCTAGGACTAATTTAACACTAGATCTCTACTAACTTATAGGCTAAGTCCCTTACTAATAACTAAAAGTACTAAGTTAATATTTTTATATGTTTATAATAAAGAACTATATTAGCCTTAATATAAGCTTTTATTAACTTAAAAGTAAACAGCATAGGTTACATTAATAAAAAACTAGTGTGTAAACTAAATCTTTAATTAACACTACTTACTTAAATAATTTACTTAACTAAATTTAATAAAAAATAACTTAAAAAAAGTTTTATCTTTTATACTATAACTATTATAATTACCTACTAACACTATAAAGAGTAGATTAAGCTCTATGTAATAAACATAGAACATTATAACCTAATCTTAGAATAACTATAGCTGTATTAGCATAAGGTTACCTTTAATTACTAAGAGTAAGTTTTAAACTTTAACTTTTTCTAATGCTAAGATGTATACTTATGCTTACACTTAAATAACACTTAAATAGCACTTAATATAAAAGGTCTCTAAACCTACTTTTTAATAACTTAAAAAAGAACTACCTAAGTAAAGCTAATAAGCTAGGCCTTTTACTAAAATAAGCTATATAAAATAATTTAATAACTACTTAAACTTAAAGAAAAAAAAAGCCTTTAAAAAACTTTTACTTACTTAATTTAAATATAAACTAGAACTTAAATAGCAGATAGACATCTACTACATAAAACCTGCCTTATTTATAACCCTAGCTTAATAACTAGATTATAAAATCTATATAGTTATAATTTCTAATATAGACTAAGCTTTAGCTTTTTAAAAATACACTAACTTAAAGATAATAGTCTTTTAAAACTACTATAACTTATTATATTTTTTTTCTAAGATAAGTCTAATAAGCTTTTAATATAACATTTATATAATTACTAGATAACTTTTAAGCCTAGTAAACAACCTAGTTATAGGCTACTATATAAGATGTTACTAAATAAATTAAAAGTGCTTTAAAAATACTTTAATAAGAACCTAAAAAAAAAGTTTATTTAAGCTAGCTTTTTACTAGTAGTGTTACTTATACTATTTATAAAGAAACCTAAAGGTAGGCTTTAATTCTGTGTTAACTACTAAAGACTAAACACTATTACTATTAAAAACTAATACTTAATTTTTTTTTTATAAAAAACTTTAAGCTAACTAAGTAAAGTAAAGTATTTTATAAAGTTAAATATTATTACTGCTTTTAATAAGCTAAGAATAGTAAAGAGTAATAAGTAGCTAACAGCATTTTAGACTTAATATAGACTATTTAAGTACTTAGTAATGCCCTTTAGCTTAGCTAACGCACCTAGTACTTTTTAATATTTTATAAATAACTTACTCTAACTCTACCTAGACATGTTCTGCACTATATATATTAATAATATTCTAATCTACAGTAATAGCCTTTTAGAGCATAAATAGCATGTACGCCTAGTGCTAAAGGCTATAGAAGAAGCAGGTCTGTAACTTAATGTAGATAAATGCAAGTTCTACTAATTAAAGGTTATGTATTTAGAATATGTAATCTTTATAGATAGCATTTAAATAGACCTTATTAAAGTTTAAACTGTGCTAGATTAGTAATACCTAAAAAATATAAAAGATGTTTAAGCTTTTATAAAATTTACTAACTTTTACTAATAATTTATTAACAACTTTTTATAGCTAGTAAGCTTTATAATTACACTTACTAAAAAAAAAGTTTAATTTAACTTTAACTTAAATTACTAATAGTCTTTTAACTAGCTAAAAAAAGCTTTTACTAAAGCTTTAATACTCTACTACTTTAACTTTAAACTACTAATACTTGTAGAAGCTAATGCCTTAGACTACATAGTAGCAGAAGTTCTCTTCTAGACTAAGCTAGATAGGACTATTAGGCTTATTACATACTTCTTAAAAAGAATAAGTCCTATAGAAGGTAATTATAAGATCTATAATAAAAAATTACTTGCTATAGTACACTACTTTAAATAATAGCAACCTAAACTAGAAAGTGCAGCGCATTTAATACAGGTTCTATTTAACTATAAGAACTTATAGTACTTTGTAACTATAAAATAACTTAGCTACTAATAAGCCTATTAGTTTAAATACTTATTTTATTTTAATTTTAAGATTACTTATTATCTTAGTTAAAATAAAGGGAAACTAGATGCTTTTATAAAGTAATTCTAAAACATCTTTACTTAAAAAAAAGTGTAAAAAGCTTAACACTAAACTTTACTTTAACTTAAGCTATTTTTAGACCTTAACTTAAATAAAATAGATTAGATAATTAATTAAATTATTACTAATAAGTATCTAAATAATAAATTTATTTAAAAAACTTTAGACTTACTTTAAAACAGCGCTAGTTAGTTAAAGAAGGTAACACTAGCTAACTATAAAAACTAAAATAGTAAGCTATATTACTATAACTAACTTATAATCTTTAATTTTAATAAACTAAGAATTAAACTACTCTAAATTATACATAACTTGCCTGTTAGAGGACACCTAGGCAGAGAAAAGACTCTTAACCTACTATAGAAAGAGTACTACTAGCCCTGCATGTTCTATACTGTACGCTAATACATATTATGTTGCTATACTTGCTGTAAAGTAAAGGCCTTTTAAAAAAGGTATAATAGCCTGCTTAAACTACTTCTAATTTTTAAATAAGCTTAAAAAGACATATTAATTAATTTTATTATAAACCTACTTTTATTTAAAAAGTATATAAATATTATAGTAGTTATTAATTACTTAACTAAGTATTAATACTTAATACTATATTTCTTTATAACTGCTCTTAATATAGCCTAGTTATTCTACTAATACATATAAGTTTACTATAGCCTGCCTAACATAATTATATTAGATAGAGGTACATAGTTTGTCTTAGCCTTTTAGAATAAACTTTATAAATAGCTCTAAATTATCTTTTATCTATCTATAGCTTTTTACCTAGAGACTAACAGCTAGACTAAAAATATAAACACTATAATAAAATAAGTTTTATAAGTGTATATAAACTACTAGTAAGATAACTAGGTAAAATAGTTAGCTATAGCATAGTTTAAAGCTAATAATATAACATTTAAATTAACATAAGTATCTTTGTTTTTAGTAAACTATAAATACTACTTTTAAATAGAATTTAAACTACTTATAAATACCCTCTAACTAACTTATTAATTTATATAAGTAATAAACATAAATAGACTTATTAATAAAATTTAAAATATATTTAAATATGTTTATAAAAAGCTTACATAGGCTTAAGCTCTTTAATAAAAGTACATAAACTAATTCTAAACTTCTGCCCCTGCGTATGCAGCTAGTAAGAAGGTCTAGCTAGACACTAGAAATATCTAAATAAACTAATAATTAAAGAAACTTAATTAGAAGAACTTTAGCCCCTTTACAGTAGCTTATATAGTTTTATTATACACTTACTAATTAATCCTACCTAACAGCATAAAGATACACCCTATGTTCTACATATTATTGCTGCGCTAAGTAGCTTTTAAATTTAACTATCTACTTAGATAGCTAAACCTGCTACCTAAACCTATTATTATAAATAATAAACTAAAATATGTTATAAAAGACATTAAATAAATTTAGTTTAATAAAAAGAAACATATTTATAAATACTTTATAAAATAGACTAGATATAATAAACTGTTATAAGAACTTATAAAAGCTCTATAAGAAAACTTTATAGTAACTTAATTTTATGCCTAATACCTATCTAAACTAAACTTGTACCCTAATAAAGACAACTTAATGCTAGAACTACTAATGTAAAGGATTCCCTTCTTAATAAAAGGGGGGGGTACTGTTACAGTATCCTCCCTAGATCCTAGACATAACTATATTAGACGTGTACTAGAGTATTATTAGTGCATATCTAATATAAACATAACACAACATAGACATAAACTTAAGCATAAACTACTTTAACACTAACTAAACTTAAAATAGGCTTAATTTATACCTAAAGTGCTTAGACTTTTAAGCTAAGTATTTAATTACTAATTTTTTTTTAAACTTTCCTGTTTCTTACACAATGTCTTGTACCTACTATAATACCTCACATAGTAATTAAACTAGACCTCTGTGAAGCTCTATAACCTTACTCGTGCACAATCGTGACAGGCGCACTAAAGTCTTTTAGATAGAAGGAGCTTTAAGAAAATTATAGCTTCTAATTAGTTTAAAAAACACTTAGTAGACTGTAAGAAAACAGCTTTACTTTAAGGAGTATAGTGTGGCGCTAATCAAAGCCTTGACCGTCTGAGCTCGCTGAGATAACATCAATCCTCTGTGCGGTGCTGCACATCTCTGTACTTTTCATTCTAAGGTGCTGTCGAGAAACATCCATGGATGACATCACGAATGAGGAAACTCAACATCAATCTACTGTCAGCCCCTAGTCACAAGTAACTCTACCCAAACCAGAAAGCCGTGTTGGTCTTTCATCAGTCGCCGGAACGTGAGGGTCACTGGGTGGAGCCCCTGGATTTGAATGGAATGGAACTTGGTATCGCAAACTCCCTGTATGTACGCAGAATCTTGGCTACTTCAATGAGACCATGGACGAGTTCGAGACTGCTCTCGAAATGGATGGGTCGATGCGAGTAGCACGAAGTAGACTTGCCTATCTCTATAAACAGGACTAATATTATAAACCAACCATCTATCATGAGTTGATGAATGGCGAGGTTCTAGTCTAGGTGGATCAATCCGCTTCGAGCAACAACATTGTGATCCGCAGGGAGCTCTACTCGTCATACGAAAGCATTGCATTGAAGTTGAAGGATATTGAACAAGCCGTAATGTATTGGCAGAGAGCATTTGAGACTCGAGGACTTGCTACCTTGGCCTCCTTGAGGGATCCCCAAAGCAAAGCAGATGGGCAGAAATCGTCGACCTGCTAAAGGCATTGGAAATCCAAAGAACGATAGGCGGTTTGAATAATCCGAGAGCGTTTTGTGCAGAACACACGCCCAGGAGAAAACCCTGCCCCTCCCCCTAGCTTCGTCTACATCGTCGCTTCTGCAGCGAAAGAAACGGACACCATATCGTGGCGCAGAGCTACCATACAAGGCTGCTATATCATTCGCCAAGATTTATCTGCCTACCCTAGAGCTGAAGCTATGTCTCAGATTGTTACAGGTGAGGTTTAGGTGAGCATTTGGAAGCACAGCCACTAGTATAAGAGATTGCGCTCCTACTAGTACTAGGCTAGGCATGCAAAAATTCCTAACTTGGAACTATGCGAGAAGCTTCCCGCCTAGGATTCTGCCGGAATTTGTGTTCGGAAACCGACTGTGTGTCGCCCTCAATCTCCTGAGGCGGATGCGATTATCTAAGAACTGCTGGAGTTCTCTAGGACGGGTGTTACACCTGCCAATATTGCATGGGAACTGTATAGTGGGGAGTCAGCCTCCCTTTCCCTGACGCTTCTTCAGCAGTTAAAAAGCAATAGAGAAGAAGCCGTCGACACTTTCAACTATATGTCGCTGAAAGTTGCCTATTGATTACGTGGGAAGTGTTATCCAAGGGAACGACCGGCTCAAGGTAGTTTACGAAATCTTCCCTACCATAGGTCTGGACGAAGATACGATCTCATTCTAGACTGTCAGGCTTACCAAAGAGCGGTCTTGTATCCACTGCTTCAACACTATTGTGGTTGGGGAGGGATCGAACGTATGCCGATATTGCTACGAAGCTTTACAGCGACTGCCATCATCTATTGCTGCAGTCTGGATTTTGCCTCCCTTTGCATTGCCTAAATTATGTTGATCTGTAATCCGAAGGTATTAACACTGATGAGATTTACTTCTGACGCAAGTATGTCGCTGTTGAATAAAGTATCAAGATCACCAAGGCCAAATAGAGCCTACTTAGGGTAGAGGATTTTGTACGTAAACACCCTCCCCAATAGTATCAACAAAGTCACAGCTAAGTATAGTATATTCGTGAAGCAAGGCGGCCTCTGCCTTCCCTTGACATCTCTTCAACACTTCCCCTCGACGTTCAAGCCTCGCGCCAGTCACACAATCTTCGCCCCAGCCCATTCGTGGCCTCCTTCATCATAAAATTCGATGCTTCCAACATTCTCGGGCGGCATCAGTCAAATCATGTTATACCCTGATCAATCGATAAAATGAGAAGGTTATTCCAATGCTGGTATCGGGAACACATGATGAGAATTTTTTGACTCCTGTTACTGGAAGGAGGTTACAGGTGGTAGCGTAGGAGTAACCTTTTTAATAAGCACGAGTCAAGGCATGGCCCAGAAGGTCTATGGGACTTGCATACCTGCACTGGAGGTGCGCAAAATTCAGACCTTGTGCTCAAGCAATGCTGAAAGCCGACCACGGGCGTAAATCCGATATGTAAAGCGGCATCACTCCTTTTGCACATCTCCCCGCAGTTATCCAGCTACTTCGAAAACATCTAGGAATGGGTCACCAACCACGCTGTTAACACCAAAATCAATCCTGAGGCTGGCATCGACACTGAAAACCAAATGTCGAGCGTCCGCTCAGCGCGAGTCATTCTTGTCGAATCCCTGGGCTCAACGTGGATGTATGTAACAACCGCGAAGCATAGCTCGTTGTACCAGTACACAGGTTCGAAAGGCAAAGAACCTCTACATCACCCATCTGCAAACCGAGGCGTCGTACTACGAACCCGGTACTCCTGCTTCAGCGCTCTTCGAGCCTGGCCACTTTCCCGACAACCTCGGCCCCGAAAATGCGCCAGATAATTCGATTCTGAGTCAGTTGGGTCACTGAGGATCGTTGTCTTGGAAGATGTTGTGATATATGGCACGGCAACGTACGCGTTTTTAAAACAATGAATGCTCAGGGAGGCGCTGAAAACTGCAGGTGTGTGTGTGGAGAGAGTGTTTCGTAGTGACAATTAGAAGAGGGTCGGGGCTTTCAATGTCTATACAATTGGCTTGAGGCAAATTATTACCCTGAAGTGAATCAAATGTCACCGGATATGGCTTGATTAATGCTAACGTGGATGAACGGAACATGGAGCTGACGTTAATGGACAAAGGCACGATAGGAGTTACGGCTTAGAGGCTGGTGCGTTCTTGCCTTTTGAGAATAGAGGGAATTTAGTATAATAATGGTATTCGTTTAATGGTAATGATTTCATATGAATAGCGTAGATTGTACAAAAATCAAGATGGCGTCTATAAGCAGTACAATTCTCACGAGCAAAAGGTTGACCTTTTGCTCCGGCTTCACAGCGTCCCTACAGCTGATGGATAAATAGAAATGTTATCTCCCTTCGCGATCGAGTGTCAATGTAGCAATCCAAGCTTTGACCTTCAAACCCTCAAAAATGAAATTAATCCGGGCCGTGCACCTTTAAACACCTTGGTTCCCCAGTCCCAATGACTCCTAGATTGTTAGAGAGAAGCTAACAGAAACAGTCCAAGGCTTCTTCCAGCCCAATATCCCTTTCTCGGCATCATCTATCATCCTCCATCTCTCGGCTGTGGCGATTTCGACCGCGCCACCGAACTGGTGCAAGTCGCTCTTGCCCTCGACCTCGGCATCGAAGCTGTGTTGAGCAGTGCAGGTCCGCCGGTTGACCCCTTCGGCGAAAATGGATACGGTCGCCATGGTTCTTCGTGCAATGTCTCTTTTATCCATCGGCTGGTGGGGGCAAGGCTTGAATACCGGGATGTAGACGCGAGTGGTGGAACGTCGGCGAGTAGAGACGCGGTGTCACGTGATGAGATGCTCCCGAGATCAGGATGCGGCTCGAGGATGATGTCTTTTTCCCTCATGTTGTGATTTGATAGATGAGAAGGTTGATTTGCAACAAATATTTTGGTGGCCCATTCTCCGGTATGGGAAAGTAGGAGGGTGTCGGCGTACTTATTCCTCGTTGCTGTCATGTTTGCGGTAACCGGATGGGAAATGCGGTGACCTGGCTGGGAAGTGTCGTAACGAAGTGGCAGAAAGTATGGAGCACAGCGCAGTTGGATGTTGGAAGCGAATTAAAGGACCAACGGGCCGTCAAATACTTATACCGCACGCAAGCCCTGTCAGTCCCGAATGTTCTGTTCGTCCACTGCGCAAATGGAATTTCCAAACTCCTAATTTTCGCGCGATTAACCAAACACGCAACGGCGTACAAGCCGGTACTTGCATGTCGAGTTTTGCCATCGCAGATAATTTCAATTACCGTTCTGGGGCTTTGAAATTCGCCTTGGGCCGTGAGCGACCGCGAACTCAGGTGAACGATTTGGGCGACTAGGCCCTAAGGCAACAAGATGGTATTTCCAATTTCCGTATTAGGGCAATTAGGGAGGTTTTGTTTAGGCTGCGTCGGTGTCGGAGGCCGTGGTGGCTGAGGAAGGGTAATGTGGGGGTGCAATTCTTGCCATTGGGCTCTTATGGCTTGGAGATGGTTGGGGGTGCCCACAAGTGCGTGTGAGTGATGTTGTGGGTGCTGGACCATACACCGAGGCGGTTTTTGCGCGATTGCGCTATCCGGAGGTGAACCTAAACCTCGGCGTTAGTGCAAGGTGTCAAAAATGCTGGTTTGTTCTCGACTCAACGCTGAGTTCTGTGGGAGCCGTTTCACATTTTGAATTTCGCAACACGTGTTAAATCAGCCCTGATCTTGAATCTAGTGAGACGCTGGAATGTTCTTCCCCCGGCTGGATCTGGGCTAGACCATTTTCGGATTGGCCGACATTAGTCAGTATCAGCACGGTCCTTCCACCTGAAGGCCTAAGGATGTTTCGCCAGCTCTCACCCGAATGAAGTCTTTCACAATCATAATTAGATACAGAATCTCGGGGAAATGATGGCCTGCTGTAAAACGACTAGTGCGGACGATGCTTCGCTAGCCATTACCTACAACTCTTTCCAGAAATTACTCCCTCTCCAATACGCTCGCTGGGCAGCCTGAATCCTTGTCAATTTCCAACCTTCTAACTTTCCTTGTAGGTTGTTTAACTCTACCTTAGGAACGAGACAATACTACATCTTTGAATCTAGACCAGATCGCAGTCGCTCATCTTCTCAAATGAGAAACGTCGAGAGGTTATTAATCTCTATTTGAAATGATAAAGGAAACAGTAGCCTTTTAGCCAACTCATATTCTTTCGCGCTGGATCCCGCTTGGGTTTACTATTTTGTGAGGTGTGCGCCTTCCTTTCTAACTCACTTGATTCAACCTCGCGAGATTCATCGTTCTCCCCATACCAACAAGACTGGTTTGGACGGTCACTCTTAGCAATTTGCAGAGATAGGACGGAACAGCACCAAACCAGTCAAGCAAGAAGCGAGGGGTACCTAAGCCTCGATACTAGCTTTATATGGAAACGCGGAGACGAGCCCAATTTCTTTATTTCAGTCTCGACAGCATACGAACTCATCCCGTATGCTGTTGGGCTGAACCCGCCTTTACTTACTGTTTTAAGCGATTCCTATGTCTGATACCTGTTTGTTTAAACAAAGATTTTTCAGTAGGTGGGGTGCTTGGGACAAAATTCGCCATGTCTGAGAAGTTTTGCTTCCTTATCTAGGCGCCTCTTGTATGGGTGGTGTTAGAGGAAATCTTCAACTGCGTGTCAATTGATGGTAATCCGGAATTCAGCAGTGGATTTGAAGCGAGCGCTAAAATGTTCCTGATAGGAAGGGGTCGTTCCGGTCCCACAGCGAGATATGAAACATCGTGTCGCGTACGAGAAGTAGCGAAGTGGCGGAAACCGTTTCAAAGCCTTCGGACCGTAGTCATACCGGCCGATCTCAAAAATTTGACTTCCGATTGGAGTGAAAGCATTTCAAAATATCCTTGATGAATATCAGGGCCCTTCCAGATGCTTTTTGAGCCCCAAGGCACTAGAAAGGTATATGTTTGCGAAGTCTGCATGATTTCTTTAGAACCTCTATTACCGTTCCAACCTTTTCACTTCCTTTCATCATTGTAACGCTCTTACATTAGTGGTTTCATTTTATTTTCTAGAGGCCCTTCAGTATTTTAGACAGTTGGAGTATTGCTAGGATAATAAAGCAGCTGTCATGTCAACATAAGGAGTCCGGGTAAATAAAAATCGAAGTGATTAGAGCTTTCAGGCCGCCAAGGACTGTTATTGGTACTGTATAACACATCTTTACCCTCCTTCGCAACCGGAGGGTGCTCAAAATCACTGGTCCAAAAGTCTTCTTGCTTACCTGCACGTTTAAGCTGCCTGTCGGCGCCACGAGCTCCGGCATGAAAGTAAACGACATTCACGCAAGTACCCGTTTCCGGGCCCACAAAAAGCTTAAACACGATAAGAGTCGCTCTAAAAGGCTTAGGAGGTGAGGCTCTTCGCAATCTGGAAAATATCATTCGTTGGATCCCATGCGCTAGTGCTCACAGAGTGTGGGTCCGACAGCCCGGGTCACGGGTTTTGCAAATCACACCAGATGTTTGGATTTGACATGTCTTGGGTACATATGTATTTTTACTTGTGTCCGTCGGCTCTTCATTTTTCTCGTCGTAGTTGAGTGTTTCTTCTATTTGTACATATTGGTGCAGGCACGATATTTCCATATTCTCTTATATTCTCTACCATAATTTTAATTGTAATTCGAGGCTGTGCCCGTACCTTCCCTTCTAAAATGAACGCCTCCGCAACAATCAGGGCCTCTTACGTCCGGGCGTCCATAATGAACACTCGCCCAGTTCAGCTCAGCTCTATGCCACGAATCCAAGAACTTGAATCCCGTCCCGCACACAACCATAAACTCGCCAATTTCCAGCCCGTAAACCATCTCCAACACCGTGAAGAATGTGAAAGAGAAAGGCAAGAAGCAGAAGCACCGCCACCGTATTTCCCAGATGATGGACAATCTTATCCGTCGAATTCCTTCATGGACTTCGACGACGAAGAAGCCTCATCAGATTTCGGAATCCGTCTTCGTAAAATGTACACCATCTTCCCTTACCGTGATCCCATCTACCTTGTCGCCGTGGCCTTCGCCCTCGGAAGTGTCGACCTCGTCATCAACGCCTTTTTCGACCTCCTCCCGCGCACAATACCAGAAACTTCTTTTGAAACAGAGGAGACAATCGCGGTCCCAACCACCGTCCTAATCGGCTCAACACTCTTCCTCATTGCTGGAATCCTCGATTCCTTCGGTGCACTGAATGCAGATCGCGGTACATTGCAAACTTCCAAAGACGTTGAATCCACACACACTCGCACAGAGTATAAGCCAGCATTACTAGGAAGTAAGGAGTGGGCGTGGATACCAAGTCGAGGGAAGTTCACAGATCTGCTGTTTGGGAATCTAGCGTTCCAAGCTGGGCTTATTGTCCTGTTCGGTGGTATCATCTTCATGGTCGCTGGCATCACTGACTTCCCTGGCGTCATTCCCGAAGACTCGACTTTCTTTGGGCTCGTTGTGTTTGGGCCGCAGGTCGTGCATGGGTTTATGTTTCTTGTTGCGAATGGCATGTTAGCGATTTACGAGCAGGAGAGATGGTGGAAGCCGAAAGTTCTGGATGCAGATTGGCAAGGTGCATTTTTGAATGCAGTGGGCGGATTTGGGTTTCTGATGGCTGGGTTCTTCCTTTTTCGGAGGGAGGATCTAGCCGCAGCGGTTGCAGCTATGGGTGGGAGTTGGGCTTTTTTAGTGGGTAGTTTGGTGAGGTGGTATGCGGTCATGGAGTTTTGTTAGATGCCCTAGGTGTCGGAGACGAGTTTTGTCGCTTCAATAATACTGTGCGTTGCCACTTAGGTAGAACATAACAAAGTTCTAAATTACCAGAGAAATTAGTACCTCTAATTCTAGCAAGACTGTTTATGGGTTAAACCTACCGGGCCTAATACTGTGGTATATGATACCATGCTATAAATAATGGGTGTGTAGTACACTAGAAATAAGTGTGGATGCAAAGAAACATGGAAACAAGGTGTGCAGTTGATAAAGATCACAAGGAAGAAAAGTGACGACAAAAAAATTAAGCTTCCGTGCATTCACATCACCACATACTGGCCAGCTATTCAAGCTGGTCCATTCCACTCACACCTCACGTTCTCAACCTAATGGCACGTCCGCTTTAGTGGGTCTTCCTTCGTCCAATTCGAAGACTTGAGCAGCGGGTTCTGGAGTTCACACATGATTGAGATCTGAAGCTCGCTGCCTTTGAGGGTGTTAACTTGCTGAAGGGTTTGCTTCATCGACTGTTGTGGGGTTGCCGCGATGTTCGCCAGTCTTGAAGTCTCTGGCTGGGTTTTCAAGATCCAAGTGGCGCCAAAATTCCTCCTGGCGGTTCTGTCTTTATTATAATTGGGCGACACGATCTGAATAGAGCAGTGCTGTGGAGTCCATTGCGTATTCGGGAGGAATTGGCAGTGAGATAAGACGTAGTAAGCAGAGTTCGCACATGGCTCGTAGCGTTAGATAAGAGTAGAGACTGCACAAGGATACCGACTACCTGGGAGACACGTTGCGGTAAGCTGCCAACCGGCCCTATTTGTTGGTAACTGCGGGGATACCATGCCTATTTCCGAAAAGCCTTAGGTCGTATTCGAACCAAATGGAAGTCTTCCCTTAAGGGCGAGCCAGAATGGAAAGGCACCCTTCAGTCTGGGCGGAACTGAAACCATTGTTTGAAAGTGGATAAGCACATTCGAGGCTGTTAGCAAAAGCTTGTTGGCACACTTCATCCTCTCTGCTCAATGATAGTTAGATCGAATGAGATGTCGAAACGTCGAAAGTGCACAACTCGAGAGACTTGCTGTTTGAGTCGCTGAAATAGTTATATGGTTAATGTGACTAGAACAATGGGAACCGTCATTGTAGTGACTGGAGACTAAGAAGGGCATTAGTATAGATTCCAGTTGCGTTGGGAAAGATGTCGCGCCCTCTGGCCTAGTTCATCGCTTAGACAGCAACTACTGATTGTAATTTTGGTTTGCTACAAGCATCGGCTGGCAGCTGGGGGGGGATCGACGGACTACCGATTTCCTAGTACTTGGCGATCAACCACGACTGCAAGCGAGAAGTAGAAGATAGAAAAGAGGCCAAAGACGAAAGATCGGACGCACGAGCAAATGCGGCACTCGTAACTACTACTAAAATGATCGACAAGAGAGTATGCTATAGGGCCATCGGAGGAGCAAACTACAGGGGAGTGTAGGGGTTTACGAGGCCCTTCCATGAGTGGGTGACTAGCTCGAACCAGATCTACAATCTGCGCACGAATTTTATCGGTCTGGTGGCTCACGCTAGTCGCCCGCTCATGGGAGGGGCCTGCACGGATCAAGAAAGCCACACGCGATAGGGAAGGAAACCCTGGGGTCAACATGGTGGCAAAGTTCATGACTACATGCCTTTCTCGATGCAAGCAAAGGTTTACAAATGGGAAGATGCTTCTTATTCCGGGTTGCCTGGTCTCGCCCGTCCTGTTGAAGGGGAAGGATGGGGTTCTGGCTTGAATGTGGAAAGTATATAATGTCAATGGATGGGCCTTGAGCCTCGCTTGTAATCGCGCAACGTCTCTTTGGATAGCCCTAGTGTAGAATTAGACACCAAAGGCCACTGGAATTGCCGGCACAACTCTTCTTGTACTAACCTTGCGCAATGATGGAAACGTAAACGAAGCCGAAGGAATTTCTGCGACTTTCCGAAATGCTAGACTAGATTCTGCTTTCATTGGGTGCCACGGAGCTGACTCAGCAATGGTTGGAGGAAAAGAAGGTTAATTAACGTGTAGACAGAGACATGAAGAATCAAAGGAGAATATCCTTGCTCAGCAACACAGCAATACAGCGCTTTAGCAGCAGCCACACTGTCCATCCATATGTCCTGCAACCACTGCAAAAGATTAATCACGCTGTTTCAGGATCGCGCGCAGAAGCATGTCTTGTGGAAGGACAGAGCCTCGGTTGGGCACTAACACAGGTTGGGTTCTGGATTGTCCAGGCATGTTTTGTGAATTTTGGATGTTCGGCGCTGAAAGCTCGAAGCCTCAGAATCCTACGCTAGACTGCTTCGAGGGTATGGAAATGCTTGGCCCGCCCTCAACATCAGCTGAAGGGTGACGACAACATGCTGTGTAGCATAGCCCTCCGCCCTCTGTTGCCTTGAACCACCTCTATCCGCCCAACTGCTGTTGAAACGCTTGCCCTTGGAGTCGCCACCACCAGTATGAATTGGGGAATTGGAAGTCTGCCTTACTTGCGACGTGTGAGGCCGATACCAGCCTTGCTCGCCCTCCGCAATGCACCCCGTCCACGGCCCACTGCCCCATAAGAGAACCTCTCCCTGACGTTGCCCGCCATGAACACCCCCATCATCGCACTAGAACCATGACTCAGCGCCCGCAACCTCTGAGATTTGTCGGCCCACCAGTCCCCCGCGCAAGACCCATTCCACCATCAAAATGGGACGAACACAAGGAAGAGCTGCGCTCCTTGTACGAGGAGAGGACACTAGAGGACTTGATGGAATTCATGAAACGCACGCATAGCTTTGAGCCATCGTATGTCGCCAGAATGAGGAAGGACTGAGAACACTTCGCTAATTCGCTCAGGCACCGCCAATACATTTACAAATTCGAGAAATGGGGTTTTAAGAAGTACAACACCGGCGGTCGAGAGACACTTCAACGACCTCCTATCCCCCCTCGCTTACAGCACCAGTTGAGCGTGTCGGCACCGGAGCGAAGCCTGCCCAACTACCCTCTTGTGTCCTCATCTACACCCAAGCGACCAAAGAGCATGGGAAGCTTACAAAGTCGCGGCAGTCAGAGCTCAATGGACAGGCCCACAGTCCCACCGAAGAAACGCCAGAAACTAGCCGAATACATAGCATCGAGAGATCCTTTCGCCGACCCGGAACCGGACCTCCCTGCTGCACCGGCCCATGACCAGGACCAGTACCGAGCTACTCCATCTGCCTGCGGAGCCCCTCAGATGCCTTACACAGGTACCGCCGGTACTTCACAGTCCACGTCCCCTACGTACCTAGGCAGCTCTCCACGTAGCGCTCTATCTAGTGGCCTTGGTGCAAAGACAAGTACAGTGTCCAATACCCCTGGTCTGATTGAAGACGACAGCGACTGGATTACTATCAACGAGCAAAGCGACAATGATCCGCTGCTTTCTAAGTCTCTCGATAATCTCGAGAACCTGGACTTTGGGAAGACTCCAAGCCTTCCACTATCAGTCAGGCTATGGTCGCCCAACAGACGGCGCTTCGACAGTAGCCGTCCTATCCATACCTTCTCGCAAGAAGAACTTACCGACATGAAACTGGCTGCGCATTTCCTTCAGTCTCTTGGCTTCGATAGCGATGCTTTTGAGCTGTTCACCATCTTGCTGAAGCGATTGAAGGAGCCCAACACCGAACCCTCATGGATGAGATCCTCGGCACTGATTAGCTGTGTCCGCTCTTCCTTCTTGTCCTCCCAAGTCGAAATTGCGCGCAATGAGCTGTTCAAGACGCTTGATGAACCACGAGACACCTTTACCGACGTGGAGCACTTCATTTATCGCATGCTCCTTGCCGAAACTTACACGCGCTCCGATGATAAGGACAGTGAGAACTTTATCAGTGAGATCGCAATTGGGTGTGAGCTTGCTAGCGATAAGATGTTTGATCACCTGCCGGCCGAGCATCGCTCGTTCGACCTTCTCACTTATCACTACCTAAACAAATGTCTTGAGTATCTCAACACCTTTGTACAAGACGACTGGGATCAAGGCAGCATATTCACCGATAAAGAGCACCTTCAGATTCGAATCTTGGAACGAATTCCGGGCCCATTTGAACTTCGCCAAAGCTCTATGAAAAACCCTCTCCTTCGGTCGTGCCTCACATGGTGCGCCAAGGAGCTGTCGTCTATTACTAAGCTGCCAGACTCATGGAAGGCCGTGCAGTCTGACGACGACAACTACGTCTACTGGACTGATCATATTGGATTGTACTGTGGACTCTGGGAGCGATGGCAAGCTCAAAGACGTGACTGTTTTGGTTCCGCCCTAGCACCCTGGATGCTTGACACTGAGAGACTGATGGGCATTACACCTGCAGAGCTACTATCGATTACATGCGGTCTAATTATGAGTGCTGCTCCCCCTAGAACACTCCAGTCGGATCTGAACCTCATCATACGGGCACGAAGTGGCGCCGCTACCGTTTCTCGTCTGTCAGACAAAGACCTGGGCTGCCAGTTTTTAGATACCTACTCCTTGTTGGGGACATTGTTCGGCTCTGCTCCACAGCGGCAATACCACGACTGGGTCTCATTCTTCGCCATGTTAGTCAACTCGACTCGAGAACGGGAGACATTCGGGGACAAGGCGCGCGGTTTCGTGAGAGACTTTATCGAAGGCGACCTCAACATAATCCTGCCGGGTGTTCCACGAGATGAGGAACCCGGGCCGTCTCGGCAAGATAGCGACAGGATCTCACCGCGGCTATCTGAAAATGCGAGGAGGAGCATGGAAAACCTAGCAGCTACTCTTTTACCGACACTTGCGTCATCAATCCACTCCTCTGAGCTTTCTGCAATGCGATCGCTCCGAGATCAGATCCAGCAGGCCACACGGCGCTCGATAGATCGTGCTCCATCGTGGGGTGTCGGTAGGCTTGCTTCTCAAAGCCATGCCACCATTCCCACTGTTAGCGAGTTGTCACAAGCCATGGCAAGCACGCTCAGCCTGTCTTCTGCCCAGCAAGCAGCCAATGCCGCCTTGGATGCGATCGCATCTGCATCCAGTGATATTTTCGGCATGTTCTCCGACGTTGAAGTAGATGGCGATCCTTTTAGTGAGAGGTATGGCGAAGTAGTAGAAGGTTGAGTGACTGGCATCTTATTCTTTTCATTTTGGGTAACGATGGGAAACTGCCCATGTATGTCTCTTCCGGGTATATATAAGTTTCCTTGTTCACTTGTAATGATTGTAGGACTATGTAAGCCTGGATACTTACTTTTCATGATATCGAACTGTCCTCTAGATGTAGCGTTCAATCAAGACTAAAATAAATATGATAGAAGAGAATTTCACAGCCGGTCAATAAAGCTGGATCCCCCAAACGGGTCTCGAGGGAGGGGCAGACAGCAGGTCCTGGTGCCACCCGCTACGGGCCCTATGCCTTACACAGGAAATCGCGATAGACGCGCGTGGTTATCACCTTCGTGAAGAATAACATCATCGCTATCGCAATCACAGCCAGTCCTAATCTTAATCTTTCTAAGTAGCTTTTCGCTCTTCACTCTCTTAACTTTTGCTCACCGCTGCTGCTGTCGATTGCCATCATCCATCACTTTCTTTCGCTTGAGTTCGAGGCAAGTTCCCGTCCAACAGTCAGTCACCGCCTGAGCCAACGCCATTTGTAGTCGTGGGGTCCTCGATATGCACCCTCACCTCTCTTTCACCCTTTCCCCCATCCGAAACACATGAGTCCATCACCACCCCCAAGTTGTTCGCCATCTCTCAGTCCCTCGACGCCTCGCAGCACCAGCCATCTGCATAAGGCATCACCGTGGGTGGGTCATCTTCACTAGCGGACAACCTACGCGCTGTGCTTCCAGAGACTGATTCTATTCACCATCTTCAGCACTCAACCATCTCGCTCGTGTTCTGAACACACCCCCATCACCTCAACCACCAACATGTGCATCGGCTGGAAAAAAATGTACCTCTGCGCCTGCGTCTCCCCGCCGCACATCGACCGCTGCCGTCAAGCCTACGTCACTGGACACCTCTGCCAGGACATCGTCCAAGAAGAATATCCTCGCAAATCATACTTTAAATGCTATGATTGCATCAAGTTTGAGGTGTGGAACGACCGCGAGGAGGCGTCCCGAGCTGCAAATCAGGCTGAAGAGGAGAAACGAATGGCGGAGGAGAAAAAGCAACAGGAGAAGAAAAAGGCGGAGGAGAAGGCTCGACAGGAGCGCATTCGACGTGAAGCTGAGGAGAGGGCTAAGCGGGAGAGGGATGAGGAAGATAGGGTTAAGGAGATGAAGAAAATTCAGGAGGAGAAGGATAGACAGGCGGGCGGGAAGTGGGAAGCTGCTGGGGGGAACAAGAAGGGGAAGGGGAGGAAAGGCGGTGGCCGAGTCTTGAGTCCCGTCGGTGCGGGTGCTGGCCACGGAGACTTGGGTCGCAGTGGTGGAGCAGTTATGAGTCCTACTGGCTCTGGACCTGGTCTTGGTGGTCGTAGAGATGGTCCAGTGCCAAATCAGACTGTCTTTAAGGCTTTTCCCGGTGGGCCTGGTTGCCCGGTACCCGGAAAAAGCGGTATCCCGGGAGTTCTCCCCGTCGGTGCTGCCGGTATTGCCGTTCCTAGCAGTCCTGCCAAAGTTGTCGGCAATGCTACGGCTGATCCGCCTGGGGTGGACCGGGGCGGTCGAGCTGGTCAATGGGGTCCTAGTGGGGTAAATGGCGTTCGGCGTAAGCCATGAGGTTTCCTGGGTCTCTGACATTGTCACGGCATTTGGATTAAACAGGGTCATTGCTTCAGCAAGGCGAAAGATCGTAGTTCCGGAGGTAGCGACAGCAAGAGCCCCAAGTAGGGCTGGTATCCACGGCGTTGGTTGGCTACACAAATCTTGCACCTAGGGTCCATTTCGTAGGTAGATTTCTCTCTAAGCCCCCCCCCAATCTTCCGATCCACTTTCCGCCTCAATCCAGATTGATGAGTCCAAGCATATTCACAATACTGCATCCAGATCCTTCCCCTCCCTTCCATCGATTTGATCGTTTATAAGGCCTAAGATGCAGCTGTCTCTCCTGACACAGCTTCAACCCAACTCCCCCCATCTCAGCATCCCTCTCTCTGCCCACCACTCCAAACACATCCTTCTTCCCTCCCTTCCGCTCCCTCTTTCCCCCCTTCGCCTTCCATCCCCCTCCCCTTAATCTTCTCAGACTCTTCTTCCTTCACTCTGCCATCTGCATCTCCGCCCATATCCTCATCCCCCACATCCGTCCACTTATGCAGCCCGGTTGCGATCCCAGAGCTAAGTCCATTGGGATCTTACAGTCCATGCAGAAGTCGTCAAGTTTGCCTTCGATATAGGTTTTTACTATTAGAATGTAGATTTACCGCATTGGTAAGAGCAAAGGGTCTGAGTGCAGATTATGTATGTTAATATGCACAGACCGCAAATTTATGAGGTGGTGGAGGTTTGGTGAGAATTGTGTGGGGTTTTGGGTTTGGATTTGTGATTTGGCTATAACAAGGAAGCGTGTTTGCAGTGTCACACGATAGTCGGATGCGTCGTCACCATGGTCGTATGCATCTCGCGATGGTCTATGTTGCCTAAGCAATCAATGCAGCTCAGTTTCTCTCATCTCTGTACCCCCGTAAGCTTCACAAAGCAACAGGCGTTTTGATCCTAGTACTAAGGGCGATCTAGTTTTGAGAAGTTCCGTTAGACTAGTATCAAAGTAATAGGTAGTTGGCATTCTTAATTTTCATGCTCGTATTAGCTATATCCGTCTGCTAGAACGTAGGTATGAATTTTAGATCTTGGGGTAGTTACTTTTCTATTAGCTATTATTTACTTAGATATTTAGGAAAGCGTTTCCTTTATTCCTAACTACTACTGTTCTTCCAACTCTAGTGTAATTTCTATTACCATGTAATCTGATAAGGTACACTAGCCTAATTCTTTTCAAGTATAGCCATTACCCTTACATATTAACTGTTGTTAACATTAGTTGAGATAAATCTACCTTCTAAGCATGCTAACGGTACCATCTGCAAGCCATACAAGCCCTATTAGCCACCAGCATCTACACGGACTATCGACCGTTCCTTTTAACAAGTACATCCGTACAGCCTATGAATTTGCCGCCCAGTCGCCAACATTCAGCGTTTGAAACACATGATTATCACGCCTAAAACCGAAAAAAGAGCTGAAGGCACTCCTATCCCTATGCCTACCTTGGCCTCAGTACTTAAACCTCCATGTCCAGGTGCAGAATTAGGCGGCAGAGCAACGTCAGCAGTAGCCGGAATTGGGAAGGTCGACAGCGCATATGAACGTAGAGATTGTACGGCGACAGCGGAAACATCGCTACACAGTGCCCCGAGAGTATTCTACATGTAGATGTCAATCAAGCAGTCCAACAGACAACATAAGTCTCTACTCACAGTGTTTGCGGGTTCTGTCTGGTCGCAAAGGGTAACGAAAGTTATGAGATTGGCTAACTTCGTCTCTGTAAGGGCTCTCTCTGATATTTTCCAGGACAAAAAAGATGCAACGCCGAATACTAGAGCAGCAACGAACCCGACGATTTGAAGAATAAGAATGAATACATCGTGGGCGCTAGGCTTGGATTTAACCATTGGGACGAGCGCCGATGTGGTTTGTGAGGAGTCACGAAGATCGAAGATAGAGAATTTTGTATTTCGGCGAGAGTGGACTTCACCTTGAACAAATACAGCTATATAATATAATTTGTGGCAGTGCAGAAGTAGCCTCATGGTCATTTCGCATGCCCGCTCGCCTGAGGTGTGGTGGCAGAAGGGGCATAAGGGGCTGTGTCGCTGCGTGGGGGCTGAGTCACCATGTGGAGGCTGAGTCACCATGTGGAGGCTAAGTCACGACGTGGAGGCTGAAGTATTGGGTCGCGGGAAACCTTTTCATATGTGCGGAAAAGTGAAAACCAGTTTGCATTCAATATAAGAGGCGAATATAGAGGCATCTGAAGCGTGAAACGACGTGTGCCTCGCGGGATTATTTTCACGCAAAACGTGGACGCAGAAGCTTAAGAATCAACTAATGCCGCGCACATCAAGGAGAGAGTGAGTCGTCTATAGAACGGGTGAGTATGCCCAATATGTGATATTCGGATAAACACATCAGGGTTGCCTTCCAGAGCTCCGGCAATATACGAGAGTGATGAGAGAGCCCCCAGAAGCTGATATGCTGCCTCATAATGGAACGACTAGAGTCATCCATCCCCTTCTTTAACATAGCTAGGATTGCCTTAATAATGGAAATCTAGACACCGGAGCCGCCTCGCAGAAGGGAGTTGCTAGGTATAAGCATCATAGTCTGAGTAAGGCATGCTCACGAAGCCGTTCCGCCACTAGACTTGCATTGGTAATGTTCGCTGTGCCCCTATCCGACGGGGCCAAAATACCAACGTTGGGATGTTGCTCTAGTGCAACCTTCAGCGTCTCGAATTTCGATGTACTTGTATCTGCACCTCCTACAATGCCAGTGCTGACACGGTAGACTGTTCGACCAAGCCTCAGGTGCCTCTCAAGCCTATCAACGCTTTCCTACGTGCTTTCGATAGTTCTTATATAATTCGTCAAAGCCGTAGGAGCTCCATACCTTTATCACTTGTAACCTAGAAGCTCCCCAATCAACTCAAGGTCTAACCCTTTTCTCTCATTTGTATATATATCTCATAGTCTGCAGTCTTATTACCCATCAAAACATTACTTCACCCATAGCTCATTTCCCTACCAAGCTTACATCACTTGTTAACAAAATCCGGGTTCTCATTAACGCCTGCTCACATGGACACTGCAATTATATCAGACAGTGCCAGAGAATGCCCGTCCACTTCAATCATTTCGTGCAAGTACAGACTCTCTCGTATGAATCCCACTCAGAAGCTGCCAAATCGATATACTAAGAACCTTAGTTAAGGATTGAAAATCAAGAGGCCGTCATTTGAGGGCAGGAGATATTAGAAACTGAAATTTTCCGGAATGCACGCTTAGAACCAAATGAAGTAGGGTCTTGATAGCCTTCTAATTATCCGCCGAGGAGGATGGTAGTACGCCACACGCTTGCAGTCTCATCCTAGCCACAACATGAAAGGAATTTAGTAATGATCCCCTAGTCACATGTGTTGCAAGTGGAGACATTACTAGTTCGTGAACAATATATGCATTTAAAAATGCGGAATTTGTCGGAAAAAGATATTGCGGCACAGCATATAGTGCACGAAATTCGAAGGCGCCGGGTTTAAGCGACACTCCAGCGTTTCCAATGAGGCGTAGTACTGTACGAGTGGGCAATTTTGAGACCTGTATGGGTGAGATATTTGGTACATTCGTACGGCCGTAAGGAAAAGTGGTAGGTGTATGCATAGCAAGCTCGCCTAGGCTGTACGGGTAGTATAATCTAATCTTTTGCTACGGACAGTATACTATTTCAGGATTGGGTAGAAGATTTGGTTTAGAGGGCTCGTAACTTCTGCATTCTTCTAGACGGCACAAAATGGACTTCGGAGACATCTAATCAACTAGATCAGGCCTGTAAGACGCGCAAAGAGATAACTCTGCAATAGAATATAGTTAGAAATAGGCACCTTTAAGGCAGCAGACAGTAGGTGAATGGATTAAAACACTAATAAACGACATATTTAAGCGTCCTTGCAAAGCTTTTGGCTAACTAGAGCCCTAGAAACCCCTGTATACACTCCATGCAAGCCTACTGCTTGCTAGAGCCCTCCTAATCCTCTAGGATTGCTACATACACTTCCCAGCAACGTAATGCTATCCGTACTACGTCTGGTAACTACGGTATCACTAAATATATGGTGCGGCTGACGAACTGGGCTTGTTCATATTTGACACGTGAACGTGACCGTTTCACTTCGTACGGACCGTAGTACGCCACTAGAAGTGCTGCCCCACTCCATTCCAGAACGCATATTGACCTCGCAGCTTCGAAAGGTACCTACATCTGGACAAGCCTTTTGTGAAAATTGAGGAGTGGACATCGAATCTGAGCATTCCAGCAGCATCTAAAAGAATTCTAGCCATATCTTATACAGTTTCCACGAACTCTCACAGCCACTCTCCAGACTATCTAGATGATCGCTCAGGAGAAGGGCTAGACGAATTGATGATAATTCTAAAGGTTTGGCTTAGATACTCTTTTCGTCCTAGCCGGCGTATTTATATATTCCATCCACTGCGCAGATAAGGCAGTGCCATTAGCAGCGGACTTTCTGCTATTGTAAGAACAACTAAACTCTTCTTCAAACTTAGATCTTACGATCTCATCCCGAAGCCAGCGAAATAAAGCGATGGCTGTCTGTTAGATTTTCTCTATCGGAAGCACATGCGTCGTGCCTTGGATTGTCTCGGCTCGCACCCGGCCCATCGCGACGCCTCCACTGCCCCCAAGGCCAATCCCTATACATCGAAGTTTATCTTCCCGTCGGAGAGGCCGGCTAATGTGGCTGTTTTCTCCAAAGAGCAAGAGCACTACTAGTCGAACGGAAGGGAGAAACTTGAATGCCAGACAAGCCCATGGACAGTTCGTGGCATGACCCCAATAGTTAAAGTCCCCTTCCGCAGAATTGCAACTAAGGCCGTTTCCCAAGGCGCGCTCGACTGAGTCCTGTGGATTGAGCGACGGTGGAGGTGCATTCAGGCTCAAGAATGTCCAGGCTTCTTGTGCTTTGTTCGTGGTGAGTGTTACACCTCTAGGGAATGAGCGACTGGGATACAGTAAAGTGGGAGTCGAGCGCAACCCAAATTGGAGGTATATTTCCATTGCTTTCGATTCCCATAACTGGAAGAAGGGCGACTTTCGCAGAAATTCTTCTGCCTCAACTCTAGACGCCCAAACATCTAGATGGAAGCTGCGGAAACGTGCTTAAGGAGCGCTCTTCAGCCGGCTAAGATTCTCCTTCTGAATCATGGGTTTCAGGAATGCGAGTGCATGGAAGAGGTTTGGGTGCATCAGAAAGGGATGTACACTGCTCCAGCTTGGTATCTGCACTTCTGTAAACAGATAGTCTACACTGACAATTGCGAACAGCTAAAACTATAGGCGATCCCAACTATAGGTTAGGTAGTCTAGTCCCTAAAGTAGTTCACTATTTGCAAAAGATCTCGGGAGTGGTCAAATCAGTTGGCTGTGCATAGAATAGTCAGCCTATAGCAGAAAATACGATATGGGGGACGTAGTTCACGGTCATCCCCTTGGGTACCTTCATTCAATATTCCACTTGCGCCTTGGTGGAAGCAATCGGTAATCCGAATAGACTTGATCGGGAGCGCCATAGCCGTGATAAGCTCGTCCCAGAGAGGCTCATAGCATCCCTGAGAATATGATTAGTGATCAGAACTTTGTCCAATTACTATATGACAGACTTTGGGAAGCCCATTCCCGTGCGCCGCTATAAGCGTAATTGGATTTGACAAGGGGTTGCTATTGTTCAAATGTGTGTACTGCTGAATTGCTAACTGCAATAACTTATCCACATTAAGGGCGTCGCGATACTCTCGAATGTGCTGACATGGAAGCACGTGTTCGGTGATTCTAAAGAAGGAAGATGACATGATAGCGATTCGGGAGAAATTTTGACACACTCAAAATGCTGCAGAACTCTTTTAGGCACACGGCGATGGACGACGAAAATATGTTAATCAAATATGGGTGCCGCAACTGCTTCGCTGCAGTCCCATTCTGTTGAAAAACTAACATTCCCTGAGCGTGGTATTTATAATTGAGGATCCTGGATCAGTGATCAGAATGATTGTGAGATTATCAATTAGCTGTCAGAGGTGTCGCCTTGTCGCCTATGTCCACACGCTCGGATCGTCCGACGTAACCGGTAATCCCTTCTAGCAACTGCTACGCATGTCGTAAATGGAACTAGGCAGAATCATAGCCAGAATGTCTACCTACATATTTATGCAGGTTTTGGGGTCCGGTGGTTAGTAATTTTAGTAATCAAGTCAGTAAACTATAGGAGTGGGGTAAGCTTTCAATTCACACCACTCAACCTCCAGGACAAGGCAGTGTCGAGTCAATGTCCCGACGCTAGCTCAGTCCATTTAAACCCCACCTAGGTACGCTACTCGGGGATTTTGTGCTACAAAGTTCCTACTCCAGTTCCGATTCTTTCAGAAGCCGATAATTAAACCGAGAGCTTCTGTGGTACGAGGCCCGCAATGGAAGGTGTGGTGCCCTATATTGTGGCCTTCGGGTCAATTGTGATTACGCTCCTCATACTGCAGCTCGATCCGCTGCGTGGAATTCCGGGTCCGTTTTACGCCCGTTGGACTCCTCTTTGGATGATCTATCACTCCCGGAAAGGGGATATGCACCAGAAGATGATCGAGTTACACAAGGCGCATGGAAAACTAGTCCGAACTGGCCCGAACGAAGTGAGCATTTCTGATCCAGGGGCGGTAAAGATCATATATGGTTCGTCAAAACTGCAGGACATTCAAGACAATGTGCTTTGAGAGACACTCTAACACAGTTAGGTGCGGGGTCTAAGTTTCGTAAGAGTAATTGGTATAGCGTCTGGCAGGGCCATCGTAAATTTGACCTTTTCCCGGAGCGGAATGAATTGGTCCACCGAGCACAACGGCGATTAGTCAGCGGCATATATTCAATGGATAGACTGAAAAGGCTCGAACCTTACGTGGATAAAGCGCTAATTGTGCTGTTCTCGAAGTTGTCAGAGTTGGGAGCCAAATCAATCAATATGGGACTCTGGGCTCAACTTTTCGCCTTCGGTGAGCTGGTTCTTCGAATATCACTCAGTGGCTTTAAGCTCATAAGGTTCAGATGTCATCGGAGAAGTCACATTCTCGAAGCTGTTTGGCTTTATGGATGCTGGGAGAGATGATGGCTCCTTCGGCCAGATCGATGCCGCTCTTAGGTCCGCAGCTTGGATCGGACAGGTGCCTTGGCTCTATTGGGCTCACGATACGCTTTCCCCATTTATAGGAAACTGGCTCGGCATCGGTGCTCGTCATGGGAGTCTGCGAGCGTTTGCTGCAAACGAGATTAATCGGCGCAAACTTCGAGGCAGTGATCACCATGATATCCTCGAAATGCTTATGAACGTCAACCGAGAGAAGCCGGATGAACTAGATGACACTGCAGTCTTGTCGATGGCTACCAGCAACATTTTCGCTGGAAGTGATACCACCGCCATCTCTATTGGCGCACTTCTCTACTATCTCTGCAAAAACCCTGAATGCAAAGAGAAAGTGTTAAAAGAGGCCACTGAGATGATGAAGCAGAGTAGGATGGACGACATAGTCCCGCTCGCCATAGCCAACAAGATGCCTTATTTGCAAGCTTGCATATATGAAGCTCTTCGCTGCCACCCGGCTGTGGGGATGTCTCTTCCCCGAGTAGTACCCCAAGCCGGCATTGAGGTGGACGGGCAATACATTCCTGCTGGAGTAAGCCTAATCATTTCCATTTCAATTAGGCGCATATTAACTAGAATACTAGACCATCATCGGCACCAACCCTTGGGTAATTCACAGAAATCAAGAGGTATTTGGTGAGGATGCGGACTCTTTCCGCCCAGAAAGGTGGCTAGAGTCAGACCGTGGCCAACTAGGTAACGGCCTTCCATAAAAGCGAGTAACCTGGACTTATTTAATATGGCTAGAACGGCTCTTCTTTGCATTTGGCTCCGGAGCGCGGGTATGTATTGGGAGAAGTATGTTCTTAAGAACGAGCCCTTCCACCTATTTTAATAAACTAACAATCGTCAAGACCTTAGCTGGATAGAGATATCAAAGGTGGGAAAACGGATCATGCTCTCAGAAGTCGAAGTTGACACCGCTTAGCTAGTCCCTTCGCTTTTACTCCGCTTCGAAATTGAACTTACCGATCCAGAAGCCAAGCCGAGAGAGAATTGTTGGTATGACCCCGGAAATCATAAAACAGTAGGGCTGAAAGGGGCTGACACATAACAGGTGGTTTGTGAAACAGGAAGGCCTACACATGACTCTGAAGCCCAGAGAATATGCCGGTTAAGCTGTAGTATTCTTGAGAAGAGTTCGTACTTAAGAAGAATGCTACGTTTCATTACCAACACAACAACTAAACAGAAGGTAGGCCGCACCTTTCTAGGGGAGGACCGGCCCTTATGGCGAACTACGTTTTCTCGTGATCTTTCGGTACGCCAGGATAGTGGTCCAATGCCCCTGCTGGTGATGCTGTGATGAGTCCTAGTCTTCGAAAGGTTGAGAAAGTAGTATGGAACTAGTGACCAATAATTTATTTGTTGAGACTGTCGTCGGCGTATCGGACAACGCTATGATATTGAATCTCCGGAAACTTAAGTTTAAGATGTTTCACTGCAGAAAGTCGCTGGCAGCATTGCCTTGTAGGTTTCGGAAAGGCTCATGGGCAATTCCTTTTAACCAATATAAATTACGGTCAGATTTTTAGCGTGCAACTCAAGTCCACCAGCTGCCGGCGGACTATGATCATGGAAACCTTGTTCCGGAGGATTAAATCTTCGCCTCGAAGGCAATATGCTAATGAGAGCAATGGCCAGGAATTCGATAATCTGGAGGTATCGGGGTTGCAGTGTGGGCGAATATGCTGTACCTCCACAGCCGTCCAGTCTGCTTTTGCACCTCAAACATAGTAAGAGGCAGATTAAGATGCAATCATGATGGTATTGTCACCGGGTATACCCACTAACTAGAGGAAGCAAGCAATCCATGACCCAAGTGCACCACACCTGCCCCCAGAAATCCAGCCCCAAACCAATCCAACCCAACCATTTCCCGTTCCGATTAGGCAGGAAAAAAAATAATTCCGAAGAACTGTCCTTTTTACGCAAAAAAACGCCGCCCATGATAGTGTGTGAAAACGCCCACCCCGTAGTATAAAGTATGCACACAGAATTGAAAACTAGGAAAGACGAAACCCACGCCGCGCCGAGAGATTCTTCAGACGCGAAGAGGTTTCTGTTGATGACCGCCGCTCCGGAGAGCCACTTCGGTGATCCGGCTTCCGCCCATGCTCTTGACAGTGCTGAGGAGCTTGTGGCTGAGGTGGAGTTCCTCGATATCATCGCCGCCACCGATACTCTTGCCCATGAGGAGGACGTTTGGGACGGTCTTGCGACCGGTGCTCTCGGCGAGGGTGTGTTGGAGTTTCATGCCGAGGGGATGTTGGTCGAGCTCGACGACGTAGGGGGCGGGGACGATGTTGTAGATGTCAAGGAGGATGTGCTTTGCTTTTTTGGAGAAGGGACAGAAGGTCTTTGAGAAGATGATGACTGCGGAGGCGGGTTAGCGTTGAGTTGGCAATTGGATGGATGAGGAGAGCATACTTGGGCTCTTCTTCAGAATGGCATTCAACTCCACCTCAACCTCGTGGTCCTCTGGCGACTCGTGGTCCTCCTTCGCCGCCTCCCTATCCTTTGGTCGACCTCCCACATTGGCGACGCCAGGTACAAGCTTCTTCTCCCCCTCGCCGGGCTGGTTCATCATGACTCGTCCGGCAACGCTCTTCTCGTTCGCTCCGCCTGGCACCCCTCCGCCGACCAAGTCGATGTACTTGTGGCCCTTCTCATCCGCCGACTTCTTGGCTGCTTCCTCCGCTGCCTTCAATCTGGCGCCTACGTCATCGGCGTCGCGCTGCTTGGCAGCTTGTTCGTACTCTCTTGCTTGAAGCGCCTCCTGCGTCTTAGTGTAGAAATCGGAGCTTCGAGTCTGGCGGGGCGAAGACGTCATGTACAGCGTAACGAGGACGGCAAGGACGACCAACAGCCCGAAGGCCTTGACCCGACGCTGCGAAGGCATGGCTTACGACGAGTCCAGGTGCGGTGTGCGAGGTGTAAGGTACGAGGCGCAAGGTGAATTGGGTGGTGAAAGTGTGAGACTCGCAGCACTTATGCTGGAGGCGAGGTCGTCAACCTGGAACCGAGGACAAGCTGCCTAAAGCCCCCGGAGTCGCAAGATGTCCACCGCGTCGAAGGGAACGGTCGTAGCCCAGTCGCGGCAAGCTTCGCGCACGTGAAGGCGAGGAGTGCAGAATTCGTGGCGGTTTATTTTCTCGAGCCGCGACAGCGGGGCGGCAGAAGCGTGTGGAGTTGTTACCCTTGCGACAGCAAACCTCAGAGTGGAAATGTTGGCGGTGATGGGGTGTAAAGGTAGGTTTCTGGTATGACTGCCTTGTTGTGTCTGTATTAGGTAGCTGCTGCAATCATTGAAAATTCAACGCCAGTAAAAGTGGCCTCTGTTGTTGGTGGTGGTGAGGTGACGAGAAGGAGGAGGAGGAGCAGGAGCTTAGAGAGTCGCGGAAATCTGGAATAACGGCCGCCCAGTCCAGCCTGACAGGGTTGCAGAAAGGGCGCTTGGCGCTGGCGTCACAAGCCACGTCCCGTTTTCTCCACAGCATGTCAGCGCCGCAAACACTCGCCCGTTTCACCAAACAGTGGAAATCGCCCACGCCCTGACGGTTTTCTAGCCCTGTGGGCGCGGCCGGCAGATGAGCTTGGCGCGTCATTGGAGTTGCTGAGCGTCTGGCATTAGAGGATGGGCTGCGCATTTGACGTCTGCCGCGTACCGTGTCGCAGATGGGCTGCCGTTCGACACTTCTCGACACGTCGTGAGGCATCAGCAGAATCCTATGTTTAAACATGCACTGTGGACGCCGTCCCAACACATGCAGCACAGATTGTTATGCTTTCGCTCTTTGCGAAGACTCCCTACTGTTGCTCGTGCATCTCTGTTGTCTCTCTTGACGTCTGTTTGAAGCTTGCGAGTCTCTGGAGGAAACATCAATTGTTTTGCAAATCATCGCTTCACTGTCTCATGTTGGGTCCATCGGCAAGGCGCTTTCGCGCGGACCGACAAGCTTCGTGGAGATTCTTAGCGTGTGAGACGAACGACACACTCCCAGGTGTCATTATTCCTAGGTGCGGGTGGCCTTCTTTCACTCCGAACAGCTTCAGGGCCATTTCGACGAAACTCTCCTGTGGCAAGACGTGATGGGCACAACTGTGACAACTCGAATGTCATAGTTGGCTGTAGATAGGGCATCTCGCATCAACAAAAATGCCATTGCAAGTGCCTCCTATTCCCCACATTTTCGATCGATGGGAGGCCACGGTACCTAACCGCTTGGACCGGTGTGCGCTCATGGCGTCCCTCCCCTGCATGAAGCTTGATCTGACCTTGGCGAAACGACGAGCAGCGGAATACGACACTAAACATCCTAACTATCTTAGTTCTTCGCTGTCTAAAGCAATTATGCTTGATATTTCAATAATTTAACTACACTGACAAGAGAATATGTTCCACTTCCCTACTCAACGTGAGATTGTGTGAAGCCCCGTCTTGTTCGCCGCGCTCCACCGGGCTAAGCCACCTCCAACTTCCGACGAGCATGTCTCCCGGCTGCCTCACACCGGCATCCCGAACGCATCGGAAGCCTGAAATGTAGGATTCACTATTCCTGGAAAAAGGTATGTCTGTGCGCGGCATGCTCAATACCCCTTGATCACGGTTAGCCGTGGTCTTGGCATCGCCCTTGTTCCTATCCTTTAGTTCAGATTGGCAGGAAAATCCCTCAAGTTATCCACATCCAGACTGACAGAGCTGGCCGCCTGCTTTGGGGCATGCCAATTTCCATTCCCATGATCGCCACTGACAACCATTTTGCAGTTTATCTGCAAGATGCTGTTACTGCCCCCCCTTTGACTTCATTGCCGTCTTTAGTTGGGTATTGGATGGCGTGCATCGTGATACGAACCGCCTGGCCGAAAAGGATGTATGCACTCAAAGTTTTGGGTAGTTTTCAAATCTATATATGCCCTGGAATTGCCCATTCAAGTTTCTCAGCCTTTGGATCTTTCATCCTTCTTACACTTGACTCCTGCTTCAGCTTTTTGGAAACATTTCCACATCCTGCGATCTTTACTGAGTGATGGGAAACGATAGCATGCAGTTTATAACACCCAAGGATGGGCCTCGCCGCGGCTCAGTAGCTGGAGGTCACAAAGCTAGGTCCACCAAAATCCTTTCTGACACCGTAGAATCATTCCATGAGGATCTTGATATTAAGGATGGTGATCTGAAGCGCAAGCAAGTGCGTAACCATCATTGCTCGATACCTCCTTTGGCTAAGGTGTTACAGATCTTCAAAGGCTGGGTATTACTATGGTATGTACAGCATGTCATTATTCTGTTGAATTACTAATCGCCGTCCAGGTTGGCCTATCAGTCTACCGGGGTCATATATGGTGACATTGGCACGAGTCCGCTTTACGTCTACTCGTCCACCTTCTCCTCTGAGCCCTCATATACTGACCTCCTTGACGCACTGTCGTTGATCATTTGGCCCATCACCCTGATCATCACCGTCAAGTATGTCTGCATCGTGCTTTGTGCTGGTGGCGAAGACGAAGGCAGAACGTTTGCAATGTACAGCTTGTTAGCTCGCTATGTAAGTTTCTTCGGTCATCCAATGTTTACCTAACTGCCAAACTCAACAAGAGTGTAATATTTCCGTCCACGACCCCAAGACTCGCAGCACAATCAAGTCAGAGCGATACGATTCCAATAGCCTACGGTCAAGTAACAAGAATGTCCGGAGCTTCATGGAGCAAAGCAGCCTTTCGCGTGGCACACTGAAGGCACTTGCTGTCTTTGGAGTGAGCTTGATTCTTGCTGATGGCATTCTGACCCCAGCACAGTCAGTGTTGGGTGCTATCCAAGTGCTCACCATAGCTCCTTTCACCCCATAACGGCTAACTTAAAATTGCAAAGGGTCTGAAGGTAGTAAAACCTGAAATTACAACAAATATGATGGTAGGGATTTCATGCGGCATTCTTATCCTTCTTTTCCTAGTTCAGCCTCTGGATATTCCAAAATCGGGAACGCCTTCGCTCCAGCAGTCCTCATATGGCTATTATCTAACATATGCTTTGGAATTTATGTGGGCAACTATCAAGAACACATTTTGGAAATCATAGCTAACCGAACCAGAACCTCGTCAAGCATGACTACACCGTGTTGAAGGCATTCTCTCCCTACTTCGCTAGAGACTTTCTCGCCCGTAATAAGAGAGACGCCTGGATGGCACTAAGCGGAATCCTCCTTTCATTCACAGTTACCTGAACGTTTCACGCAAATGAATGACGTCTGACACATGACTAGGCGTTGAAGCGCTCTTCGCCAATCTTGGCGCCTTCTCTAAAAGGCACCAAGGTTCAATCTTTTTCTCATACTATGCTAATTTAGTCCAGGGCCATCCAGCTATCGTGTCTTTGCTTCGCATACCCTTCCCTGCTTCTCGCATACATCGGGCAGGCTGCGTTCATCTCTCATGACCCATCCGCGTTCTCGAATCCCTTCTTTAACTGCGTTCCGCCCGGCATGTTCTATCTATCCCTTGTCATTTCTATACTAGCAGCCATTGCGGTTCTCAGGCGATGATCGCGTCATTGTCTCAGCTCTTGTCCCAAGTCATGAACATGAGCTATTTCCCTCAGATCAAGTTGGTTTACACCAGCAAGCGATCCTATGGACAGAGTCATATACCGGTGGCAAATTTGCTATTGATGATCGGAACAGTAATAGTCACTGCAGTATACAACAATGTAGGTGAATTCTTTCCTCTCACCGGAATTCTATTGATACGCAGACTTAGACGACAAGTCTTGGCCAAGCCTACGGAGTTTGTGTCATTCTAGTTACCTTCATCACGATAAACATCATTGCGCTTGTTGTTATTATAGTCTGGCGCCTTAATTAGCTTCTTTTAATCACAATCTGGCTCCCATTTGTCGCACTTGATGGCATTTTCCTCTCATCGGCAATCACAAAGGTGTCAGACGGGGCATGGTTTACGCTTCTCCTCGCCTTCCCCCTGGCTAGCATATGTATTCTCTGGCGATATGGAAAGAGAAGCAGTGGACGGCCGAGAGCAATGATCGCCCCCGTTTAAACCAATTCGTCATCAGGGGGCCGAACGCTGTGGTTCGACTTGCTGATACCTTTGGCGGCAGCGAACTGACACCAATAAAAGGTACGTAACCCCAAACCTATCCCCATCCACAGTAATAGACGCCCCTAATCCTAAAAATCCCCAAGCCTCGGGATCTTCGACAAAGTCGACGACCTGGTCCCCACCGTCTACCTCGAATTCCTTCGCAAATTCGAAGCCCAGCAAGAAGTCCACGTCTTCCTACACCTCCGCGCACTATCCAAGCCATACGTCTCCGCACAAGACAAATACACAATTCAGCAAACCTCACTTCCAAATTGCTATCTCATGACTATCAAGCATGGATATAATGACCGCGCTATCAACGCGGACCTTGGCCGTATTATCTACGAAGAACTGCGGGAGGGAATTGTTCAGAGCATAGATATACCAGATTATTACTCTTCATCAATTACTAGCGAGCCGTCGTCGCGGTCGCAGATATCGGATTCGGCGGTTACGCCTGCACGGCGTGCTCCTTCTTCCCCTCATCCTGGATCCCCCTCTACATCCGCAGTAGAGGGTACAATGCTCGTCAACGAATCATGGATTGAACGTCGTCTTACGGCACTGTATGCAGCGTATAAGCATCAAGTTGTTTATATTGTGGGGAAAGAGCAGATTCGTTTGCTGGTGGACAAGAATAACTTGTTCAAGAGAGCGGTGTTGGGGAGTTTTATTTGGTCGAGAGAGAATACGAGGACGAATCCTGCGCAGTGGAGGTTGCCGGTCGAGAAGTTGGTTGAGGTGGGGTTTGTTAAGGAGGTTTAGGGTGGGTGGGTTTGCGCCTACCGTCCATTGAAGATTGACGGGACGCATGTGAGCTTGCTGGAAATTGTGAGGTAAATTTAGAGTGTTACGTATAGTGTCCTGGAAGTTATAAATTCTTTCTTGGCCCACGCTAGTTCTATGTACTGTTACATATAGGCAGGGTCTACGCTGCATGGTTAACCCATAACCTCCATTCTCTGATAGGAATAACTTTTTGCTGCTTGTTGATCTCTTCATCGCCTTGCCCCTCCTCCTTATCATTACCACTAATCATTTGAAAGAGCCTAGTGGTAGCTTTGAATTGCTAGCCGGATCGGATTCTATTTATTTTCTCGGTCAAGGGCACGAGCTGCATTAATAAGGCACAGACCATTGGTCTTCCAATACATCTCCTCCATGCCAAAAACGCTCTCCTTGAGGTCCCCGTTTGGCTGTGGATTAACCGAGGCTCTGCGGGGTTCTGATACGTCTTCAAGTTTCGTTGTGTGCAAATAGCGGTTGGAGATGGAGACAGGTCTTCTAGAAGAGTTGAAATCTGCAGGTATTTGGATATACTTGAAGACGCAAGCAATATACTACACCTGACTACAGTGGTAAATTATTCATTGCGATGGAAACCGTTGGCTGGGCTTGCACATTATCGAACTTGGGATTTCAGCTTCGAGTAATGCATGTGTGGGGCTAAGAGCATGCTTAGGTAGTGGTCACTATGCCTTGCCTATCCTAATTACTTGCCGGAGACGGTCGACCATTACACTATAACGTACTTCATGGGCGAGTTGCTCACACACCTGAGTTGCTTACTTTTGCTAAGACCCCACCCTAACAAACTCTATTATAGCCCATAACAACCCGCTCTAGCACTATATAGTACAGTACAGCCTAGAATATTATTTAGATACTACTTCTACTTCTTACTTACATATTTGTGTGTTATGCCTAGTCTAATTGCACTATCTGCAGCGCCTTTAGGATAGCTTACCTACTTTAGCTTACACCTGCTTCTTTACCTTCTTTCTATTACTGCGCGCTTTAAACTTTTTTAAAGCTGTTAAGTATAGGCTTTTCTAAATTATTAAGGTTTTTTCTGCCTTAATTTACTTTCTTTTATGTAATTTATATTATATAGTAGCTTTATTAGCTACTTAAAGCTTAGTAATTTTCTATTACACTAATACTAGCTTATATATAATTATTACTACTCTTTTTAAAACTTTTTTAAACACTTTAACTATAGAAGTTAGTAAACTATTTATATACTTTTAAATTTTTATTTTTATAAGTATTAATTATAACTTAAGTTTTAAAGTATTACTTAAAGTTTATAACTACTAAGGCTTATTATATATAAGTAGTAGTAGTAATAAAGTGCGTAACTTTATATTAAAGCTTATTATAACTTATTATAAGTTAAAAGAAACTAATCTAGCGCTTTAAAACTCTTTTTAAATATTACTAAAAGTAATTATAGTATTATAAGCTACTTTAAAGTATAGTAAAAACTTTATTTTTATAATATAAGTAATTTAGTTGCGCATAAGGTTTTTAGCTTAGCACTTATACACTTTTTTTAAAAAAGTAAAATAACTTATATTAAGTAGCTATAAAAAGTATAATAAGTAAAAAAGTATATAAATAGTAATAATTTTATTATTTTTATAGTATTACTAAAAATAAAGTAAGTTATAGCTTTTATAGCTATTAATAACTAGTAAATAGTAGCTACTAATAGTACACTTTTTTATATGCGCATTAAAGTGCTTTAACTAGTCTAAACTAAGCTAATTAGTAGTCTAGCTACACTTAAAAATTATAATAACTTAATTTTAAAGTAGAATTTTTTTATACTAGTTTAAAAAGTAGTTACTACTTTAAAAAATAATAAAAAGTAAAATAGCTTACTTTTTAGCATTAATACTCTAGATAGCTATTGTCTACTTCTAGTTACCTAGCTAGACTACTTTTAGCTGTTCTTATCTTTCTAAATTTATAATAACTGCTTTAGTAGATATCTAGCCTATTATAAACTTTATTTTATTAAAGTTATACATGTTATTATTTTAGATACTATACTTAGCTTTAATATTTTTTATAAAGTTAAACTAGCTTTAAATTACTATAAAATTTTTATAAAAAGCTTTTTTATAGTTATACTTACACTTAAACTTTACTTTAAGCTTTAAGTAACACTTAATAAATATATTAAGCTAGTTTATGCTAATATAGCTTATATTATACTTAGTATATAAAAAATTAGCTATATTAGCTATAGCTACTAGCTAGGGGGGGAATCCTTGCGCATCTAGCTTAAGTATGTGCTAAATAATTACCTACTTTTTATTATTATTTAGCTTTTATAAGTTAGCTGTATAATTAGCTTAAAAAAGTTATCTAGTGTGTTAGTTACTTATTATTTTTTAAAAGACTTTATAAATAGCTGTAGCATGTTACTTAAAAAGTGTTATATTTTATTTAAAAGCTTAAAGTATAAGCTGCATTTAATATTCCTTTAACATGTCTAAGTAGTGTTATTAGAAATGCATTAGTGTAGAAAAAGTAGTATAGTAAGGTTTTAGTAAAAGTAAGCAACTTAGGTGTGTAAGCAACTCGCCTATAAAGTACGTTAGAATGCCAGTGAAGTTATACCCTATAGAAAAAAATTTTTTTTTTTTTTTTTTTTTTTGCCATTGTGGTCTACTATTTTTGCAGATTTCATTCATACAGCTCTAAAGTTTCCGTCTTCGATATCTTCCCGCTTATAATTTCAGAATCCAAATTATTTATAGTACCAAACATGCTTGAGCAAACCCGTTCTCTCAAGGTCATCGACTAAGGCCTGATTCGACAACCTTTGGCAGGAATAAGTTTAACTTGTAGGTGGCGAAGAGCGTTATTAAGGACGGCGAGCGTTAGTGAAGTTAGAATTCCAGCAGTGACTACTTCTGCTAACACCCAGGATGCATAGAAGTGTTTAAGGTTGTATGGAAATGGTAGGTCCTTGCTCTGGTAATGTAGATCAAGTGGACGCCTATTTATGGAATGAATTGGACCATGGTACTGCCCTAGTTTATTATACTTTTCATCGTCACCACTTTCATCCATATCACCAAGCCGCTTAGCTATTCATACAAAGATAGGGCAGGGAGAATGGTCTCTCCTCAAATGTGTTTACTGAATGGGCTGTGGAAACACCTAGTAACGAATGTTGACGAAGAAGCCGATAGACAGGGTGGTGATGCGTGACTATTAGTAGCGATGCTCTTGAACAGGATCCTTGCTACATGATAATCAAGTAGGAGCAAGCTACGTTCTCGCAAAATCTCGCGATACTTGATCGTATGGTGTGCCAGTGTTGCGCCGGTGTTCACTTGGCTAACCCTCGGTAAGTTCAGACGTGGAGAGCGAACTCCTCAGGACCTATCATATTAGCATCCTTCCACCCCGTGCAAACATTAGTCTAAAGAGATTCCAAACAGGCGTGAAATCCCTTCTACAGGAGCATTGTCGTGTGAAGAGCGTTGGACTACAACCTTTTGTTGTTAACCGCAAAGGAAAGAGGCTATGGTGCGACCTTGGCAATACAATTGAGGGGGAACAAGTAGAAGGGTGACCATGCTGAGGAAAAATGCGGATGATGTGGAGTAACGAAAAGTGAATTGATGCTTTGACAATTGGTGACATCTCGTCAAGTGGCGACGCGAATGCAGATGGAGGGGCAAACTTTCGCGGTCGGACTTACGTTTTGGGGTTAGCTAGGTTTTAGCCCAAAGAAGAAGCACATCCGCCCTCTTCTACGGCGGCATCATAGCCTCGGTCGAGCAAAGTCGATTTCCTAAAAGGATAGTTGCAGATAAATACCACAGTTTCAAGCCCTCTAGAAAACACTTTGTATTTAGGAATTCAAGCCTAGTCCACCCTCCCCACGCTTTCATCGAGCACCAAGCCGGTTACGTCACTCCCATAACTCCGTTCACATATCATGTCTACTCTTCCAGCTTTACCCATCTCCATCCAATTGTCTGAAGCCGAGCGCAAATCTGGGAAACTCTCCCAACGCAATCTTGAAACTGCGGCGCGAGCTTTACAGCGAGATGGCCTTGTCGTCATTGAGGATCTTGTCCCACATGACATACTTGATCGGATGAACGAGAAGATGATCAAGGAGGCGTATGAGTTGCAGGGAAAGAAGGATAGTCCGTTTAACTTTAATAAAGGGAATATTCAGCAAGATCCCCTGCTGACAGAAGAGTGGTTTAACGAAGAGGTCTTTGTGAGTAAGTATTTGAGCTTTTGTTTTAGGTATAAGTTTGGTTTCCTCTTGCCATCTCTCAGACAATACTTCACGCCTTCTCCCATTTAATTTTTCAATTTCGAGGACAAAACTATGGACGGATTCTTATTAGCTTGATCCTCGAGATTGCCATCACCTGTGCTTGTGTCCTCACTCTTCTCTTTTAATCCTACTCCCAGCTGAATAAGTCTGACATGTCCTAGACCCCATCACAACCCAAGTGACGTCCACAGCCCTAGGCCCTCAACCCTCTCTCCGGTTCATATCCGGCAATACCGCTCTCCCACCAACATCCACCTCCCCACCAACAGCACAACCCACCCACACCGACGCTGATTTCGACCACCCCTCCCTCCCCTTCGCCCTTGTTATCAACATCCCCCTCATAACCATGACTCCCGAAAACGGGTCCACTGAAATCTGGCTCGGCACGCACGCTTCCACATCCATCGCGGACCAAGAAGGAGCAAGGGGAGATCGAGCCAGTGGGAGGATTAAGAAGGGCTTATTGGAGGAGAGGAAGAAGGTTAGAGGACCCTGCCAACCAGTTGTGAAGAAAGGCAGCGTGGTGGTAAGGGATTTGCGACTTTGGCATGGAGGCATGCCGAATTTAACGGAGGAGCCGAGGGTTATGCTTGCATTGAGTACGTTTCATTCAGCTTCTCTACAACGAGGCACCACTGATCACGACTAACCACCAGTTCATTTCGCACCATGGTATCGCAATCAAATGACCGTTGAATTCGCAAACGAGTTGAAACCACGCTTGACTGTGGAGAAAACGGGACTGCAGGTTGCCGCTAAATTTGTCGCAGGTGGGGAATTAGAGAAGCTGTATTTGAATCGACCGCATGGGAATTTCTACGACTTCGACCAGATTGAAAAGATTGAGGGATTGTTTTGATGGGTGGCAGCTACTCCCCTTGCATGAATTTGCCCGCGACAGCAGACATACAGCCAATAATGACTTTACAGCATGTTAGCAAAATTCTAAGGCTCAGATAAACCCCTTTAATAAGCATGGAGAGCCATTAAAGCTTGACATTGATGTTGTTGGGAAGGAAGTCTACTCCGCTATAAAAAGAGCCTATGCGCGAATTCAGCGCGAGGACGATAACGCGAACGTAATTTTTAGATGCGAGGGCATCTGCATATTTGGAAATAGCTATATTAACGTCCCTCCCCGCGTACTGGAAAACCCACCGTGCCGGAAAATACGAGGGGTACCTCGACTTCACGCGACTATAACTCTGCGCGCACATTAAGCTTTGCTATATTTCTTTATAAGTTGTGTACTATAGCTAATTTTAAACATTTAGGATACCGCCTATTTCTAAATTACATTCGCATCGTCGCCTTTGGGCTTAATTCGCACAGAGCCTCCTTCTGTGGCGTATTAGACTTTCTTCCCTACAGCAACACCTCTATGCCCTTACTACTCTAAATTCTTGTAAAAGAGTTTTATCTAAGCCTTAGAACCCCACTCTAGTGCTAGCAAGTTATAATCAGCTTTGTGTCTGCTGTCGCGCGCAAATTCATGCAAGGTCGCTAAGCGGGTCGGTACTTCCAATTAAAGTAATTACTAATCCCGGTTAGTGAAAAGCGACCCCGCACCTTTTTAATTATCGCGGTGTAATTTATTTATGATGACTGTTAGGCCTGTGGCTGTGCGGAGTCTTGGCAGGCGGGCCTGGCCTCAGCCCTGCATCCTTGCGATCCCTACTTAACCTTGGCCATGCCTCCGGTCAACCAACTTAACTCTCTGAAAATATCTACAGAATTCGCCACCTCACAACCCTATGGCCGGAGCGGGTCGTCCATCCTCCCTGCGAGTGGTGGCGACATCTGGCGCCTGATTACTTAGTTACCGTAAGATATTTAATCATAAGCTTGCTTATGCAGCTATGCGTCGCTTCCTGGCCACACCCAGACATGGGACATGTAGAACAAAGTTGCCTCAGTGTTCAATATCTAGGACTTGTGAAATCTGAGCCTTGGTGCTTCCATGATAACCCTTGGCTCCAACCGCAACTCTTATCGCCGGAATGATCTAGGTATGTGCCCAATGCGACAAGATGTTCAATGCCTCTTTTTCTCAAGCGCAAACAGATCCCATCCGTGTGATCCTAGCCTCGACCCTAACGAAGCTAATACATCTGCTGTTCGAGTCGTTCAAACATCAATGCTGAATCAGATCGCATGTGAACCCTGACAGTAATCTCGTAGCCAAAATGCGTCATAAACCTGCCACGTAACTGCTAGCTTGTCTTTTCTCTGAGTAGAACTAGAAGCTTTAAGCACTTCCTCTATAGCATTGCCAGGCTTATCAGCCCTCTGCTAAAGGTAGGTGCCCCAGAGTTGTTGGTTTGTAGCCTCGAAAGTGCGCTTAAGAGGGTGATTGATATGTATACATACAATCAAATCAAAGCATACCGATTTGTCTCTTCCGGCCCTCTCTGACCTTCAACACACCAAGCCCATCTCCAAGAGAATTAGGCATTTGATGGTCTTCGCTATCCCTAATATCACTAAATGAAGTACGTGCAAGTAGTGGGTTGGCCCAAACAGTAGGGGACCGCGTTCGCGCAAGTTTTGCCCTCCTACTTGTAAAGTTGCTAAGAGAGAGCTTCTTGAGCGGGGTTCTAAGAGCCAGAACCGCCGCTATCTTCTCCTCTGGAGACACACTCCTGTTAAAGGACACCAACTTTCCTCTCGGCCGGAGCTTCGGTCGGCTTCGGCTCCGCCGCACCCTTAACATCTGAAATCATGGCATTGAACCACACAGAAATCGCCGTAGCATTGTTTGCACCTGACGGGATGTTCGCAAACTCTGGCGGCACACTCCCGTTTGCAAGCGGAAATGCTCTGGGTGGACTACTGAAGCCAGGTCGTTGTGGAAGACCTTGGCTGCATTTTATGGGCGGGCTGGTGAGGGATAGAGCGACGGAAGCGCCCACGGAGGAGAACATAGCTTGGCAATAGCTGTTTAGATGATCAGATGAAAGTGACTCATTCTAGCTAAGAGAGTTGAAAGCTCTCCTTCTATACACAGAGCATCGGAACAAACTATCTCCAAATCCCGAGCCGCAGACCAGGCTCCGAGCTCTAGCCAAGGCTCTTAGTATACGCGACAGGTAACATAACAGCTTTGCATTTAGCACAGAAATGGTCTGCTTTATAGCCCCTAGGTTTAAGAACGATGAACCCTGCTGAAGAGCGGATCTCTGGCCGAGGGTGGAGCAAATCGAAGGTGATCATCCTGAGATGATTCAAATCTTGTAATGATGATCGCAATCGGCTATTTTTAAGACTGTCATAGTAGTATTTGCCAGGACTTGGGGGAACGAGTTCCTTATAGAGGACAAATAGGATCTCCAGGAAAACACAACCAAGAGAGAATATGTCCGATTTCGAATTTCGAGGGCTATAATTGCTCACTTCTAGGGCACAGTATTTTCTTGTAAAAGCTTGAGGCATGCCGGTGGTAGTGCTTCGACCAATTGCGCTATGATCAAGGGAGTATCCGAAATCTGCATAGATTATAGAACCTTTATGGATCAGAATATTCTGAGGCTTTATGTCCTTATGTTGAATCTTTTGGCGATGCATGAATGCTAAACCGCTAGCTAGACACCCAAAGGAAGATTCGAGTACTTTAGTTTTCTCTGGTTGTACTAACTGGGCGGCTTTTGCTTCCTTGAAATCCTGCAGGAAGGTCCCGAGGTCCCCGCCATCAGCAACTGGATAAAGTATTAGCCCGACTTCACGTTTGGCGACATAGGTGGCAAAGACGCGAATGACATGGTGGTGAGGCGCAAGGCGTTGTATGATCTTGATCTCGTTATCGAAAATGTGTTTTCTTTCACTGCAGGATCCATATATCGGGAACACCTTGCGGGCAAAGACGGTTCCAGTATTGACATCTTCAACCATCTCCACATTAGCACTGTGACTGTGTCCCAAGTTTCTGACAAGCTTGTATGGCAATTGGGCATCTGCCTCACAAGAGTAGTCATCTCCTTCTCGAATTACTAATATCGACGGTGTTGCAATCGTGCTGCTTTTTGGAAATAGATTAGGGGATGTCGAGGTTAGGTGTTGTTGCCACTTCGAAGTCGATAATGGAGCAGAGTGGCTAGCGCCAAGAGATGTTGAGCACAGACTGCGATCTGGTCTAATCTGATCTGGGGTGGTGGAAATCTGGAACCTCGCATCGGAACCACGGCGGAGATCCCAAACTGGGTGCCCATGGCCAGCCTGGCCATGGCAACAAATCTCGCGCAGAAGGGCCCCGGCCGACCTGGCGTTATCCTCCCTGCGGCAACCTTGCCCAGTCTAGGGCCATTTTTCCTGTTTTCCTTTCGCTGTGAAGATTGATGGCTCTTCCTTGTATGCGGAGGCAGGAGCAGGGGATGTTGTTAGTTGTTGTGATTGGCTAAGCGTGGCGATCAGTTCGCCTCGGCAGCAACGGATGCTTGGCGCCGTTGCTGAGTCAACTAACGCGCCATCCTCCAACTACGTCCTGTTTGCGCGACGGCCATCATCAACTTCGCGATGCAGTGCGGCTTATGGCCATGTTCTCGTCGCACGCCTCTATAACAAAGGACTCACACATCACACCGCCTTCGAGTTTCGCAGCCCATCCTCTAACGCCGCCGCCGACCGACGAGAAGCTTTTCGCGCATGCCCCTAGAGTTATCGCGCTTTTCAAAGAGATCCGGGCTGGAAGGCACGCCAAGCGAGAGCCGTGGACTGAGTTTCAGCTCTCGGCAGGAGAGTACGATGAGATAGAGCGTCAACTGGAGCAGGACGAGGACCTGTCGGGATACGTCAAAGACAAGATACGGTGCGTGCGTTGCCAAAATGTTATTGATGGCTGCTGACAATAGAGATATGGCAGGTATGATTACAGCACAGAAAGTGATTGTTTGGTCGTCCGCATACCTACGGCCGTACACGAATTGTTCGTGGCTCGCATTGAAGATGCCATATTCAGCCAGCTGAAATCGATTCGTGACGGTCTTGGTGCCGCAGCAAGATTTGCTGAGAAGGTGTACCCAGCTCGTTCTACGGAAGTACACTTTCCAGTCCACAATACTGCATCCGGCAGAATTTCGAAACACGAGCCGGACGCGTCTTTTTCGCACGAAGATGCGCAATACCCTGGGGTTGTGATTGAAGTGGCATATTCACAGAAGAAGAAGAGGCTGGGCCGGTTAGCTGAAGACTACCTTCTGGACTCAGACGCGAGCGTGCGAGTTGTGGTAGGTCTTGATATCGAATACGGGAGTCGAGAGTCGCGCGAGGCCACTTTGTCGGTATGGCGGTCTCGAATCTTCAACACGGATGATGGAGTTGAGCTACGAGTTGTCAATGAAGTTGCAGATGAAGTGAGCACTCACTTAATCGGACATCTCATGTCTTTGGTTACTAACACATCGCATGCGTTTCGCGACGAAGGAGGCAACTCTACGGATCACCCAGGCATACAACTTCAACTGGCTGACTTTGCTTGTGAGGAACTTACAGGGGACGTGATCCATATTGAAGGACTGAATGTCACTGTATCCGGCCAGGATCTTTGTCAATATCTTGCTGCAGCAGAAGCCAAATTGCGAGGACAGAGGACACTCATCAAACACTCGATCCTCCCTGAAGTGAAGAAGCGCAAACGATCGGAAACACTACCAGAGACGATGGTTTCTGATGATGAGGCAAAATATAAGGCGGAGGAGGAGCGAGCAGTGAAGCGTGTTGCAGACCATGATCTTAACTACAGAGATACGTAATTGACAGCTCGTTAGACTAACAGCACGTTGCGTATCATTACTCGTGGCGGCGGCTTTTGACCCAATTGCCGAATCACAACAATTGAATTATCGCATGATCGCCAAGGAGGTGGCAAATAATGTACTAATTCCAGAGTTGACGCCGGGCACATTAAAGTCTTCGGCTGTGCCTCAGCGGATCTTATTTCGGACGATCGTGGATCTCACTGACATTTGATCAACCCTGGGTAGGGTTGATACTGTATCCGGAGCGACTTGGTGCCGCCACACTTCATCGCAACTACACATTTGACTCTTTCTCCCACATTGGAAAAATCCATCACCCTCTTGGTTAGTAAGTCAAATTTTGAATACCTGTGGTAGACGATTAGGCAGCTTATCTATTTTCCCTTACATACAAATTACGTTCTTATCTGCATCTTCACCATCTTGTATGTCCTCCTCTAGCGTCTACTACCGCTTGGCAGCGTTCATTCATATTCTCAATGTATTTCACAAAATCGCACAGCTCCAGTGCTGTCCACTCTTTTCCAATGCATTGCCGCAGTTCTGCAAGGGTTCGCGGAGACCTCTTAGCTACCCTCTGTTTCAACATCCGCCATACATTCTCAATCGGGTTCAAATCTGGAGAGTTAGCAGGCCAGCTCATCTTCTCAATGCCATTGGTATCGTGAAGCTGTTTGGTAAGCTTAGCAGTGTGTGGAGAAGCATTATCTTCCATCAGAATAGCATGCCTCGAACGGTTCTCCGGGTGTTGTGCTACCAAGTCCATGAAATAGTATACCCAAGGAAGAACCCTTTCCCTATGCACTTTGCCGGTTAGTCGGCCCCATTCCTTCTCAACCACTACTATTGGTCCTTTGCTAAACGTCGAGATGCTTCCGTGAATGGTCCATGACGAGTAAGTTCGAAACTTCGGAACACAGCAAGCCTGCTCATACTTCTCTTCTGGCCGACGAGTGACGTACACCCGTCCAAAGCCTTCGGTCAAGAAGGAGCACTCGTCGGTCCAGATGACGCGAGCCCACTGCTCTGGTTTCCAGCTGAGGTGCTCGGTAGCCCATGCCAGGCGCACCTGCTTCTGTGATTCGGTGAGTAGAGGTTTCGCAGTCGCTACACGGCGCCCGTATGACTCCATCTTGAAGGCTGCCAGCAGGGCTTTGCGACCGGCTTGTACGCCTTCCAATCGAGCGATCTCCTCGTACTTCATGCGGCGATGAGCAGCGTCGAGGGTAGCACGAGCAACAAGGCGTCTTCCGGATCTTGTCCGTAATAGCACGCTTTCTGCCCACTTGCTTTTGAGGAGCTTCGACTTTGGATTCGAGCACAGACTGGACAGTCGTCCGCGGCAGCCCCATGGCTGCAGCGATTGTTTCTGATGACCAGTGAGGCAGCTCGGAGAGCGTGAAGATACGACAGCGTTGCTGGTATGTTAGTCGAGTTCCTGGCTGGCGCACTGGGTCTCGGTTCCGTTCCGATGGCCGGAGCGTGACGTGCTGGCGAGGTCTTCGAACTATGCTAGGCATACTTGCTTTCATACATGTTAAGGCCTCTGCAAGTGTCAGGGGTTTTATAGTTGTTAAGAGGTTATTCATTTTCATTTTCATTCCGAGGTGTTCGAGTCGCTGACGAGTTTCTTATCAATGCTGATCTGCAGGCATCACCACGAGAGACTAGCTGCTACCCTCTAAAGAAATTCTAATCATCTCTTACACAACTGCTAGTTTGATTTTTACTTTCTGCCATTAACAAAAATATTCTTGAACGAGTAACTTGACAACTAGTGGCTGTGCATATTCTAGAATGTTCTATGTCAGCAACTACTCCTCTTATAGGTTCTCCAAGATCCGATCGGGTAGGGCTGGGGCCATGTTCGGAAACGTCTTAGCGCGGCGCAACCCCCATGACCAATATCGACCATAGCAACATACCCACGGACATAATTACATGTCTCCCTCATCCACGAAAAAATCAATGGGCCGCAGGGCAACCCTGTGGCCAGTCCGGTTTGGCCATCCTCCCTGCTAGTGGCGAGCCGAAGTATCTTATGTATCAATTGTCAGCTTGTAAGTACCACTAATTATGTTGCCACTAAACCGATTTCGCGTAAGGAGGATGTGGGTCGATAAATCATTACCCAAGCCTGTGGGAGACCTGGATAAAATAGCCTGGCAGTAGCTGTTCAGAAGATCGGATGAAGTGACTCCTGCTATCTAAGAGAGCTGGAGGCTCTCCTTATATACACTGAGCTTCGGAACATAATATCTCCAGATCCCGAGCCGCGTCCCAGGCTCTGAGCCCCAGCCAAGGCTCTCAGTATACGCGACAGTAAGCATTTCCACGGTCAAACGCTATACAGGTAAACGAAGTGTATAGGTAGCGCAATCGCGCCTATTTAACGAAGCCCATTTGCAAGAAAGCAAGCTCTCGCAGAATTTTATAGGTTGGACTTTTATGTTTTGAAGGTCAGTTCCCTTTGTTGGCGTATTTGTCGCTTTTTCAACAACTTAACTATGTATGTAATTATCAAGCCTACCGCAGACTCGAGCGCGCACCTTTGTTCAGGCCCGACCGTCTCGCCGTGAGCTGATGCTTTCGACATGATATAACGCCCTGGAAAGTTGCACTACGTTCTAGCAAAGGCTCCTGGCAGAGAATCTACAGCGAGATGAGAGACAAATGGGGACAGAACCTCACAACGCAGGAACCAATTCCTCCATTCATCATACCCCCCTGGCAGCAGGGGCCAAAGACCTACATAGACAAACATAACGAGACAGCACGGGAGCGACACGACAGGGAGACTGCGACGGATCAAGACCTCAGTATCTACACAGACGGAAGCGGAATGGATGATGGAATTGGTGCCGCTGCAGTGTGCCCGCACACACAGCAGACGTGCAGCGCCTATCCTGGGCTGTCCACGACGTCCACAGTATATGCAGCAGAGCTGTATGGAATCAACCTAGCGCTGCAGATAGCACAAAAGTACGCAGATCGGAACGGAAGCAGACACAACGTCGCGATCTACACAGACAACTAGGCCGCCATATGGTCAGTCAGCAAGGCCGAAGGACGGACAGGAGCCTACATTCGCTGAAAAGGAGGTGCAAACAGCAAGCAGAGGTAGCATGGAGTGCAAAGTGGCGGAAAGAGACAAAAGGCCGAGCCACGTTCAGGAACACACCGGTTCCCACAAAACGAGTACTCAAGCTACACAAAGGCCTCAAAAAAGCGGGACAGTGCCCTCCTCGTGCAGCTGAGGACTGAAAAGATTGGACTGAAAGACTTCCTCTTCAGCCGCAAAGTGCTAGATATAACTAACTCCCGATGCGAATGTGTGAATGCGGAGCGATCAGACAAGCAGTAGCCCACGTTCTGCTCCACTGCAGGACGGACAACGACCTTCGGAACAGGATATTCGGCGACCGCCCAGGACGACATAACCTCCGGACCATCTTCAATAAGCCACAACTAGCCACCAAAGCCATCGAGTATATGGAACAGACGCAGATCCTTGGCAAGTCGGGATCGCAGACGCGTAGATGAAGCCAAGCGCTGGGGGGAGACTGTAGGTATGCAGACGCGACGAACGAGGTGAAGAACCTCTACGAAGCCTAGAAAATGGTTTGCATTAGTATCAGAACGACTTATCTAGATGGGCCCGCCAGCATATTTAGATAATGATTGAGGGAGAAGAGGTAGGTCCTTGGGGACAGCTGGTCTTGTTTTTGCAGGATGAAGCGGGGCGGAGCGGATCAGCAATGATCCGGGACACGTCGGCTGTCCGCCAAGCCCGCCTAACCGGGCATAGCTGCGGAGAGATCGTGGCTGCAACCGTGTAGGAATCAATCAATCAATCAATCAAGTGGACATCCCAACACCGATCTGCCGTTCATCTCCACCCCCACCCAGAATGGATTACCAAAGAATTGTCATTGTTGGTAAACCCGGCTCTGGAAAGACAACACTTAGTAGGCAGCTCGCCCAGATTCTTTCGCTGAAACACGTCGAGATTGACGCCATCCATTGGCAGCCCGACTGGACCCAGCTCAACGCACCCATGATGCGACAACGCGTTGGCGATGCTCTCCCTGTTAACGGCTACTGGATCGCCGATGGCAACTACAAAGTTGTCCGGGAGATAGCCTGGGGCCGAGCCGACACGCTGATATGGCTTGATTACGGCCTGCTGTTCACATTGTGGAGGTTATTCTGCCGCACCCTTGGCCGCATTGTCTTTTGGAAGAAACTATGGAATGGGAATTGGGAGACGCTTGCAAAGCAGTTTGCGTTGGATAAGGATGAGAACCTTTTCTTGTACATGATTGGGACGCATTTGAAGCAGAGGGAGGAATTTCCTGCGGCCCTGAAAGAAACACAGTACTCTCATCTTCGAGTACTGCAGTTTTGGACAGCATTAGAAGTGAATTCATGGGTACATAGTTTGACTCGCGTCTGTTGCTAAGATGAGTCACTGGTCTTGCGCATCTGAGAAATGTATGATGCAATTAATGATTACAGCATTCTTAAGATTTTCCCCTTACAAAACAATTATGCTTCACTACTTGTTGGAAGCGTTACCATGCCCATAAAGGGTAAGGCAACCATTTTACTGGCTAGGAAGCTTAAAGCATTGACACAAACAGGGTGAAAAATCTCGTTTATAGACATCACTCCTGCTCTCTACACTTGTTACTAAGATATTGTCGTCGAAAAGGAAGATGGGAAGTATGAGAGGATTGCGGATATCTCGACGGTCGTATTCGAAAGTCTCGACGGGTCAATGGAGAAGAAGGGTAAGATTGCCAGTCTAGTTTAGTTTGTCATCTACCGCCGATCCTCTGGCAGCCTTATGTCAGTCACTTGGCAGTGCATTTGGTATCATCATGTAGTGTGGCTAATCTGAGTTCATTGGGCAGATCCTCCACTTGCATGGCTTGCGTTGTATGGAGTCTATAATAAGACTTGGGCGAGTAGGTGTATAGGCGTTCGCTGACTGTATGGTAGCCTACACAGAACTGGCTCGGCTGCCTAGATGTTCGTCCTCTCAACACGCATCCTGATATACGTCTATAACCAATACTGGAGTGTTTGCTTAGTATTAACTAATCACATGTTGCTTCCTTAGCTATTGCAGAGTCATTTTGGCTTTTGTACATCCGGGCCCCGGTCTGCTGGGCGTTGGCCTGCATGTCTTGTGCGGGGCCTTTGTCTAACACGGAAGCAGACTGTCTATAGGTGTTGATGTTTGTGGAAGCCTATAACTTTAGACACTTATTAAATTGCTGCATCTTATATGCGTATTAAGTCAAAGTTGAATTTAGATGGGATCAGATATACACGGCCTAATGCGTCTTCAAAGACATATAGAGTTTAGAAAAATCTCCACCGTGTGTCTACGAAGCGTGTTAATCTCATCTCCAGTAAAACATTGTATATTTGCTGGCTGGAAGCACTTCTAATTGATTAGAGTACATTCAAAGATAATCTGCAGAACGTACTAGAGTCGTGACACCAGAGCCAACAATATGGTCAAAGGTACTAGTATATGCTGCAGGATAAGCTGTAAAAGATCCATTAGTCTTTGCTTAAAGTTATGGAGCTTTCCTGTACTGACAAAGGCAGAGGAGAGAACTCACTTGTATTTCCTGGAGTACATTGCGAGTCCTCACATGCTCGTCTTTAATGATCAATGCCGTTTCTCTAATCACATCGAGGCGAGCAGTCGTGTGTTCGGTTTCCAGTCTTGATACGACTTCGTTATGCGATGCTCTTATCGTAGCAGCCTGTGTCTCATATACTGCTTCAAACACATCTTGGTGCTTTAGAATAGCATCAAGTATCCCTCGAGTCGCCATATTAAGATGATTGTAACGTTTCAGATGAGCCAGCGTGAGTTTTGAAACTTCCTCCCTTTAAAATGTACGTATTAGTGCAGTCGTTGTCTAACAGCTTTCTCGCATACCTAAGATCCACAATTATATGCAGATTAAGCTCGTGCCTGAACTTGCTAATCGTTCTTCTAGCGCAGCGATTTGTTCCTTGGCCCACACGCTCCGCAGAGCCTTCCTAATGCTTTCCCATTTGTCTTTCTTGCCCTCAGCCTTTACTGTATTTAGCGCGGCAAGAAGTTCGTCGGCAGTTGAGCTGCACGATTCGCAAAGTCGCTTGAGCGCATCATCGCTAGTGGTAGTTGTGGAATCTCTGATCTTGTTGCTGAGTAGCACAAGGCGAGTTGCTGCAGCCTCAATGTCGACATTCGCCTCAAGGACGCCTACGCTGGACCAGTAGAGCTCCCTAGAATTAGAAAGCAACTTGCTGCTGAAGTCAATAATCTAGGCAATATTGCTGACGAGCCCGATGGCCACAAGCGCCTCCGTCATAGTGTGCAGCGGTTAGCAGGAGCTAATGTTGTTGCGTTGTCTTTTCAAGAGAAGGGGCTGGGCCATCTCCTCAATTAGGCTGACACGAGGCTGATCGTGTGGCGCATGCGCGCGAAAGGCTTCCCACGATTGGCCAGGCCTCGCATATGCCAAGACGATTCAACTGGTTCCCGCCATGCACTGGGGAAGCTGTAACTTAACAAAGGGCGATAAGGGTATTTATGCTTGTAAGGAATGACCCTCACACTAAAAAAAACCCCTTCAACCCCTCCTACATTGTTCTTACACGAAACAGGTTTAGTGGCAACATAATTAGCGGTACTTACCTCTGTACAAGCAGGGGATTAACGCATAAATACTTCAGCTCGCCACTGTGAGCAAGGAGGATGGCCGACCCGTACCGGCACAGACCTTGTAAGGTGGGGAATTCTGTAGGTGTTTTCAAAGAGATGAGATGGTTGACTGGAGGCATGGCCAAGGTTGAGTGGGGATTGCAAGGCTGCGGGGCTCAGGTCAGCTAAGACTCCGCACAGCCACAGGCCTAACAGTCATCATAAACAAATTACACTAAAATGATTACGTAGGCGCGGGGTAGTTTTGCACTAGCCGAAATTAGTAGTTGGTTTGATCAGAAGTACTAACTAGGGTAGCAGCCCTGTATAAATTTGTGCGCGACAGCAGGCACAAAGCTTGTCAGATATGCGCACCTACTGTCAAGACAGGAGGAACGTTTGACGAAAGCTGCTACATAGTACGAGCAATAAGCTCGAACAGTATGTTGCTGCATGTTGCAGCATTTTGCAGCAAATTGCAGCATGTTGCAAGCTGGTCGCGCATAGGGCTAGTGCGCGAGGGACTTAGATCAGCAAAACAAAAAGCTAAGCAACACAAGTAGAGCAGAAAAAGGATTAATAAATAAACACTAATAATATAATTAATTAATTATCTTATATATTATATCTAAACCTATTATTTATCTTAGAAAGCCTAGAAATAGTGCTTTAATCTAACAATTAAGAGTCTTAGTGCCTCTATTAATACAAAATGGCCACCCAGCCTCCTTAAGACGCGACAGTCGTCCTTTAAGACCACACCGACTACAGAGCCTGGATGATGCAGCTGCAATTGAGATGTGTAGCGCACAGCATCTGGCCGCAAGTGGATCCTAAGTTGACCATCTAAATAATCTCTAAACTAAGAGCTCTAGAGATGCTGCTAATAGCTAAGTTTTTACTAGCCTTTAATGTTAAAACGCCTACGCACATAAATAAGCTATTAATAAGCAGTGTTAGAGCCTTTAAAAAAGCTATTAAATACTATAAAATTAAAGCTAATAAGTACAAGAGTAATAAACATAATTATAAAAAAAAGTAATTAAGCTTTTAACAGATTATTATCTTTATCTAGTTAATAGTTAGCCTACATTTACAGTGTACATGCTGTTCCCTAGATTAACTACTTAGACAGTAGATTACAAACTTTAAAGCTATAGTAAGTGTTAATAACTAATTTAAATAAAAACATGTGCATAACTAATATAATACATTTTTAAAGCTGCTAAGAAACGTAAGCATATAGAACCTATAGCTAGCAGAGTATAATTACGCTGCTATAGAAGCAGAGACATAAAATGTTCTAAAAATAACATAGTTTAATGCTGTTATAAAAAACTTTCTAACTACTATAAATAAAGTTGCCCTTTATTAGTCTATAACTTTTTAGAAAAGCAGATAGTTTACACTAAACATAAATTAAAAAAAATAATAAAGCGCTTTTAAAAACATATAATGTTAAGTTATCTAATATATATAAAAAAGTATAAAGCTGCTTTTATAATAAATAACTTATTATACTTTACTAAAAGTAAAAAGACTACCTAAGGCATAAATAAAAACACTTATAGTGTAGAAGTTATAATATTAAGAAAATAAAGTAAACCTTAATATTAATATTATTAAAAAGATAATAGAAAGTTATTTTTAAGCTAAAAACTTACTAAAATAAAAGGCACTAAATGTCTTATATATAGACACATCTATGCACTAAAGGACTACTTTTATGTCTATCTAAATAGAGCACTAAACTAGTAGATGCTAAATAAAAAAGTTAAAAAGCTTATAGCATTAAAGTATAAGTATAACTTAAAATTTTAAAGCCTACTTAAAAAGCAGTGTAAACATAATTTAAAAATACTAATTTTAAAAAGTTTATATATACTTACACTAAAGATATAAAAAAACTAACTTAAAAGCTAAAAAGTATTAAAAGTTAAGATAGCTACATTACTAGCTATAGTTAATTTAAACTAAAATAGATATTTACTAAGAAAATTATTTATTTTTAACTTAAGCTTAATATGCTATATTATAAATAATTTTAATTAAATTTATAACTATTATTTACTAATACTAAAAGACTTTATTTAGTCTAAAAACTTTTATATATAAATTTAAAGCTATAAATTAATTACACTAAGCTTAAAAAGTAAGCATAAAACATATAGTTAAGTATATAGTCTTGTACTATATAATGCTGCACTATGCCTAGACCTGCTGTGCAACCTAGTTTTGTTCTGCCTACTATAATAAAAAGAAATTTAGTAGAACACATAAGTAAAGCTAACTACTTTAAAGGCTTTAAATAAAATAATAATTAAAGATCTTATAAAAATTTATAGCTAATAAGTATTAAAGTACTATCTACTATAAAAGAGCTTATATTATACACACATAATTAACATAAAATCTAAATATAGTCTATAAAAAGCATTAGTAAAGCTATAGCATAAGCGTCTTAGACACTCTAAACTAGCTATACTTTAACACCTTATATAGTAAGCTAAGGGGGTGTAAATTAAAAAAAATTATAATAGTTTAATATAACTTATATAGTAAAGCTAAGATATAATAATAAATTAGCTACACACTATAAATTAGTAATAGTAGACTTAGTAAAAGACTGTTAATTAATTTTTATACATATAAAGTATAAAGCACTATAAAAAAGTAGAGTTAAATACTAATTACTAATAAGTATTTTAGCCTTTAGTAAGACCTTTACTTTAAAAATAATAAGCTTACTAAATTAATTATTAAAGCTTTTATAATTTTTATTCTTTTTCTAAAAAACTATTATAATATTAGTATAAAAGTTATTAAAGCTAATAATAAAATTATAATAGTAAAACTAAAAGTAAAACACTAGCTAGCATTATATAAAATAACTATTAAGCCTTTAGCACTAGATATATAAGCCTAAAACAAAGAAGCTAAACGCTTAAAAAGTATAAATAAAAAGAAGTTATAAGCTATGCAACTAGATGCTAACTTACTATAAAATATATAGCTATACATTACTAAAGCTAGCGTATACCTATATAATTAGACACTAAACTATGCTAATAACTAAAAAACACTATATAAAATCTTCTTTACATAAGTAGCTTTAAATAATAAAGTTATTATATTAATTTAAAAGCTAAGCTTTACATATCTAAAAGCTTATAGCTATAAAGCATTTATAATAACTAATAACACATATTAAAATAAATCTAAGCTATAAAGGCTAGACTTAAAAGTGTAGATTAAATATTTAGTTAAGTACTAATTATTAAACATCTACTGTGTATAGATACTACTACTAGTAAAAGTAATTTATACACATAACATTATTTTTAATAAACACTTAATCTTTAGTAGTAAGCTTAAAGACTTAATAAATAACTTTATATATAACATAGTAAAGAAAATTATTATATATATTAAAATAATTAAGCTTTTAATACTTAGTTATTAGCTAAAAATAAAGTTATTTTATAAAAACAACACTATAGATAATATATTAAATTTTAATAAAGTAGACCTACTAAGCTATTATTAAGAAAAAAGATTAAAGATAACTATTTATCTTCTTTAAATACTCTGCTACCTATAGCATTACTTATGTAGTTAATAGCTAGAGCAGCACTAAAGCTAAGCTAAATAAAGTTATTAAAGACTATACTATAAGCTACAGCCTTTATAGCTAGCATAAAATTTAAAAGTGTAAAAAAGCATAGTAGTAAGACACTAAATAAAGTAGCTGTCTGTACGTAAGTACAGCTGTGTCTGTACACGCGTACGGCTGAATTAGGTTGCCTGAAACGTTGGCTATCTGGCCTGTGCGTTAGGGGCTATGTGTACTTAAGAGCCCTCTTTCTTCGTACGAAGAGAGAGGGCAGTAGTTAATAACAAGAAGATCTTTGCCTGCTCACCTCTTAGTACGCCCCTTAGGCGTACGTTCGTTTAATCGAACCCAGGTTAACTAACAGTAGCATTAATAAAAATACTATTTAAAAGAAAAACACTTTATAAAAGCTAGCTACTACTTTTATTATTAACTTAAAAGTAACTAAAAAAGCACTCTTTACATAAAATATTTAAGGCAGTAGAAAGAACACACTTAGATAGTTATTAAATAATAAAATTCTAAATAAAGGTCTAGATAAAGCTAATTAAGGCAGCTAGACAGCAGATTCTAGATTGTATGTAGGTGTACACCTATAAGCTTAACAAGCACTATAGATTATAAAAATGCAAGGCGCAACTAGTAGTCTATAGTAATTAATAAAGAAACATTACTACATAAGATACCTACGCTGCTACTCTAGTAAGACGCTTATTTTAAATGCTAATAGTAATATCTACACGCTTTAACTTAGAGCTTAAATAATATAATGTAACTAACATGTTTATACATGCAGTAATTAACTGCAATATCTACATGCAGATGCTAAGAGGCTATTAGAAACTAAGTATAATACTAAAGCTTTAAAAAGCACTATATAGCCTATAAATTTTTTTTTTACTCTAGCAACACTATTTTATAACAACTTTTAAAGGCCTTAGGTTTTTAGCTATTCTACATAAACTCTACTGCATAACTAAAGCTAGAATATTTATCTTCTTTTACATAAACAACCTTATTATTGTGTACAAAAAAAGCTCTAAAGCAGATGCACAGCATGTAGTAGACTAGTTACAAGAGAAGTATACTCTAATAAAAGGCAAGAACTTATAATAGTTCTTAAAAGTTAAAATTATTAGAGATTAACAGCAGTAAATAATTTAGCTGTTATAGGCCTTATATATTAATAAGATAGCTAGGCTAGCTAATAAAAAGGACCTATAGCATGCTACACCTATAGGTAGAATTAAACTTATGCTGCAATCTAGTTTTGCAACTCTATTAAAAGTAAATTAATATTAGTAGAAAATTAGATCTCTGCTCTTTACAGCAGTTACTATAAGACTAGACATTGCCTTTACTACATCACGCCTTACACAGTTTCTCACAAATCCCGCATCTAACCATCAGGACGCAGCCGATCGAGTCATCCTGTACCTACATGCGACACGGACGTACGCACTCTAATTAGGAGGAGAAGACTACTTTATAGTAGCAAGTAATGCGTTATTTACAGATAATACACTAGATAAAAAGAGCTTTTAGGGCTACATTATTTAACTATTTAGCAGATAGATTGCATAGCAAGTGTAACAATTCTACAAATTGTTCTATATTAGGTCGCTCAGATCCTATCCAAAGGGTCCCCGTATCAGCCCTGACTATGACTTGACCTAGCCCCCTGCAGTTACCCCTATTCCCTTGTGTGTTTAGTTGCACCTTGCCCCTGTAGCTAGCTTAGTAGTTTTCTAATATCCTACGTACAAGGCCTATAAGTGTTATTAGTATTCCTAGGTCTCTAAGTCCCCACGCACTCCTATATGCCTCTAAGTAGATTTATACTGCATTTAGACCTATTGTCTTGCCTGTGCTGTTACATTATATTAAAAAACTTACTTTTGCTAGTAACAGCCTTATTAATAATATTATATTAATTATTTATTTAACTATGTCTAACTCTAAAAAGTATTTAATTTAGTTTAGGTTATAATTTTTTACACACTATTATATTAAATTATTTAGTTAGTATAGATAGAATTTTAAAAACTTTTTATTAACTAAAGCCTTTAGGTTTAAAACTTCTTATTCTTTATAATTAAAATTACCTTTAAAAAAGTTATAAAAAGTGCGCTAAGGTAGAAACTTAAAAACTACTAATAACTTATTAAAATTAAAGACAACTACTAATACCTAACTCTTAACTACTATTAGATTTTATTATAAAGACTATAACTTATTCTAGCTATAGCTAAGGTAAGATGCCTACTTTTAAAACTAAACTACTACTAACTTTAATAGCTAAACCCTTTTTTATAGGACTTAAAGCTAAAAACTTACTAAATTTAGAGTTAAACTTTAGCAGTATAGCCCTTAAAAACTAAGTTACTTAATTAAAGGCATAAATTAAATAGCTAACTAGATTAAAAACTATTAGTTCTAATTATCTTTTACTAACTACTAAATTACCTCTAATAATGCTTTAAATTACTTTTACTATACTAATAGTAAAAGACCTTTTTAGCACCTTTAAGCTTTCTTAAAGCTACCTTACTAAATACATGCTTAAAATTAAAAACCTTATAAATAGCAAAGAACCTATGTTTAAATAATAGTAAGCCTTTATTATAGACAGACTTAACATTAATTTAGATTACTATTAGAGTAAGTGTGCACACATAGCGTTAGTATAGGGACACACTGCTAGTATTGCAAAGGAATACCTAGAGCCTAGATACCTAGCTAAATTAAATAACTTTTAGTTTAAAAATGTAGAAGAAATAATTAAGCTTTTATAAACTTACTTTATTACTAGTAATAAAAAAATAGAGGCGCAACAAGTGTTTTAAACTTTAAAAATAAGTAAAAAAAAAGTGTTCTTTACTTTTAAAGCTTACTTTATTAGTGCTACTATTAAAAAGTTTATATTAAAGGTAAAATAGTTTTTCTACTTATAAAAAAAATACTACCTAGCTTAAAAGTACTAAACGTAGGTTTTAAGCACACTTAAAAAGGCTCTTTTAAGACTATAGTAGCCTACCTAACAGCTTATAACATAGAAAAAAGAAATACTTTTGCTATTTTAAAGTAAACTATTAATCTTACCTAATAGTCTACTATTAGACCTAGTACAGATTAGTCTTAAAAGGTTTCTAGTAATACATCTAAGGCAGTATACTATTCTAGTGCACCCTAACCTGCACCTCTATTAGTACCCTAGTCTACTTTAGTTACCTATAGACAATCTAGCTAGACACCTGCCCTAGAAAGACAGACAACTTCTAGCAACTATTATAATTATAAAAAACTAAAACATTTTACTAGCAACTACTCTATCTTTAGAGTATAAAAAATAAAGGTAGAGTAGTAAGATTCTAAAAAAGAATTTATAAACATAAATAATTTTAATTTAAATGCCTTTTAAATAAGAAATAGTAATACTTAAAAAAACTTTTTATTCTAGGCTTAAGTAAGTATAATTTATTAAACATTAATTTATTACACTTATTTAAAGGAAAACACTTCTAAGTCCCTACTATTTTATATTTAAAAAGCATTAAAGTCTGTTTAAATTCTTTAGTTAATACTAGTGCTTATAGTTTTCTATTTATTAACTTACTAACTACTAAGTTATTGTTTTAATGCCTTTATATTCTTATCTAACACTTACTATTTAAAGTTATAGTTAAGGGCTTTTAAGATTAGATCTAAGTCTCTATCTACTAGTATATCTACCTGCACATGTAAATTAATAAAAGAAGCATCTAAAACTACCCTTTTATTATTATAAACCTTAGCTTCTAGGATTGCATTATTAGTATTAAATAGTTACATTGTTTTAAACTTTATCTAGATATAAAGAGGAATTAGATTATATAGCCTAGTAAATATCTACCTACCTACAAACCTTTGCTGCCCTTACTTATGCAATTAACCTAGCCTACACACAATAAAAAAGTAGAGCTAGATATTAAACAACACAACACACTATAAAAAAAGGACTAATTTTAGCAGTTATACAGCCTAACAATCTACTGCATTAAGGGTTTGCTAAGGCTACTAAAATTATACAGATCTTCTATTGTTTATAGTCTAAAAACACTTAAATTATTCTTTTACTTATTTATTAAGAAGTCTAGAACAGGTCTAAAGAAGGTCTATTTAGCTACTATTACTCTAATTTTAGTAAATGCTTTTTATTTTAACATAAAGTAAAAAGAGAATAAGTTCTTTTTAACTTTTATTTATAAAATTAAGTAGTTAATTAAAGATAAGTAAGCCTTATAGTTAGACGCTAAACATAAAACTAAAGTATTAGTAAACTTCTAATTACTCTCTAAATACTATTAGTACTAAGATGTATTTAGCTACACAGCAGCTTACTAGCTACTAGTACATTGTCTATATAACTACAAGATTGTTCTTACAGAGCCTCTCTCTAACAGTTACAGTCTATTATACAAACAGAACCTTAAGAAGCTAGAGGCAATAAAGAAATATGTTATAAACAATCTAAAATATAGCTTTATTAAGTAAAGTTAAAGCCCTTTTACATTTCCTATTTTTTATATACAGAAACTAAATAGTAACTTATATATTTATGTTAATTACTACAAACTTTATAATCTATAGTGCTTATTAAGCTTATAGGTGTACACCTACATACAATCTAAAATCTGCTGTCTAGCTGCTTTAATTAGCTTTATCTAGACCTCTGTCTAGGATTTTATTGTCTAATAACTATCTAAGTGTGTTCTTTCTACTGCCTTAAACATCTTATGTAGAGAGTGCTTTTTTAGTTACTTTTAAGTTAATAGTAAAAGTAGCAGCTTGCTTTTATAAGGTGTCTTTCTTTTAAATAGTATTTTTATTAATGCTGCTTTATTTAGTGTCTTACTACTATACTTTTCTACACTTTTAGATCTTATGCTAGCTATAAAGGCTACAGCTTATAGTATAGTCTTTAAAGACTTTATTTAGCTTAGCTTTAGTGCAGCTCTAGCTATTAACTGCATAAGTAATGCTATAAGTAGTAGAGTATTTAAAGGGGACAGATAGTTATCTCTAATCTTTCTTTCTTAATAGTAGCCTAGTAGGTTTACTTTATTAAAATTTAATATATTATCTATAGTGTTATTTTTATAAAACAACTTTGTCTCTAGCTAATAACTAAGTATTAGAAGCTTAATTATTTTAATATATATAGTAATTTTCTTTACTATGTTATATATAAAGTTATTTATTAGGTCTTTAGGCTTACTGCTAAAAATTAAGTATTTGTTAAAAATAATATTACATGTATAGATTACTTTTGCTAGCAGTAGTATCTATACATAGTAGATGTTTAATAATTAGTACCTAACTAGATATCTAATCTACGCCTTTAAGTCTAGCCTTTATAGCTTAAATTTATTCTAATGTGTGTTATTAGTTATTATAAATGCTTTATAGCTATAAGCTTTTAGATATATAAAGCTTAGCTTTTAAATTAACATAATAACTCTATTATTTAGAGCTGCTTATATAAAGAAGATCTTATGTAGTGTCTTCTAGTTATTAGCATAGTTTAGCGTCTAATTATATAGGTATACGCTGGCTCTAGTAATGTATAGCTATATGTTTTATAGTAGGTTAGCATTTAGTTATATAGCCTATAACTTCTTTTTATTTACACCTTTTAAGCGTTTAGCTCCTCTGTTCTAGGCTTATGTGTCTAGTGCTAAAGGCTTAATAGTTATTCTATGCAATGCTAGCTAGCATTCTACTTCTAGTTTTACTGTTGTAATTTTGTTGTTAGCTTTAATAACTTTTATAGTAATATTATAATAGTTCTTTAAAAAAAAAAATTATAAGAGCTTTAATAATTAATTTAGTAAGCCTATTATTTTTAAAGTAGAGGTCCTACTAGAGGCTAGAATACTTATTAGTAATTAGCATTTAACTCTACTTTTTTATAATGCTTTATGCTTTATATGTATAAAAATTAATTAACAGTCTTTTACTAGGTCTACTATTACTAATTTGTAGTGTGTAGCTAATTTATTATTATATCTTAGCTTTACTATATAAGTTATATTAAACTGTTGTAATTCTTTTAATTTACACCCCTTTAGCTTACTATATAAGGTGTTAAAGTATAGCTAGTCTAGAGTGTCTAAAACGCTTATGCTATAGCTCTGCAGATGCCTTTTATAGACTACATTTAGTTCTTATATTAATTATGTGTGTATAATATAAGCCCTTTTATAGTAGATAGTTGTCAGATTGAAGCACTGTTTCTAGGCTTCCTGAGATGAATGATGGGTTTAGATATGATGTATGGGATAATTAATTAATTGTATTAATTGTGTTTATTTATTAATCCTTTTTCTGCTCTACTTGTGTTGCTTAGCTTTTTGTTTTGCTGATCTAAGTCTCTTGCGCACTTGCCCTATGCGCGACTAGCTTGCAAAATGCTGCAATTTGCTGCAACATGCTGCAAAATGCTGCAATTTGCTGCAACATGCTGCAAAATGCTGCAATTTGC